>NC_085979.1:0-310532 GCF_910591565.1 Cydia splendana
CCTAATTCCCTCTCTATGTTGTGCAGGTAATGACCGAAGCAGCCGTGTCCGGTCATCACCTGCGTTGCCCTATATGATAGGGCCCCATGTTTCCTCTTCAACCATTCCTCTATATGAGGGAGGACTGCCCCTATGGTGCGTGTTCCATAAGGGGCGTCCTCCAGGCCGTCCTCCCATAGCTCTCGGAGCCTGACCTTAGCCTCTCGGTCTGCCCGCTCTGCTGCTTCTGGGTCCAAGTGCTCTCCTCGAGCCCTGGCCTCCGCCCTCAACACGTATCTCTCCGCTAGGACCTGGGCATCGAGCTCCCACGGAGGAGTGCAAGCAAGGAGACACGCCGCCGCATGGGATACTGTCGAGTAGGCCCTAATTATTCTTAGAGCCACCACCCTTTGCGGCCGCCGGAGCAGAGATTTGTTCCCACTCGACAGCCGGTCCGCCCAGATCGGGGCCCCGTATAGGGCCATACTTCTAACAACCCCCGCAAAGAGGCGGCGGCATGGGGCTCTCGGTCCTCCCACGTTGGGCAGCAGCCTACCTAGGGCGGAAGCCGCGCCCACAATTCGGGGAGCAAGTCGGATGAAATGTTCCCCGAAGTCCCACTTTCTGTCCAGGACCAGGCCAAGATATTTGATGTTGGCCTTGACCTGGACAGGTTCTCTATCCACTTGGATCGTCAAGTTGGCGGGCAGACACCATCTTTTTCCTCCGAAAACTATTGCCTCTGTTTTCGGGAGGGCCACCCTTAACCCAAGTAGTCGTATGCGGCCAATCGTCATTTCTGTGGCGACCGCCGCCCTCCTCAGGGTCTCCCCCAATTCTCTTCCCCGCACAGCCACCATTGTGTCGTCCGCGTAACATATGGTGGACATGCGGGGAAGCTGTGCCCCCCTTATGACCCAGTCATAGCCGATGTTCCACAGGAGAGGTCCTAAGACTGACCCCTGCGGAACACCGCAGGCCATTTCGCGCTCGCAACGGCCCCCTCTCATTTCGTAGAGCACTACCCTTTCAGATAGGTAGTGCTCCACGATTGTCCTCAGGTATGGAGGCATTTCGTGGTACCGAAGTGCCTCCTTAATCACAGTATACGGGAGGGTGCCGAAAGCATTGGCGATGTCAAGTGACACCGCCACGACACCCTCTCCTCTTCCCGCCGCATCTTCACTAAATTCCCTCAGAGAGGAAAGTGCGTCCATCGTGGACAGCCCCGCCCGAAACCCAAACTGCCTGTCACTGATGTTCGGGCCGGTGTTCCTGAGGTGTTGGAGAATGCGGCCAGCGAGGATGCGTTCCAACATCTTTCCGACCTCGTCCAGGAGTACTATAGGCCGATATCCGGAGGGACTGTCCGGCGGGCGGCCCTCCTTCCTGAGGAGGCATAGCCTACCCTCTTTCCAGCATCTTGGAAAACGGCCCTCTTTTAGGCAATCACTGAAAAGTTCCTTAATCCGATTTCCGAGATGCTTTAGTACGATAGGGAGGACCTTCCCATGTACCCCGTCAGGCCCAGGAGCCTTTTTACATCCTCTTAGGCGGATGTCTACCCTCGTCATCTCTTCATCGGAGACCTCGGGGATCTCCATCGGACCTACCGGTTCTGCCAAGGGGACCGACATTACCGGCGGCGTAAAGTCGGGCGCCGGCGGGAAGAGGCCCTCCACTATTCGCGTGAGGAGTTCCGGCTCTAGGGAGTCCATGGGAGGGGCATGTTTCATCTTGTTGCGTACAAGCTTGTACGGTCGCCCCCATGGATCCCGGTCTAGAGTGGCCAGGAATTCCTCTCTCGCCTCATCCTTTCTTTTGGCGATTGCCAGGTTGAGAGCCTCTTTTGCCGTTTTGAGGGCCTGGTACGTTGCCTCCTCCTCCTCCTCAGTATGCCTCCTCCGTCGACATCGATTGAATGCGCGGCGGCACGCGTTACTGGTGATACGGAGGGCCGCGATTTCCTCCGACCACCAGTACACCCTCCTCCTTGCTGTAGGTCGTCCGGCGCGTGGCATTGCTGCGTCACATATCGATTGTAAACTTTCGCGGAGGCGTGAGGCACGCTCATCCACTCCTAGCGCTACTGGAGGAGGATTATTCCATGCCTCAACCATTGCGGCTTCGTCCGCCATCTCGCGGTCCAGCTTTGTTATGGTCCACTTAGGGAAACCATTTCTTCTTCGGCCGGGCATCGGTGGGACTACCGGCGCATTGTGGACCCTCATTTGTATATAGTGGTGGTCGGAGAGGGTCTCCACCTCCTCCAGGACCCGCCAATTCGTTATACGCGCGGCGATGGCAGGGGTCGCAAACGATATGTCGACGATAGACCCCCCCTGCCGTCGCACGCAAGTATTAGCGTTGCCCTGGTTCAGGACAGCCAAGCCCGTCGCCACCGCCCAATCCCTTAGGGCAGCTCCCTTTGGGTTTGTGAGGGGCGAGCCCCAAGCCTCACTTTTGGCGTTAAAATCGCCCAATACGAGCACCTGGCTAGGGCTCGCTCTCCTCACAATATTTCCGATCTCTTCCAGGAATCGCTCAAAATCGCGAAGCGGTTTATTGGGGGAGAAGTAGCTCGCTACAACTACAGTTTCACCCCATTTTGCCGCTGCGTATCCCCGGCCTCGGGTTATTGGCGTAAGGGGCGGAAACTCACCCACCGCCGGTACTACCATGGCCACCCTGCCGTCTGTGGCCCCTACCCAGTTTGTCTGGGGAGGAACAAAATATGGCTCCGCCACCACCGCTATGGAGATGCCCCACTCCGCTGTGAATTGCATAAGCAGATCTTGAGCACGAGCGGAGTGGTTGACATTACACTGTAAGATGTCCAGATGCGGGTGTACTGGCATTAAATATCCATATTTTGTCCCTCACAGGCCGGTTGGTCGGCGTTACGCATTGGAGGGGCTCTTTGGGTCTTCAGAAGAGCCTCTTTGCCTTTTGCTGGTGGGGGCGCACACGAAAAGCCACCCATTATGTGCCCCGCTGGACGTTTGGCCGCATGACACACCGAGCAAAAGGCAGCCTCCACCTTGCAGTCCGCCATCCTGTGGTCCGGCCTGCTACACCGGAAGCAGAGGCTGCTCCTGTCCACTGGCGATGGGCACAGTGCCCTGGTGTGCCCCGTGCCCATGCACCTGAAGCACCTCATCGGTGTCGGGTCCAGCGCCACTACCAGGGCCGAGGACCATCCTACTAGTATTCGACCCGCTGCGGTGACCCTCTTGGCTGCCGTTATAGGGCACTGTGCCAGGGCCGACCCTGTCCCATTATATTGGGCCCTAATTGTTCCCACCTTTATTTCACTTAGTGGGCATTCGCCCAATTGAGCGATTGCTCCCGCGATCGCCTCCTGAGTGGCTGCCTCATCTAGACCCGAAATGCGTAGGTCCGCCATTTTGGTGGGCCTATATACTCGGGCTTCCTTTCCGATCACCTCCGTGATTTTCCGACAGAGTTCGTCGGCCGCCCTGCCATTGTCCGACCCGGACACCTCAATAATCCTGGCTCCAGCAGCTGTTTTGCGGACCTTGACGTGCTCTAGACCCACATCAGCAAGGTTCACCGATGTGGTGGCCTTAGACATGATTGAGGCGTATGTCGCCTCAGACTCCGGCTTCAAGGCCACCACGATCGCAGCTGTGGAGGGCACAACCAGCTTTCGTGGGCCCGCAGGTGCCGGTTTCCGGGCCGGAGCGGCAGGGGGGGAAGAAGGCTTGGCGGATTTGCCAGATTTGCCCTTTTTGACAACCTGCGTCCAAGACTCAGCAGGCTGCTGTGTTGTTGTTGCCGGCTGTGAGGGTGGGGAGGCACTGGGCTCCTTCGCCGTCTTCTGCCTGGGAGCAGAGTTAGCCCTCTTCTTGGTCGCTGGTGCCGCTGGTGCCGAAGGCTGGGCCGTAGGGGCTTTAGGCTGCCTAATAGGCGGCGCACGTGTCACTGTCCTTGAGGGCGCCCCAGAGAGAAGTTCCGGCTGGGGTGTGGGCTGGCTTGCAGTCACCTTATTCCTGTCCGCCGCGAGAGGGGGGCGGGGGAACGGCTCAGGGGAATAGCCCGTGCGGGCCGAGATCATGTTTCCCATAGTAATTGTAAGGTCCCGCTTCAGGTCCTCCTTCAGTTCCTTAAGGGCCTCCTTGAGGGCCTCAGTGAAGCCCGTCGGGGACTGGTCGAATTGAGCCGTCGGGGCCTGTGCTAGGGGCTGGGTCTCCCTCTCAGAGAAAGCTCTACGAAGGGCCTTCATCTCGGTCTGACATTGGGCAAGTTGCTCCCGCATTCTCTTATTATCAGCCTTTAAGGCACGCAACTCCTCGTCCTCTAGTCTATCTGCCAGGCAGTCAGTGGCCGCCAAGATGTCCCGGCAGGCCTGGTTCATTTTACCCCAGACTTGTCCATTTAGGTTGCCGGATTTCCCGGCAGCCTGTAGGACAATCTGGGTCGCCTCCCGCACTATTTCAATGTAGTCCGTCCCTGTGTATAGGGGCGGGCTGCGATCTCTCATTTGTTGACTTGGAGACGGGGACGGGGTCAGCATCCGCGGCTCCTTATCCCCCTTCTTCTTGTTGTCCCCCTGGGACCTTGTCTGGAGGGGGGGAAAAGGGAGGACCACCCCCTTTCCCTCCTGGCTGTCCAGCACCTCCAAGAGGAAGTCTTCCTTATGGGCCCTCAGTCTAGCCTTGGCTGCTGCCAGGCCAGTAAAGTGGCCTTTGGAGGCTTTCTTCACCATGGCCTTGGCCCTACCCCTCAGCGCGGTGCTAATTTTAGGCCCGCTCCCAACGTGAGCCTCATATTCCAGGTCCTGGTTCCCCTCATGGGGCCTCTTGTTGGAGGCGGCCTCAGCCATGTCCTGGCCCTCCATAGGTTCCTCCCAGTTGGGCGAGGTCGGAGAACCCAGCCCTAAAGCCCCTTTATGGGGCCCCGTGATTGGAGCCCCCTCCGGATTCAACCCCTTCGCGGGGTTATCCATATATTTGCCACGCGAAAACCACCCCTTATGGGTGGAATTCGCCCAAAAAAGGTGAAAAACCCAAAAACCTAACCTAACCTAACTATTTTGGTCAAGTGCGAGTCGCACCAGATCCAAAACAGCAAAAACAAACTTAAAATTATTTTATGCGACGGACTGTAGCGTCACTCCTGGTTGAGCTACAGATCTCGAACCAAAGTCTAAAAATAGCTCTAAGTATGCGCTATCTACTAATAATTTTTTCAACTAAAAATATTTAATATTTTACAATTTATTAAATTTCCAACACGAAAACCAACTTATATTTGCGTTTAGCGACGCCGCAAATTTTGAAATAGCAATCTATTAAAAATTAATAACTTCTAAACTATACACTCTAAAAATATAATTCAAACGGATTTGAATTCCCTACAATTAGCTTAATCTAAATAACCTAACACAAAAAATTTATTTACACAAGAACAGAAGATATGATTTTTTGAAACTGAAATCTCCTAACGTCGTCAACCGCAAATGGGGTAAACTTTTTACTGAATGTGTGAACTTTGAACTCCAGTATCTCCCGAACCAAAGGTCGGATCGATATGGGGAAAATAGCTCCTTGTAGAGCAAAAAGCCGACCCAATTACCAAATTAACAGACGTAAAGAAAAAAGAAAGACTAAATGGATGTGAATTTTTCAAAGTGAAAAAGTGCCTGAAGGGAAAAAGTGAATTTATATGTAAAGTGAAAGAAATTGAAAATAGTATAGAAATCTAGGGAAAAGCTGGGAAAGAACAACGGTATAAAATAGAACTCAATTAACTTTATCTCACCACAAAAATTCGCAAAATTACCTCACTTCTACCTCTGAAATTTTACCTCAACCTAACCTAACCTAACCTAACCTAACCTAACCTAACCTAACCTAACCTAACCTAACCTAACCTAACCTAACCTAACCTAACCTAACCTAACCTAACCTAACCTAACCTAACCTAACCTAACCTAACCTAACCTAACCTAACCTAACCTAACCTAACCTAACCTAACCTAACCTAACCTAACCTAACCTAACCTAACCTAACCTAACCTAACCTAACCTAACCTAACCTAACCTAACCTAACCTAACCTAACCTAACCTAACCTAACCTAACCTAACCTAACCTAACCTAACCTAACCTAACTCAAAACCTAACCTAACTCAAAACCTAACCTAACTCAAAACCTAACCTAACTCAAAACCTAACCTAACTCAAAACCTAACCTAACTCAAAACCTAACCTAACTCAAAACCTAACCTAACTCAAAACCTAACCTAACTCAAAACCTAACCTAACTCAAAACCTTTTTTTTTTTTTTTTTTTTTTTTGTCGCAGGGGAAATGCGTTTACACATCCACCCCGGGCTGGAGGGGCCCATCGTGGGGTGGTATGTGGGACTCGCTCCTCCCGTAACTCCCTCTGCTAATCAGAGGAAAGGGAGGAGAATACCCACTAAAACCCCTGCGGCGTTACCCTCTCTGCCGTTATAGGGGAGCACCGTGAGGTCACTAATATTCTACCACGATGCTCCCCCGAACCTAACTCAAAACCTAACCTAACTCAAAACCTAACCTAACTCAAAACCTAACCTAACTCAAAACCTAACCTAACTCAAAACCTAACCTAACTCAAAACCTAACCTAACTCAAAACCTAACCTAACTCAAAACCTAACCTAACTCAAAACCTAACCTAACTCAAAACCTAACCTAACTCAAAACCTAACCTAACTCAAAACCTAACCTAACTCCGAACCTTACCTAACCAATGTGGTGTCCAAATGACCAGGTGGTATGTGGGAAAATCTTAATAGCGTGTTCTATCTGCCATGTTTTATTGGTAAGCGCCATCTATCGGATTTGTGTTATATGAAATTTCCTGTGATTTCATGTTCCTTTACTTCCTTATTATAAGGTGTCCCAAGAAGTAGTGATATACTGAAGCTGGGAGGTAAAAGACCTAGAGGGCTATCTGAATCACCCCCATGTATGTTCCGCGATTTTTCGTATTTTCGGAGTTATGTTTTTTTTTTTTTTTTTAATTTTTCACCTATCGCAGAGTACGATGAGATTTTTATTTATGGTGACGTGAATTATAGCGGTAGATGCTTGATTTTTTTGTGTGCTAAGCTGATAGATAAGCCAATTCAGTATGGTAACATTTACTATCGTTAGATCTTTGAATGGAATTAAAAAAAAAAAAAAAAAAAATTAATGCCAAGAAAGATAAAATTACCCAGTATGTTCACAACTTCAAGGGCCCTTAAAAAAAAAAAAAATCACATAAAAAAAAAAACCGTTTGGCTTTTAAAACCTTGCTCTATCTATCTAGCTACCCTGAAAATTTCATTTTATTATTCATAAGGCTTCAATCAAAAAATTTAAATCTAAATGTGGTAAGTGCTAAATTATAATTTACATGATGATTAATGCAAGCAAAGCAAAACTGTATATCTTGTATATAATAAAAAATTTACTCCTTTATAAAGGTTACCACCACCAGTGGAGGTTATAAACTTTCTTAAATATTAGGCCCCGTTCGCACGGCAGCTTTTTCAACGCGCGTTAAAAAAGCGTTTGAATGACACCAATGGATAACCAATTAACCATGTATGTAGTCACACGAAGGCGGTTTTTAAGCGCGGCGCTTTTTTATCGAGCACTGTTCGATTTTCGGCGTTGAGCGTTGGCGTCAAATTGAATAGAGCATACGGAACTCCGTGTATCTGTTCTCACAAGCGTTAAAAAAGCGCCGGCGCTGCTGTCAGTTGGCTGTCAAGTGTCAATTTTTGGTGTCAATCGTCAAGATTATTATTAGTTTCACCTTAAAAATGTCAACTTATGCTTACAAATTCCTGAAATATTCAAGCTATATTCAAATAATACGTCGTAAGGGGTCATCCATTAATTACGTCACACGTTTAGGGGGAGGGAGGGGGTCAAGAAAATGTGACATATTGTGACATGGGGGTGGGGGGAGACACAAACTTTGTGACGTCACTTTAACTTCATCAGTAACCGAAATTTTTTTTTTAATTATTTTATTCGCTGTACATTTAAATAACAAGTTTTTAAAACGATAATCGTTTTTATTCTTTTAATTTTCTTTCCTAAGCAGTTTTGGGTTATAAAATTACTAATATTTATATCGTCAAAAATATTTTGATAAAATATTAATAATACTTAGGTACTTACTTAATTCGATTTGGCGATTTCGTAGAAAAAATGTGACGTCACACTAGGGGGGAGGGGTTTGCCAAATGTGACCAAATGTGACAAGGGGGGGGGAGGGGTCAAAAAACCTAGAAATTCGTGTGACGTAATTAATGGATGACCCCTAATAGCAAATAAAGTATGGCTTTGCTGAGATGCGTACGTGGCATTACGACTCACAAGTGATTTTTAAGCGTTCATATGAACACAAATATTAGAAACGGTAAAAAAGCGCCAACGTCGGGTTTTAACGCAACGCTTTTTAAGCTGTCGTGCGAATGGGGCCTTATTGTAACGAAGTTCCTTATCGGACGGTTGATGATATTGGCGCCACAAGCCATACACATAGATGCAAATGTTTGATATTGGCGTGACAAGCCAAAGTAGTGCGAATATTGGGGTTACAAACAACATTGGGGTAATAAAACGCATTTGTCGTGTGGATACATGGAACTGGATCTTTCAGATTGTATCTTAGATGATAATAAATGACAATGCAATACAAAAAAAAACCAAGGTGGATGTTTGCTTCACACAATACGTGACTCCTCCACTGTATAGTGTCGTCTAATTGGATGATATTAAATAGATTTAATAAATGGAAACACAACAACGTTCAAGCAAAGCAACGTTCACAGTTTTAGCAAGTTTGCGCCTTCTGAGGACATTTAGTGTTTCTACTCTACACTTGGTGACAGTAGTAGGGCCAGTTTTTATACGCAATGTTTTGTGATCTTTTTTAGGTTTCCATATCAAATGTTATCTTAGCATTGTACAAAGTGTGCGAAGTGTGTGTTCGGTGTAAGGTGAAGGTGGATAGGATAACTATTGAAAAATATTATTTTTGTGCATTTTGGGTAAAAACCCTGTTTTAAGAATAACTTAAATTAGTGTAATACTACAGTAAATCAAAACTTACCTACCAATTTTTTACATTTATGCTTCGTGTGCTTTCGACTAAATAATAGGCTAGAAAGATATAACGATGTAAAATTTATTTCAGAATTTAATTGTATGCTTCTATAACTTGTATTGCTTGCTCAGTTTTGCCAAGTTTCATGTCAGTGTGTGGCGCGTGTTCCCGATGCGCCGCTAAGGGACTATTCCACTTGTCCAATTTCTTTGTCAATGAGAGAGTGAGAAGCATCATTGTCATCATTGGACCAATATTATGGACAGATGGAATACCACCCTAATGTGTATTATCCCCTAGTTCCGTCACCCGCCGCCAGATGGCAGCACGCGTCTCCACCCGCTGACTCCTCGCCAGTGTGTGCTGGCTCACATATGCACACTCACGCACCGCCACGGAGTAGTGTCCGCTAGTTCCACCTTCCGCCGCCGAGTGGCAGCACGCATGTGTGTACACTTGATAAATCCAGCACGAGCTCGGGTTAAGTTCGCGTGGTTATAAAAATATTTCTATTAGATTAGGTTTATTCTAATAGAAATCTTAAACTAACACTTGAAAAAACTTGTCGGTAAGTCAACTTGATTACTTGAATAAATAATATACAGGGTGTTTGTTCCATAGATTAAAATGGCGGATAAGTTGGGGTTTTCTATTTTTTCACGCGCTTTAAAAAAATTTTTGTCCACGTGATTTTTTTTTTTTGCTTAGTTTGTTGTTTTTTTTTAAATCTTCATGAGTAGGTCGTTTAAACTTAAAATAAAATAAAAAAAGTAAGTGATAGAGAGATGCAATGTTTATTGGGTCGTGATGTCTTACGTTAAACGGTTTTATCAAAGTCAAAATTACTGACATTTAACCTCTAGTTTTTTTTTATTAACCCTCAGTTTTACAACATGTAAAAATTTACACCAACTTTGATTTTCAATTTAAAAAAAAACAAAAAGAGACCATGTTTTACTTTACAAAATTCTTTAAATTACCGTAAAATGGGGTGAGTAGGGTGAAAACTGAAATTCAAACCTCGATAACAATTTATTTTTACATATGAAAACTGAATGGTGTATATAATAAGTGTTCCGGACCAAACCTTCTCTCCCCATTCATAATCCACCTCTCCCCGCGAAACCTACTCACCCCGTTTTACGGTACTTTACAAAATTCTGTGTTCTGTCTAATGATGTACAATAATCTCAAAAAAACCTTTCATGAACTTCATTTTATCCCGATGTTTTGTAACGGACGCAACAGGCAAAAATTATCGATGCCTAAACATTGACGCTGTAATCTCCTTTGAAATCCCCTTTGCCTATCCACACGCGGGTTTTTTTTCAGCGATGAGGTTTTCTGGTTGTGAAGGTTTAAAACTTATCTTTCGTAAATTTAGTTGAAGGTGCTATCTCCCTCTTACATAGCACAAAAGCTGTTCGGTTCCGACGTCGCGTCGCGTCCATAGTTAATTTGTGTTTAGTTTTGTCTATCAAATTGTAATTAAATGTGAACGCGCCTTATTAGTGGGAGACCGTTTAAAAAAAAACCTTACGCTTGAAACGCGGGAAATGTGACCGATGTCGGAACTTAAAAAGCCATAAAAAAACCGAATTGTCTTTTGTTAGTGCTTTTATTAATCTCTGTTTTGTTGACTTTTGATCATTTGAAAATGGCTACTTTTTCGAAAGAATGCGGACATGTTAATGGCGTACGGTAAAGACGTTAAATTACAGATAAAAACTTCGAATAATGCAGCTACATCTCTGATGCTTCTAGTCGGCTTTTCCTCGAACGCCGAACCGCTCCACTAGGTACTGCCAGGGTGACAGCAAGATTGAATGTTTACTTATTCATAGAAACTTATTGTTAAATTGAGATTCAAATCGAAGGTGAGGTGGGTCAGAATCCAAAATTTTAACCTACTATTGTAATCATCGTAGTGGACAATAAGGTCCCTTTTTATAGAAACCCTAGTAGCATTTTCGTTGGGGCCCACGGTGCCAACGGTAGGGAAAACGTTGGGATGAGGTTCGTTCCGTAGCCAACATTAATTTTGTATTGGCCCACCATCGCATTTACCAACATTCGCTGTGGTACAGATGCCCAACAATGGGCCTTTGTGTATTTTGGTACCGTTGGCTAAACAACGATAATATTCGTTGGCCCAATGATGACATATATCGCATTTACCAACATTGGCAGTGGCAGTGATGCCCAACAATGGGCCTTTGTATATTTTGCTACCGTTCGCTAAACAACGATAACATTCGTTGGCCCAATGGTGACGAATACCGCATTTACCAACATTGGCTGTGGCACGGATGCCCAACAATGGGCCTTTGTGTATTTTGGTAACGTTGGCTAGTCAAGGATATCATCCGATGGCCCAATGACGACAAATATCGCATTTACCAACATTGGCTGTAGCATTGATGCCCAACAATGGGCCTTTGTGTATTTTGGTAACGTTGGCTAATCAACGATGTCATCCGATGGCCCAATGATGACAAAAATCGCATTTACCAACATTGGCTGTGGCACTGATGCCCAACAATGGGCCTTTGTTTATTTTGGTAACGTTGGCTAATCAACGATATCATCCGATGGCCCAATGACGACAAATATCACATTTACCAACATTGGCTGTAGCATTGATGCCCAACAACGGGCCTTTGTTTATTTTGGTAACGTTGGCTAATCAACGATATCATCCGATGGCCCAATGACGACAAATATCGCATTTACCAACATTGACTGTAGCATTGATGCCCAACAGTGGGCCTTTGTGTATTTTGGTAACGTTGGCTAATCAACGATATCATCCGATGGCCCAATGACGACAAATATCGCATTTACCAACATTGACTGTAGCATTGATGCCCAACAGTGGGCCTTTGTTTATTTTGGTAACGTTGGCTAATCAACGATATCATACGATGGCCCAATGACGACAAATATCGCATTTACCAACATTGGCTGTAGCATTGAGGCCCAACAATGGGCCTTTGTGTATTTTGCTACCGTTCGCTAAACAACGATAACATTCGTTGGCCCAATGGTGACGAATACCGCATTTACCAACATTGGCTGTGGCACGGATGCCCAACAATGGGCCTTTGTGTATTTTGGTAACGTTGGCTAGTCAAAGATATCATCCGATGGCCCAATGATGACAAATATCGTATTTACCAACATTGGCTGTGGCACTGACGCCTAACAATGGGCCTTTGTGTATTTTGGTACCGGTGGCTAAACAACGATAACATTCGTTGGCCCAGTGAGCACAAATATCGCATTTACCAACATTGGCTGTGGTACTGATGCCCAACAATACCAGTTGAGTTTGCTTGTGGCGTCACTAGATGGCGTTACTGTCTCCAAACATCGAAGTTATAGTTATTTTCTCGATTATTCCGGATATAATCATAATATTTTTTAAAAGTAACTTATAAATCTAATAGCTATAACTATAAAATTTATACATAAATTTAAAAAATTGTATATTACCAACATTTTCTCAATTTAAATCTCAAAAAACATAAATCTCGCTTACGAAGTTTCGAAGTGCGGTTAGTATATATACAAATTAGAGTGTATAGTAAGTGTACTTGCTTCGGCAGTACATATACTAAAATTGGAACGATACAGAGAAGATTAACAACAACTGCTGCCTAGCCTAGGGCCTTCATGCGTATACAACCAATGCCTACCGTAGTGTAATTGTAATATTTATCAGCAAAGGCCCAACGTCGTATTACACAACCACTTACTTAACGTAGGGTAACTGTAGGACTCGTAAACAAATGCCCATTACATAATTAGACTGTAGGCACACTATAAATTACACAACTATTTACCTACGGTAGTATTGTAAGAATCCTACACAAGGCCCAACGTAAAGTTACAATGTTGGCCCTTTGTGGGACAAGCTGTGTTGGGCCTTCAACCTGGTGCACGACTACCTACCAACCTACCTGACTTGCCGTTGGGTAATTGTTGAATTTGCAAACAGAAGCACAACGAAAAAATTGCCCTTTTTTATTTTTTTGCAGTTGGCCCTACAGCAAGCCATACGGCCAAATGTAACAATTAACCAACCATCAAACAAATGTCTATAGGCCCAACCACGGCCCAACCAAAACCACCACCGTTGAATAATTGTATGATTTATTTAAATAGGCCCAACGAAAAAATTACTCTAATGGCCCTCTGTTGGGAATCTTCGGGAGGGCCTTTGTCGAGGGCCCTCCAGCAAATCGTACGGCCAAATGTAACAATTAACCAACCATCAAACAAATGTGTATAGGCCCAACCACGGCCCAACCAAAACCACCACCGTTGAAT
This sequence comes from Cydia splendana, assembly GCF_910591565.1. Classification (NCBI taxonomy): domain Eukaryota; kingdom Metazoa; phylum Arthropoda; class Insecta; order Lepidoptera; family Tortricidae; genus Cydia; species Cydia splendana. Next base: position 13,429 of record NC_085979.1, read on the forward strand.
AATTGTATGATTTATTTAAATAGGCCCAACGAAAAAATTACTCTTATGGCCCTCTGTTGGGAATCTTCGGGAGGGCCTTTGTCGAGGGCCCTCCAGCAAATCGTACGGCCAAATATAACGGTTGCCCAACTAATACGTAAACAAAGGCCCAACAAAATCCCTACAAGAAAATGCTATTAGGGAAATTACACATTTTTCGATTATTTTTAGAAGGCATTGAAAATGATGTGATGGACAGGTGAATGATATTCATTTCAGGTGAATGATGACAAGAAACCAGGTTAACGGCAACGTACACAGGTTAATGGTGCCTCTCGATAACCTGTCAATATTTTCATTGGAAATTGTACTTATTTCTCGATAACCTGCTTCTACTATCGATAACCTGGGGACAAAATATCTTTCACCTGTCCTTGATGTCATTCACCTGAATTTCAAACGCCTATATCTTCTAAGCTAATTGAAGAAATTGCTTCCCTTCCACATTTTCTAATAGTTTAAGTTGCCTTTTAACGATCCCAATAAAAATAATGCGAAAATGCAAAATTTTTGAAAAACAAATGTTAACCTGGCGGTGCCAACTTTTTGAGAAATGACCTTAATAATTATTAGTTTGGTGTCATTTCCTTTAATAGGATAGCAAAATGTAATAAAATTGGTAATCATTCCGAGTTATCATTTTGGTGATCATTTATTATACCACAGGTACTACCACATGCGTTTCGGTGGTTATTTGCGAAGATAGTCGCGTCCTAATCCGCAAAGACTATTAGCCACACACTCATGTATATAGGTACATGTGCAACGAGAAGAGACCGTGTGTTGTGCTGTGCCGTGCCTCGAGTGAACTAACAAAGCTGGAGTGTAATAAAACAACCAAACAAGAGAAAAAAGTAATATAATCTAACAGTGACAATGACAGTTGCATTGGTCGGCATCAGTAGGGTCGGCACCGGCAGTGGCGCTGGCGCTGGCGGTGGCGGTGGTGTAGTAGCGCGCGCACTCCGCCTCGACGCCGGGGACGTGTCGCTCCAGGAACGCGCGGTGAGCCGCCACGAGCGTGAACGCGGCGTACCTGCATCACAAACGACGATGACATTTAGTTACTAGAGTTAGACAGCAATTCTGATAGCCCACGCAGTGCAAGTGTTATTTATACATCATAATTTCATAGAAGTTTGACGTTTAAAATAACAATTGCACTACGTGGACTATTAAAGTCACTGCAGACTTTTTTTGGTCTAACTCTAACCCCCTTATTCATAAACGCACGACAAACCTCCGTTAGCTAATAATCGTTTGTCTTTATATATCTGTCATTTTGACTTATGTATTTGTAAGAAAGGGATAAAACATAATTTAACTAAGTCAGGCCCGTAAAGTTTCATGAATAAGGGAGTTAGAAAATAGGGACCACCTTGAGAGTGACTTGGTAAGAATTTGACTTACTTGTTATTGTTACTTTTACTAACGTTTTCAATAAATTGCCGCGAAAATTATAAGAAACAATGAAATTGGAGAGAAAACAAGGGAACATGTTAAAATTATTCCAAATGATTTATGATTACGAGTTATATTTAGCCCTGAATGAATCTTCATCATACCTAACAGCACGGTACTTCATCATACGGTACGAGCAAAAAGCTCGGTGGCTAAAAAAAAATGAGTTTGTAAAAAAGTAAACTATTCTAGCTCAAAAGTTTTAGCATTCATTCAGTTACGTAAGTTACGTTACGTGTATAGTAGATATGGCGGCGAGAGCACAGTAGATACGCAGCCTAACAAAACTCTATCTAAGCTGTATACCGACTTGGTATTGGTAGGTAAGTGGTAAGCGACAGAATGTCGAAGAAGGAAGAACCACTATAAACATCAAATTCCTATAAAATATGAAGTAGGTATGTATAAGGGTAAATAGTGGCACATGGTATAGGAACCAGGACGGCCTGGAAGCGATAAATAAACGTGTAGGCAGGTACCGGAACGTAGCACAGCTGGTGATGGTCCCGTACGGTCCGGGGTCCGGGAAGGGCGTGGAGCCGACGCCGCGCAGGTACGGGACGGCGGAGTGTCCGGCGCCGCTGTAGGACGCCAGCCCGCTGCCGGCGTCGCCGCGGCAGACCAGCGACTCGGCTCTGCCGCCGGCACCTGCATGGCATGCCGAGGAAACATACGAGAGATATCTATAAATACTTAGTTACATATAATCTGTGAAATACATTTATCATTACAAAATGAAATCGTGGGGATGTTGTGATAATATTGACTTGGACGACACCAGGTCCGTTGACTGTGTCATGTGTAAATTATATTTTCACTTAAGTTGCGTGTGGGCCCCGGGCTTTGAGCCGGAATATGCAAGTTTAGCTGACTGGAAGTGCCCGGCATGCGTATCTAACATACCGAAAGGCACCAGACATGACTCGACTCCTGTTCGTAACGTAACCACTGTCAGAGGAAACAAGAGGCCGGCCCTGAACTCGCCCCCGACTCCCGCCGCGGCCGTCACAGCCGAAGACGTCCGTACCATAGTCCAGACCCTACTGAAGCAAGAACTAGAGAACACTGTTAAAGAGATCACTTCCTCGTTGAGCAAAACAATAGCAAATCACCTAGAACCTATAAAAGCAGAAATTAAGGAGATGAAACAATCGATGGATTTCATGAGTTCGCAATTTGATGACATGGAAGTTGAAATCGGTAATGCGAAGAAAAAGATGGCTGAAATGGAAACAGAAAATAGGAACCTGAAGAGTACTGTCGCAGACTTGACTCAGCATATTAATAATCTAGAACAGCAATCCCGTACTAACAATTTGGAAATACAGTGTGTTCCAGAAAATAGAAAGGAAAATTTATATACTATTATTAACAACCTGGCACAGACAGTAGGATGTGACATAAACAGCAGCATCACGAATTGCACCCGCATTGCAAAACAAAATACCGAATCGGCTAGACCCCGCTCCATAGTAGTACAGCTTGCATCCCCTAGAGCCCGCGATGCGTTGCTTGCTGCTGTTTTAAAATTCAACAAAGCCAACCCTCAAGACAAACTTAACTGCGCACATCTCGGATTTTCGGGCATAACTTCATCGGTTTTCGTCGTGGAACACTTGTCACCTGCCAATAAGAAGTTGCACGCCGCCGCCAGGCACGCTGCTAAAGATAAAGGCTTCAAATATGTTTGGGTTCGAAATGGGAGGATCTTTATAAGGAAAACAGATGAAAGTGAAGTCATATACATTAAAAACATAGAGATTTTAAACAAACTAAACTAATCATTATATAATTTAAGTATTAACTTTTTTTTTTGTTTAAACACGTATTTATTAATATATTATTAAAAGAGCTAGAATTAAATATGTATTATCAAAATGTACGCGGTTTACGCACAAAAACTGATTTGTTCTCTCTTAACTTAAGATGTTGTAATTATGATGTTATAATATTAACGGAGACATGGCTTAACAACTCTGTACTGAGCAGTGAGCTATTTGACGATAGGTATGTTGTCTATAGAAGGGATAGAGAGGAATCTAGCGTTTGCAGGGGTAAGGAGGGAGGGGGTGTGTTGGTCGCTGTTCTGAAAACACTACATTCTAAACGAATGCCTCATTGGGAAAGTAAGTTTGAGGACCTATGGATTACCATCGATATTTCAAGTAACTGTACTCGTCAAATGGCTCTCTGTGCAGTCTATCTTCCACCTCCCTTGCAAAGAAGTTCACTGAAATACTTTATAGATCACTGTAGTTCGATCATAGAAGAAAAAGAACATCATTTATGTATAGTTGGGGACTTTAATTTGGGAAACATTAGTTGGGACCTTATACAAAAAGAGGACAGTAATTACATAGCACCAGGATTTAGCAATATTTTAATCGATTTTATGCACCTAATCAAGTTAAAACAATTCAATTTTATTACTAATAATATGGGTCGTATTTTAGATTTAGTCATGTCTACAGTAGCGTCATGTAATGTTTCTCAAAATGTAAGTCCTCTGAGCAATATAGACCCTTTCCATCCTTCACTTGAAGTTCTTATTACGTTTGCAAGCGCGCCTCGATTGTCGTACAATAATGTTAACACCCGGCCAAACTTTTACAAAGCCAAATATGACCTTATACGAGCAGATCTTAGTAATTGTCTATGGGATGATATATTTTTTGGCCTCACCGACGTAAACGATATGCTAGGCGCGTTCTCAGAGGTAGTCAAACAGCTGATTCGAAGACACGTACCACTTGTTAAGCCTAAAAGCAACCGTTTTCCCCCATGGTTTGATAAGAACTTAAAACGAGCGTTAAACGAGAAAAATAAAATAAGAGTTCGCTATAAAAAATACAAAAATCCTATGGATGCCTTAGAGCTAAAATTGCTTAGCAAGCGGTGCGAGTGTCTGGCTACCTCTCGGTACAATGCTTATATATCAAAGGTGGAAGATGAGCTTACTGAAAATCCTAAATTATTTTGGTCACATCTAAAAGCTAAACGAGGTGGGTCAAGTGCTTATCCGGCATCAATGTCTCACGGGTCAATGGCCACCACAGATAATACCGAAATCTGCGACATGTTTGCATCCTACTTTTCCTCGGTGTACATCGCCGATTCTTATGACGTCGATTTAGAATATAAATCACCGTTACCACAATCCCTTATCAACAACAGCCAGTGCTTATCATCTGTTGTCGTAGACAAAGAAGCTCTACTTGTTAAGCTGAAAAGTATGGATTGTAGCAAAGGAGCCGGACCAGATGGTATCCCACCTATCTTTATTGTTTCTTGCGCATCTCAGTTGGTTGAGCCCTTATGGCATATTTTTAATAAATCACTTTCCTCTGGAATCTTTCCTACAGCTTGGAAGATCGCTAAGGTTGTCCCCATTCCTAAATCAGGCGACGATAGCATAGTTTCAAACTATAGACCAATATCGATTTTATCGTGTTATGCTAAGATCTTAGAATCCCTTATCTACCCTTATATACAAAGACATTTTAAACCTTATTTGACGGACAATCAGCATGGATTTGTGAGTTCTAGATCGACATGTACAAACTTAGTATCATTTACCGAGTTACTAACGAATGCTGTGGACGCAGGTAAACAAACAGACGTGATATATACTGACTTCAGTAAAGCTTTTGATAGGGTCTCCCACTCAATACTAATGTACAAATTATCAGCATACGGTGTATCAGGCAATGTGTTACAGTGGTTACAGTCTTATTTAACTGAAAGGGTTTTCTATGTGGTGGTGAATGGCTACGAATCGTCTTATCATAATATAACATCTGGCGTACCCCAAGGCTCGCATTTAGGTCCTATCCTTTTCAACTTATTTATTAATGACGTAACTGAATGCTTCCACCACTCTACGGTTTTTATGTATGCAGATGACCTTAAGTTCGCACGCGTTATTAACACAACTGAAGATATCACCTTACTTCAAAGCGATATTATAAGACTGAGTAGTTGGTGTAAGCATAACCTAATGCACATTAATATCAAAAAATGCATCCATATAAAATTCACTCGAAAACAAAATGTAACAAAGTCAGACTACCATATAGACGGTTGCAAACTAACCGAAGTTGAGAACGCTCGCGATCTTGGAGTTCTTTTCGACAACAAATTAACGTTTATCCCTCACATAGAGAATATTGTCAAGAGGGCATCTAAGACTTTGGGCTTTGTCATAAGAAACACTAGATCATTTAGGCGCAGCGCAACCAAAATATTACTATATAATAGTCTAGTGAGGAGTATTTTGGAATATTGCAGCGTTGTCTGGCGGCCGCATTACGCTACTCACTCATTACGGTTAGAACGTGTTCAAAAAAGGTTCACTCGTCACTTAGCTTTTCAGGCACGTGTTATGGCTAAAAGATCAATATCCTATCAAAGGAAACTGCAATATTTCAAGATGGATTCCCTAGAAGACCGACGGGCGCTCTTGGATGCAACTTTTTTGTACAAGTTAGTGAACCACAAAATAGATTGTCCACAACTACTGACATTGCTGAACTTTCGTGCTCCATCTCGTTTCCCCCGTAACGCTATCACCCCTCTTTACGCCCCGCTAAGAAGATCAGTTTCAGGCACTAACTCTCCAATATGCAGGTTATGTAAAATTGCTAATGGTTGCTGTGACAAAGCGGATATGCACTATGACCCACTAAATAAATTTATAATATCTGTCCGAAAATATTTCCTAAAACATAAATAATTAGAAAATAAGTTTAAATTTAGAATTTCTTTAGTTGTTTACTTATATATGTTTTGCATGCGGTGTTTACCTGTAAGTGATTGTGACATCACTCCCTACATGTATTAGCTTGTACGTTTTAAATGTATCGATGTCAACAATTGTTGGTGAACCTTAATAAAATAAAATAAAATAAAAATATCGACATATTTGTAATGTCACTCACGTACGGTCAAAGATATATGTAGTCTGCGCTGTGCCACAACGTACCTCCTCAGTCCTCACAGCACAGCCAGAACAATCCTAGTTTACGGCATTTGTTGGTTGATTGTTGATTGCCACTGTAACTAGGACCGAACGACGCGACGTGGCACTGACGTCACAGAACTCGTTGACCGTAACTAAAAGACTAATGTACCTATAAATATAGCTCAACATGTTTCGATCTGACATGTCTTAGACACAGTCTACGCCGGGCTGTTGCTGTACAGAATCGAAAAATATCGTCGGGAGCATTCTGGTAAACTAGAACTTAATTTTGTGAAGTACATTAAGGGTCCAATTAACAACAAATTGCTAACTAGATTTAGTGACTATACGGTGATGACATGGGGCGGACAACAGACGCCTACGAATATGGAGGTATTATGGGAGCGACAACTGCGATATGACTAATATGGGGTAAAGTGGATTGAAACCAACTAAATACATAGGTAAGTAGGTAGATGCTTGGTTTGAGGCCGCTGGCAATCCTATCGGCCCGTGAGCTTCCGATGTAAAGAGTCCGGCTCCTTCACCCAGCTCTACCACCAGTATTACGCTTCACCTGGCTTGAATCCGGCGCAGATCTTGTCTTCAGAGAGCTGTTCCAGGAAGTAGGGCTTCGACCCGTTGGTGCAGCGCTCGCGGGACGTGTAGCGCACCTCCAGCGCCGTGAACAGGGGCGAAGGCAGCCACTGACCCGCAAGCTGCAGCGTGCCCATGTTCTGGAACATACATTTAATTAGACTCATTATAGAATATGTTTGACCATACCTCTCTCTCTGTGGAAAATGACGAAGCGGTCGGGAACGTTGTAGGGCCCTTTCGGTTTGAAAGTTTCTAAGCAGTTTGCTAAAGTGATACTTGACTTTTCATTCTACTAAACTGCTCAATATACCTGCGTATAAATAAATTTCCACGTGTTTTGTGCGTCTGAACGAAAAATCAGCAAAAAGGGTTTCATAAAATGATAACGTTATGAAAAATCACTCCGAGCATTTATTATTTCGAAACAAAAGCTCTTCAAACTAAGGCTCTTAATTAAACAAAACATTTCTGACTATGATCGACTATGGATACCTACATATTTATATTTTCTGAGATATAATGTAGGCACTCACGCGACCGTAGCTCCCCTCAGCCACACATGTGTGATCGAAGCTGACGCATACAGGCGTGACGCCGACGAGCGGCTCGCGCAGCGACACCACGGCGATGTCGTCCGCGTACAGCCCCGCGCGGTCGCGGTACGACGGAGGAATGTGGATCGCACTCACCTGAGATAAACAATATACCTACATCGACTAAGCCAAAATTAAGGAATTAAGACAAAGTAACAGGAGGAAAAATATTGTTTCCACATGCAGAATAACAAAAATACAGCAAAAAGGATGGAAGACCTTTGGGTTGGGTTGTTTACCACACCACCATATTAAAATATAAACAAGCATACGTTGGCCTTCTGCACGGCAGCCCACTCAGTTCGGCTCGAGAGTCCGCCGTAGGTGCGCGCCACCGTGAACTGCGAGGCCGGCAGCGGGCCTCCCTCGGCTCCCTCCCGCCAGAAGCAGCGGGCGGCTGGAAACATTATAATATTGTGAAATAAGTATTCCGATGCGGATAACATTGTCCCAGTCCTAGTCCAAGGCTGTGCGAGGTGGAGGAAAATTCAGAAGCGGAGGGCGCGACCGAGATAAGATAAAATTTATTTCATTGAAAAATATCCAAAAATTAAAACAATCATAATACGCTTAAATAGTTACTTAATATAAATTTACAATATGGTTTAGAAAAGAAAACATAATAAAAGATCGTGTATTAAGCAATAATTGTAACTGGCTCTAACATATTTTACATCAACCTAAACTAAGAGAGCACTTGTGCCGTCCCTCTCCGTTGGTGTTCTCGTAAATCTCCACACTCCAGCGCAGGAACTGCGTGCCGCTCACTTGGTACTCGATGTCTGTGTATAGAGGAGGTCTGCGGTGTACCTGATATGACGGTAGATGGCGTGACGAGCGAGCCGCCGCACTTGTGTCGTCTGTCTCCGTTGGTGTTCTCGTAAATCTCCACACTCCAGCGCAGGAACTGCGTGCCGCTCACTTGGTACTCGATGTCTGTGTATAGAGGAGGTCCGCGGTGTACCTGAAATGACGGTAGATGGCGTGACGAGCGAGCCGCCGCACTTATGCTGTCTGTCTCCGTTGGTGTTCTCGTAAATCTCCACACTCCAGCGCAGGAACTGCGTGCCGCTCACTTGGTACTCGATGTCTGTGTATAGAGGAGGTCCGCGGTGTACCTGATATGACGGTAGATGGCGTGACGAGCGAACCGCCGCACTTGTGCTGTCTGTCTCCGTTGGTGTTCTCGTAAATCTCCACACTCCAGCGCAGGAACTGCGTGCCGCTCACTTGGTACTCGATGTCTGTGTATGGAGGAGGTCTGCGGTGTACCTGATATGACGGTAGATGGCGTGACGAGCGAGCCGCCGCACTTGTGCTGTCTGTCTCCGTTGGTGTTCTCGTAAATCTCCACACTCCAGCGCAGGAACTGCGTGCCGCTCACTTGGTACTCGATGTCGGTGTACGCTTGGACTAGGTCGGGTTCAGTCGGCACTATGTTAAGATAATAAGTTTTTGTCAAGAATTATCCTTGATAAACCAACATATGTATTTTTATCTTAGAGCATTTAATAACTGGAGTCGCCCTCTGCCGAAAAACTTGCACAATTGTGCAAACTTTTGTATAGACTGACATGGCTATTTGTACGTTACGTACTAATAGCAATACATTTGACGTCCCCTCTCCCGCAAAAATCGGCAGACTGTTTCGTACACAAAATGACAGCCATGATGTCTTCCAGTTACTAAATGCTCTAAGAGTTTTATACAGGTCGCACAAATTAGTTTTAGCCAATTTGCCGATAGGTAGATACCTATATGGCGCTGTACACAATTATGCTTTGTATACTTCGGTCAACATTCTTTTCTGTTTATAGTTACATGAGATTATTTAAAGTTTGTACGGAACAATCGGTGCGCGAGTTAAACGAACTCGCACTTGACCGGTTTTTTAGGGTTCCGTAGCCAAATGGCAAAAAACGGAACCCTTATGGATTCGTCATGTCTGTCTGTCCGTCCGTATGTCACTGCCACTTTTTTCCGAAACTATAAGAACTATATATACTGTTGAAACTTGGTAAGTAGATGTATTCTATGAACCGCATTAAGATTTTCACACAAAAATAGAAAAAAAAAACAATAAATTTTGGGGGTTCCCCATACTTAGAACTGAAACTCAAAAATTTTTTTCCTCATACCCATACGTGTGTGGTATCTATAGATAGGTCTTCAAAAATTATATTGAGGTTTCTAATATATATTTTTTTCTAAACTGAATAGTTTGCGCGAGAGACACTTCCAACTTGCAAAGTGGTAAAATGTCGTCCGTCCCCCCCCTGTAACTTCTAAAATATATAAGAGAAAGATAAAACTAAAAAAATATATGATGTACATTACCATGCAAACTTCCACCGAAAATTGGTTTGAACAAGATCTAGTAAGTAGTTTTTTTAATACCTAAGTCATAAACTCATAAATCGTAAACCGCAATTTTATTATGTTACTTGCTGCTACGGAACCCTTCATGGGCGATAGGGTGGTTCAAAAAAACATTTTTTTTTATTTTCCTACGGGGCACCCCCTTATTTTGTTACACTTATTATGCTGATAAAATACACCAAGTTTCGTAATTTTATCTCAACTACAAGGGGGTGTTCAACCACTTTGAAAATTTTGTATGTTGTATGAAAACCAAAAAAAACAAGTATTTATTATTCAGAATTTTATTTAAGTATCTGTTTCCACATTATTTGCACATGTGATTTATAAGTTTTTAAGTAGAAAAACATTTTTATTTCTATTTTTTATAATTTTTCAAAAGTAAGATTTTTAGAATTTCACCCTAAAAAATCATAAAAAATTTAAATAAAAATGGTTATTCACCAAATAACTTTTAAATCACACTTTCAAATAATGTGAAAACTACTACTTACATAAAACTCAAAAAAATAATACCTTGATTTTTTTGGATTTCATACAACTTTGAAAAATTTCAAAGTGTTTGAGCACCCCCTTGTAGTTGAGATAAGATTACAAAACTTGGCATATTTAGTCAACAGAACAAGTGTAACAAAATGAGGGGGTGCCGCTTCTTCTAGCTAGAGTTTGATTTTTTCCCATACAAACGTGAACCACCCTAATGGGCGAGTTCGACTCGCACTTGGCCGCTTTTTTTTAATAATAATAACCGTGTATTACTGATAATGATTAAGTACAAATAAATGATTATGAATTAAAATTCAAGTATACATATATCAGTGAACAATTCAAAATTTGCATCAGATTACTTTGCCACAATTTGGACAAAATGCACTTATTATTTATTTATTTATTTAAGAAACAAGCAGTCTTTTATAGTTATATATAACACTGGAACTTTTTCTTAAAACTAGACTTACAGTTTCCATAATGAAAATATTTTAACATCATGTTTACCTAATTAAAGTAGTTTCTATATAGTAAAACAGTAGGGCTACCGCCAATACCGAAAATCGTCAATTGCGGGCATTTTTCTCTGTCACTCTAATTACGCCTTCATTGGAGTAAAAGAGTAAGATCCCCGCAATTTGCGAATTTCGGTTTTCGCGGTAGCCCCTCAGAGCTATTTGTGCGCGCAATAACAAAAAAAAAGAAACATATAATAATAAAATATAACTTGATTATAACAACCATAACAATTGTTTACAAACTGAATACTAATAAAAAGGTTTTGTTATTCATTAATAAATTATAAGAAGCAGTAACATCTAATACTGAGAAGCGCCAATCTAAACATTTGGGTTATTAATTATTACACTGCAAAGATAGTGTTTTAAATCTATTAATTTTCTCACAGAAAATATTTCCCGTTGTACAACCTGCACGCCCTTCTAACAAAACAATTTTTTGCGTTTGTAAGCAATCCGACTACGGGGGATGTAAAAGAGGGGTTTTTTCCTGCAAGCACGTTCACAACGTCGAGGGACTCTGAAGGAAAGTGAATGTAATAACGGAGCATCAATAATATTATTAAGGAAAAAATCATTTATTTACATACAATATATATACAGTGGTACTACTAACGGTATATTATTAATAATTTTATAAAGGGTTAAGATATCGGTACGTTCTCGGCGATAAAAACAAAGCTAAATTGAAAAGATTTTTGCCATAAATTGTAAATATCGATATCACTATTTGCAATCCCTAAACTTTTTATTGGTTGTTTACTTACAATTTGCTCTGGCGTGTGAGTGAGCGTGTTTGCGGAATGCGCACTACTCGCAGGTCCGGTCCGCCGAGGGTCCGCCGGCGCCGGCGCCGGACAAAAGGACTAAAAGTATAGGTAAGGTAACCTTTTATTTGTGACTCGGGCGACTGCAGGTGGTACATTTAAAACGCATATGTTCGGTGCTTATAAGGAAAATATCAATAGATATAAAACAGATATTCGTGTCACAAACAAGGAAAGAGTTATAACGCGCAATTAAACTAGTTTTTATATAACAACAGATTTTAGGATTAAAACGTAGAACAGTCATTATATTTTATTAAAATCGAAATTATTGTTTATAACCATTACTTTAGACGTCTCGGTTTTTCTAGCTAGGATCTTGCAGTCTCTTATCCATAAATTAGTTTTTAGGATTCCCAAAGGGTAAAAACGGGACCCTATTACTAAGACTCCACTGTCCGTCTGTCACCAGGCTGTAACTCATGAACCGTGATAGCTAAACCGTTGAAATTTTCACAGATGATGTATTTCTGTTGCCGCTATAACAACAAATTTATACCTACTAAAAACAGAATAAAATTAATATTTAAGTGGGGCTCCCATACAACAAACGTGATTTTTTTGCGTAATGGTACCTACAGAACCCTTCGTGGGCGGGTCCGACTCGCACTTGGCCGATTTTTAAGTACCTACAAAGAGAGCGAGCCGGTGTGGTGTAAAATATGTATCTACCTACTATACACATATTACACACGTAGAAAATAAAACCACCGCCCGAGCCATCTCTCTAATAAATAATATACTCACCCCCAGGTCCCGGGTGCCGACTTATTTACTGACAGGTTGGGGATGTTTATCAAAACCACCATGTCTGCTCTAAACCATTACTCTACTTGGTAGTTAATATTTATTTTTATCTATTGTTTATACGTAAGGTTTTATTTGTTTTCCTATCTGCTTCATATTTCTATTTGTTTTGTTTTCACTGTATTTGAGTTTTACTTCTTTTAATTTATAATTTGTAAATGTGTCTTATCTTCTATTTGACCGTGTAAGCGAATTGGTAAACTACTGTAAGCTTATATGAGAGGAATGATCATGGTAAAAATTATTGTATTGTAAAGAATATAAATTAATTAATAGGTATTATCGCCATGTGTCTGCCTTTATGTTTAGTCAAGTGTTTCTTCTATAGTTTAGTGTTTTTTCTTTAAGTAATTAAGAGTATTGGTAAGTATTTATATATATAAACAGGACACAAAAATAAAAAACTCAGCGGTGTAGGTACCTACCTATTGTAAACAAGCTTGGTATCTAAGTACCTATAGCAGAAAACAGACATACTTGTACAAATTACGAGATACTGAATAGGTAAGTATAGGTATACCTTACTGATGATCAATCTCTGCAGAAGAAACTTTGCATGCGCAGTCAACAGAATAGAGCTCCTTAATTTTGTTAAAAAATAAATAGGGATGTACCGACTATCCGGCCTCATTTGTAGTCGGCGATTAGTCGGCAAAAACGGCCGATTAGTCGGCACTTTATAAGTAACAGAAAAAACCGGACAAGTGCGAGTCGAACTCGCCCACCGAGGGTTCCGTACTTTTTAGTATTTGTTGTTATAGCGGCAACAGAAATTTTCAACTGCCTAGCTATCACGGTTCATGAGATACAGCCTGGTGACAGACGGACGGACGGACGGACGGACGGACAGCGGAGTCTTAGTAATAGGGTCCCGTTTTTACCCTTTGGGTACGGAACCCTAAAAACGGGGCAAAAAGAAATAAACAGCAAATATTTACCATAAGCTTTTCACCTATTTTACCCAAATTCATATTTAGGGTGCTTACGGAAACTTTTGTACGAATTATTGACCGCTTGGTCGCTTTCTTGTCCGGTCGTCGTATGAAAATAGCCTTAGGATTTATTTATTTATTTTATTTTTCAGCATTTACTATTTATAATAATACGAATAACGCGTCGAAAGGGGTAAATCGGTTGTTTTTTCAGTGCATCTGAACCGAAATTAGACGAAACTAATGATCCGGCCGACTAGTCGGCCGACTAATCAGCCATCCGAGCGCCGATTAGTCGGCTAGTCGGCTAAATCAATAGTCGGTACATCACTAAAAATAAGCCATTTGTAAAGAATTTCAAAAACATTAATTAATATGTATGTAACAAATCGTAATGATAAAGATAGTTTATTATTCAAGTAGGCACATATTGGGTATAATGCTCTTATGAACGTCAAATAAAGCTACACCGGCTCCAACCCTACAGTCCCTACACCTCTGCCTCGAGAAGATAAAGTATACTTACACCTGCAAAAAACGGTTGCAAAAAACTGAGAGCCGGCCACACCAAGCAACACAAACACCTTCCACATGGTGTCACACCACAGACACACTGTGCCGGCGCTTCGAGGCCACTTTTCTATTTATACTTGTGCAAATGTGCAGTGCATCGCATAATGACTTGCTTGACATGTATACATACCTACATATTGCACTTGTGCCCACAATATGGAATTAAAATCGACTCGACTAATTTAATAAAGCTCCGTTTCCTTACATGTCTATCTATCTATCTAATCTAATACCTTTAAACGAGCAATTCTTGTTTATTTATTTACATGTATATATATTTCGGGGATCTCGAAAACGGCTCTAACGATTTCGATGAAATTTGCTATAAGTATGGGGGTTTTTGGGGGCGATAAATCGAGCTACCTAGGTCTTACCTCTGGGAAAACGCGTATTTTTTAGTTTTTATATGTTTTCCGAGCTAAGCTCGGTCTCCCAGATATTTACTAACAATCAGTTACCCTCTTAAGTCAGTCGAATTATCATTCATAACCTAACAAGTGCTATAATATAATGAAAAAGCACGCGTGTTTAATATTTAGGATTATGAGCCTAAAAGCGGTTCAACAACTTCCACGTTACGAGCAAGTGTGTTGAAAAATACTTTGTTATTGAAAATAATACAAGCTGTTAGCGCACCATCTGTGGTGATCCTTTAAACTGTTTGTTTATGATAAGAATATGTAGGTATTGTAGGTACTTAGGTACCTGTTGGTAACAAACTAATGGTAATTTTTTTTCATTAAAGCTATACAATGCTGTTTCAGTTAAGGGGCAAGGAGGGAAACACAAAAACTATAAGGTATAATATGTACCTAGCTCAATTTGTTCTTAGAAAACATGTGTTTGGATTTTGAAATAATAAAAACTGCAATAACAGATTCTTAAAACCGTTGTACCTATACAATAACTATGATCTAACTCCTTTCCGTGAGTATATTAGGCAGTCTCGTATCTTATATTATATTAACCATAGCTAGGTATACAGGGTGGGCCAAAAACTTTGCACTTTTTAAAAATTCATTAAACTAATACTACCTATAAATGTTATTGTCTTTAATTTTTTCAGCCTAACAACAATTTATGTTATTTATTTTTTAACAAATTACATCATCCAGATGACCTGCGTTTCGTCGCTGGCACTCCTGCAATCTGCAATCGACTGTGTGAACTTTGGAAAACTCGCTGACACTTGCGTCGGGGGATCGCGGGTACCTCACCGTGAATGTTTTGGTTTAACTGAGGTATTTTCGTCAGTTTATAAAGGTAATACAGTACACTCGATTCTTTAGATACCCCCACAGAAAAAAAACGAAAGGTGTAAGGTCTGGGCTTTTTGGGAGGTAGAAGAATGTTACCTTTGCGAGAAACAAATTTGTTGGGGTACGTTTTTGACTGCCAGTAAAGTCATGTTCGACATAAGGAATGGTGCCCCATCTTGTTTCGTCTATGGCCTGCTATTATATCCTTCAAATTCATGCAACTGTGGAACCAAAACTCTCACGTCATCATCATACGTATTCCACTGAATTTGCAGTAGGTAACGTTACTTATTTCCTTGATTATTTTGAACTTAGCCCCAGACCTTACACCTTGTAATTTTTTCTGTAGGGATGTCTGAAGAGTCAAGTGTACATTAGTAAACTGCTGACAATACCCCAATTAAAACAAAACATTGACGATGAGATAGCCATGATTCCCCGCAGCACGTGTCAGCAAGTTTTTCAAAGTTTTTATAGTGGATTTCAGGAGTGCCAACAACGAAACGGATATGATGAAATTCGATCCATCTGCATTAAATATGCATCTACAAAAACTAGGCTCAAATTGTTGTCAGAAAGGATAAATTAAATTAAGAATATCTTGTATAAGTAGTTTTATTTCTGTCAATGTTTCAAAAGTGCAAAAATTTTAGGCCCACCCTGTATGACAATAATTTAACATTACTATTATTAATATCAGTCATAAAGTAGTCTGGATAGTGGAAATAGACTCCCCTAAGGATCACCACTACAAACACCCGTTCGTAGTCCATATCTCACAGTAATACCTATCCGCAACTGGCCTCGGCACGTATCCACGTGATTAAATAAACGTCACTTTTTAACACCGTTTCAATAGAAGCAGACATATTCGATCGATCTGTCATCATACTCCGATACATTCATCATCATCATCGGAACAGCGCGTGCCGTAGTAGCGCGTGTAGTAGCGCTCCTTGCGTTGTTCCTGTCGAATTTTGGGGTTGTCATGTACGGAGTCTTTCATTGCCATATCACAAAAAAATGCGAGATAAATGTATGGAAGCTACGGTAATGGAACTGCTACCGTGTGCAGTGTTTATAATTTTGAGATTCAGAATGCTCTTGGATTGTTTTATCTTAGGTACGACAAGTACGTGTGCGTTATAATCTTTTCCAAGACTAGGGGGTATTTGTTCTCAAATCTGGATTTTACTTGGTATTTTTTTTAAAGTATCCTTATTGTTTTGTTAAGGCTGTGAAACTATTTAATTTAAGTAGGTATATAACTACCTATATTGTGTACACAAATATAAACGTTTAAAAATGCACGAGTGCGAGAGTGATTAATTAAATATTGACTCAAACTAGTGTTATCAATATGAAGCAATTTCTAAATCATAATGACAAAAGTGACTCCTCCTCGACGTTATTAACTAAAAGCGTCAGAGCTATTTGATCACCTTAGGAACTTTCATTACTTTCATACGACGCTGCGCTGTTTCCTTCCCTCACTGTGACCTCTCTGTTTGGCGCAGCATTTATCGGAGCCGCATCTTCGAGGGGTGTTGAAAACGACAACGTCACGCTGTCTTCTTCCCTCCTCGTGTGTTCTCTGTCTCTCCCGACCACTCTCAGTTCCACCACCTTGTAGGGCTGCGGTGCTCGTGGCTGTGATGGCGACGAGGTGTAGAAGACGCACGTCCAGGGCCCCGAGTGCGCAGGCGTGGCGTTCATAGTGATCTTGATATCCATAAAATCTAATATTTACCTACTCAAGATTTTTTTAGACAAGCCAAATTGAAGACAAAAAAGAAAAAAAAATTAATGCAGTTCTGTTTCTTTTTAAAATTAAAGGAATGTCTCCTTTAAGTAAAATGAACCAAATTAAGGATTTAAGGTAGTTTCCCTCCAGGACCCGACTTATTTTCCACACTGTATATACCCACCATAAGACATAGACGCACATCTTCAATTCCGGTAGTTTGGGTAGTTAGAAGGACAAGCAAGGAGGACCGTCCAGCTCTGAAGCGGCAGGTGGCGAGCACGAGACCACGTTGGTACCTACACTTGTTGCAGAGACGACGGAGCTCAGCGGAGCAGAGAGCGTTGAGTCGGCCAGGGTCGCCCGGGGAGTGAGGCGACGACCGACGGCTCGCAATATAACGTGTCGTATAGCGCCAACTAGCTAAGCTGCTAGTCAACTCGGCGCCGGCGGCACAATTGTTTCCTAGATTATCCTACCTAATTAGGATAACTCTTTGCTAATTGATTTAGTTCTTTTTCTTATCTTACCGTGTTTCAAAGTAATCCTCACCAACTCTCGCTGGTTCTGACTTAAATTCAGTTTAGATATTTTATATTATATCTATCTGCCTTGCACATGTGTATGAACCACATTTTAAAGGCATCAAATTACAAATAGTATTTCAGGTAGACTCAAATGCCGCCTATAAGAAACATTTTTTAACACAACAATGACAAACCCTTACATCTGGCTCCCTCCAGTGATGAGTAGAGAAACCAAATAATTACCGATCAGACACCTAGATGGCGTTAGTAACCTGTCTGCATTTTCTTGAAATGTAAATAGGAATAAAGTACATTAATATTAATAAAATACATTTTAACCGACTTTCATGAAATAAGTACGACCAAAACTGTAATTGTTGTAACATGACTTGTTTTAAATTTTTCTTTACTCATTTGCCTAATATTATTAACATTTCGTTTCATTTTAGGCATAGAGAATAGATAGTATATAGGGGTCCTGTCCTGTCATAGTAAATTTTGTAGTCACAGTAAATTTACTGCCATCTATCGACACACGACTAAAACTCAAAATGAGAACGTATAAAACTATCAAAAAAATTAATATATATGGATAAATGATTTTATTATTTTTATTTCATTTTGACCCAGTTCATTCACTGATACCTATGTGTTAAAATTGTTAAATATGAAACGGTGTAGTCACGCCATCTAGCCGAGCATAGGCCAAAAGTGTGTGCGCCATCTATCCGAGAATTGACTTTTTCGTGATTTCCGAGGCACGTTTTTTCCTTAGACTTTATTTATCTTATACGGAGTTACATATGTCTTTGTTTTAGGCTTGCTGTCTGACACGTGTTTGTTTCTCTACTCGTCGCTGGAGGGCGCTGTACACTCTATAGTTGTGGTTTGTTACAACCTCCACTCAAGCACAGAGAAATAAGTAAGCTTAGTGCTCACTCCTTCCATCCATACGTAGATAAATGCCTATTTCAATTAAGTTTTAAGTACGCTTTGTCACAGAATAAATAATAGTACTAGGTACAGAAGACTCACTTTCTAACAAAACGCGTCTGTTACGATATCTATATCAATGAAATAAATATATCAATGAAAGCGAAATCAAATGTGACTTTAATTCTAATCAAACTTTAAGTAGGTGTTCTAAGATCTTAGGTAATACTGGATTTGAGAGCTAGAGCCGCTAGAGGGCAGCGCCTCCTCATGTTTAGCAAATAGGCCGCAAAGGCAATTGTATACGACAAATGATCAAAATTAGGTTTATATCATAATCAACCATCAACAATTAAAAAATACATTGTTTATCATAAGATTCGATAAGAAAAGTCAATATTGTTTACTTAGGGGTCCCTTTGTTTCCCATAAAGTTTGAAGTCATAATGTATTGTTTGTCATATTATCGTTAGTCATAAAACTGAAACCGTTTTCAGGATTTTCGTAAGGTTATTCTATAGATAGGTTAGGTTAGGTTAGGTTTATTTTATGGCAATCCTGAAAAGTTACGCGTTTCTGAGAAAAACCAATTATTATGACTAACGAAAATTCGGACAAACAATACATTATGACTTAAAACTATTTGGGAAACAATAGAGACCCTGTTTACTTAATGTGTTTTTGAAACAAAACACAAGAGGGGCACTAAGTTTTTACCTGGCCCTATTGTCCCACGTGACGTGTACTCCAGTGTAATCGCAGGTGCGCTTTCTCCCTGCACCTGTACGTGCATTTGCTGCATTTAAAAGGTTTTTCAACAGTGTGTATCTTTTGATGACGTAGCAAGTGTGCTTTCTGAACGGACTTGTAATCGCAGCGCTCGCACTCGAAAGGTTTCTCCCCTGTGTGAGTTCTCTCGTGCCTTTGCAATTGCCCCTTCTGACTACATATGTAGTCGCAGTTTAAACATTTATATTGTTTATCACCGATGTGGGTCTTCTGGTGAACCTTCATGTGTAACTTATTAATTGTTATGTAGTCACAGTGACTACATTTATAAGACTTATAGCCGTGTATTCTCTGGTGACAATCTAAGCGAAATTTCTTACTGGTTTTGTAATCACAGTAATCACATTCGAAAGGTTTCTCAATCCAATGTATGTGTCTTTTTTGGTGTCTTCGCAAGGAGACGTCATGACTGGTTGTGTAGTCACAATGACTACATTTGTATGGCTTCTCGCCGGTGTGCAGCCTCTGGTGCCTCTGTAAGTTGTCTTTACGATTACACCTGTAATCACAGTAGTTACATTTATATGGCCGACGAGTACATTTTATTTGATCGGGCTTATCATCCGTGTGTGTCTTTTGATGCCTCTGTAAGTCCAATTGACGACTACATTTGTAATCACAGTGGCCACATTGAAGTTGTTTTCCGTTATGTTTTATTTGATGACAGAGAACCGAGTGCTTGTACGGACTAGTATAATTACAGTGGGGACATTTAAACCGCTTGACAGTGTATGTTTTTACATAGTTCTTTGAAGTGTTTTCGTAAACTTTTTTACATTCATATTCAGAATACACATAACTTTTAACATCATGTTCATTTTTCTCATCCTCTAATTGACGAAATTTAGTTTTAATATTGTATTTACATGTCAAATCTGATTGGGTTAATTTCGATGAAGGTTTCGACAACAAGTGTGTGCGTATGTGATTTGCGAAAGAAGACTTGTTTGTGAACAGCTTGCCGCAGTGTTTGCAGGAGTATGGGTTGTCTCCACCGTGAACAGTCGCGTCATGGAGGCGCTCAAGCACCACGGAACAAGCCATCGCGAGTTGTTCCCTGGCGCGGGCCGCGCTGCCGTCCGAACACACTGAAAGACAAATTAACAAAACAATTTAAACGGGTTATATAATACTGCTTATAAGAAGGGGGCTATGTCAGGCTCCTAAGAGTCACAGGAACCTAATCACCGCTACAGCGAGTCTTCTTCTTCCTCGCGTTGTCCCGGCATTTTGTCACGGCTCATGGGAACCTGGGGTCCGCTTGGCAACTAATACCAGGAATTGGATAAGATAAAAGATATTTATTCGTGACGTTCACAAAACATGTACGAACATGTACAAACAACAACAGCAAGGAAATAAGTGTGCATCACGAAATGGACCCAACTCAGCATAATGCTAGCTATAAAGCCAGCGCTGGTCTTCCGTAGGGCCCATTCGGTGAATTGGCGTAGGCACTAGTCTTTACGAAAGCTACTGCCATCTGACCTTCCAACCCAGAGGGTAAACTAAGCTTTATTGGGATTAGTCCGGTTTCCTCACGATGTTTTCCTTCACCGAGAAGCGACTGGTAAATATCAAATGATATTACGTACATAAGTTTCGAAAAACTCATTGGTACGAGCCGGGTTTGAACCCGCGACCTCCGGATTGCAAGTCGCACGCTCTTACCGAAAATGAATGATATTAGATATGGGTGTCATTCTGAATCCCTAACAACGTTTGTCCTAATGGGCACATGCCCTAACGATCAATTGTCATAACGATTATTTTCCATAATGTAAGGTTCTGAAAAACGGTTGGGTTTTAGAACTTGCTGCCATAAAAGTAGGTTAGGTTAGGGTTAGATCTGCGACCCTCGCAAAAAAGAAAATATGCTAAGTAATCAATAATTAGGGAAACCAAAATTAGGGTTTTTAGTGTTAGGACAACTGATCATTATGACAAGCAATATTAATAGGAGAAAATACTTTAGGGATTCAGATATAGAACCTTAGATTCTTGCTAGACATCATGCAGACAAGAATTTTAGCAGTTTTTGGAAGCAGACGAGTAGGATGGGTCCTAGGTCGAGCCTTCCCGTGAAAGTGATGGGTGAAAGTAATCCGGAAAGAATAGCGGAACTATTCAAAGCCCATTTCAAAGTCGAGTTGCCGTTAGGCCCATCAAGGGATCCGCCAATTTCGGTGCAGCCTGGCTCTAGAACGCCTATAAGGTTTACAGCCGGTGAGGTGAAAGCAGCAGTGAAGGGCATGACCCGCGGAAAGTCACCTGGGCATGATTCCCTTAGTATAGAACATCTCCAGTATGCCGGGGATCATTTGCCTAGGATACTTGCCATGCTCTTCACTCTATGCATTAGTCACAGTTACTTACCTGACGAGATGATAAAAACGGTTCTGGTACCTGTACCTAAGAACCGTACGGGCGATGCGTCGGATATAAGTAACTACAGACCCATCTCATTAGCTACCATAGTAAGTAAGGTGTTGGACAGTATGCTTGACAAGGCGCTGGAGAAGATTGTGCCTCTCCACGACGCCCAGTTTGGGCTTAGGTCAGGTCTATCAACCGAGGCTGCGGTTCTGTGCCTCAAGCATACTGTCCGATATTACACAGATCGTAGAACACCAGTTTACGCATGCTTCTTGGACTTATCCAAGGCATTCGACCTGGTGTCCTACGATCTCCTGTGGAAAAAGCTAAGCCAGGCTGCGGTACCTATAGAGCTGGTTGAGCTGTTTAAATTTTGGTACAGTCATCAGAGTAACAGGATAAGATGGGCGGGTTCGCTGTCTGGCTCCTACAAATTGCAGTGCGGGGTAAGACAGGGAGGCCTAACTTCGCCAAGGCTATTCTGCCTATATATGGACCACCTGATTGATGAGCTTAGCGGCACTCGAGCGGGTTGTTCAGTCGGAGGACAGTGCTTCAATAACATCAGCTACGCTGACGATATGGTGTTACTTAGCCCTTCGGTTTGCGCGCTTAATAAACTACTGGCCATATGTGAAAGATACGCAGGGGCACATGGCCTCAGGTACAATTCTAATAAGACTGAGTTACTAATTTTCAAAGCTGGCACAAAAACATACAACATAGTACCACCAGTCATGTTACGGGGTGTTCAGTTGAAATTAGTAACACAGTTTAAGTACCTGGGGCATTGGGTCACTGCGTCTCAAAATGATGACACGGACGTGGAGAGGGAGCGCAGGGCACTAACAGTGAGAAGCAACATGTTGATCCGCAGGTTTGCAAAATGCACAACAAGTGTTAAATTAACCTTGTTCAGATCGTATTGCCAAACTTTTTACACTTGCAGCCTGTGGATCGATTACACGAAGAAAGCTTATAGTGCTCTGGATGCTGATGGGGCTGCCGCGGTACTGCAGTGCTTCGGGGATGTTCGCGGAGGCACACACGGACGATTTCCATGCCATTATGCGCAAACGCGTCGCGTCCCTGATGCGCCGTGTGCGCGGCAGCACCAACGGGCTCTTGAGCGCGGTCGCTGGGGCCCATGACAGCCCGATATTTGGACACTGGGCAAAATCACACGCGCCACTTGCCCAGTATGACATGTAAGAATTTATAGAAATCTGTAATTTAATTTAATTAATTTAAGAATTTATATGTAGCCTTTTTAATTGTTTAATATAATATAATGTGAGTGACGCGTGAGTGAGGAAGAATGCACAAACTAAAAAGAATTTATGTTAATTTATTTGTTTTATAATTTATTTATGTTGTGATTGTAATATGGATACCTTGTCCGAAATAAAAGCTTTTTAATTTTAATTTTTTTAATTACACTCATCGACAAATTTAGAGGAACGCAAAAAAAAGTTTAATTACCAATTGTATAATTACTTTAGGTGCTGTAATCCTGTAATTAAACCTTTTTTCAATTTTATAATTACTTTAGGTGTTGTAATCCTGTAATTAAACCTTTTTATTGCGTTCCTCTAAATTTGTCCATGAGTATATATTTTACGTAAATGTTCTTTTACATGATGTAGAAGGCAAATGAAGAGACGAGTCGGCTGATGGATCGCTTCGTCTGTTCGCGCTCGCTCTTTTCTTGAAGGTTTGAAGGTCATGCCAAGTTTCATGTAATTTAAGCTTTACATTTTAAAATGAGAGCGTAAACTACCATTGTATGGGAGTGCCTTTATGCGGCGCGGCGCGGCGGGTGTTGTCATGTGGCTCCTCTGTCTGTATCACGGCGACCATTCCTGATTTGATTTAATTCCTAATTTTGTTTGTGATCAACATTTTGCTACTTGTGTTGCACCAACCATAGTTCTTAGAAAGATTTAAAGCCAACAGATGGCGCTGTTAGAATTCTGTTGTGGTTTTAAAATTTCATATTACGAGTTATGTATAATTAAATTTTAATCAGGTTTACATGGGGGTTTTGAAAAAGTGTACCACTTACTTATTTTCGAGAAACAAACAACTCTTGGGTTATTTCGACTCAGAATCACAGAGGCCATTGATTAAGGCTGTGGTTCCGCCATACATGTCAGGGGATACGTAGCGAGGGATGAGTTTGTTAACAATTATGAACGAATAGAAAATTGTCCACTATATAGAGCTGCGCTGAGTGAGGTTAGGTAAATTTAGTGATTCCATTGGTTCTTATTAAATCATATTTACCGCGGTTATCCGCGGCCGCGACCAGTGAAACCTGCGTCGAAACGTCGGAAATTAAGGTACTTAACAAAAAAATGTATTCAATCCTTAGATTTAAGAATATTGCCCTACCAAGGCCCATGTGAAACAACTATATTACCTATGTAACACCTGTGTACTTGCCATGGATGCAATAAATATATGAATTATGAATGATAGACCCGCGGTTATAAACATGATTCAATATGTGTAAAACGCGAAAGTTTTAAATGTTCTATAAGTTCTTAACACACACAAACTTAGTTCGCTACGCAGCCTCGCACATCTCTGGTGAAAATGCAGCCTTCAGCAAAGCAACAACCGGCCAAGTGCGTGTCAGACCACGCATATTGGAGGGTTCCGTACCTTCATACAATACAAAAAACCATACAAGCAAAAGAAGGTAACTTCCCGGCACTTACATCGTTTTAATAAGATCAGTTTGTTTAAAGTCTAATGGCTTACGAGTAGCCGATCATATTCAAAATGATTATCGTGGAAAATATTTATTATGCTTTTATGAAATTTTTAGTTTTTTGTGATTTCCATCTTATATATTTTTTCTTTCTAGTTGTCTTTCCATTAATTACCGTCATCTTAATACATATTTCCAAAACACAAAAGGTCATCCATCTACTATTGATATTTTAAAATACTTAAGTACAAGTCACTTTAGCCTAATCGAATTTCCGTGGGCCATTTGTGCAAAGTGATGTCGCTCTGTCATTGTTCAAAGCTCGTTATCATGAAATCAATGGTACAATGGACAACTATCATGGTATCATTGATTTTTCGTGTTATAGCGACTAGAATTTCAGTATACAAAAAAAAATACCATCCATGACAAAAATTATGAACAAAATGTGTGCTTTTGGCGTGTTCAACCTTTACCTGTGTATTTGTTAGGATTGTGAAACCAACCTTGTGTTGGTCGGCGCGGGCGGTGCCACTCCTCGGGGCCCAGCACGAGCTCGCCCTCGACCTCGTGGTCGGCGTACAGCCCGGCCCGCGCGGCCGCCGCGCTCACTCCGCGCAGCACGCTCTCCTCGCACTCCCGCTCCTCCTTCACACACACCTCCCCGGGCTCCGTCGTCACACACACCGCCTCGGCCTCCTCAAGATGTGCTGTCTCTAGTGGCGTGTTGTGCGCTATAGCTGTAGTACACACCGTTTTTGTATAGGAGCAAACTTTTTTCTGCTGTGTTACCATGCAAAATATAACTTTAATCTGATCAAGTTGTTAATGTTAATGTGTTGATTAAATACTTATGGATCTAATAATGCCCTAAATACCCGTGTAAACAAAAAAGGAACAATTCAACATAGTTTTTGAAAATCGATTTTTTTGCTCAACCAATCTTGGTCAGCTGCTGGTATAGTCACCCCTTCTAAGCCTGGTATTAAAAGTAAGTACTCACACAACATCTCATCAGGTGTCCCATCTTCGTCCAGCATCTCTGGCTTGACCGGGGGCTCTTCACCTGAAGCAAACATACTAGTTTATAAGCAACAGGCTAGTTTACCACAAGCTATTCAAACCTAGTAACCACTACTGTAAACCAAATTCCCATTAGCAACCAAGTAGTGAGGGTGTGGAACAAACTGCCAGAAGATGTGGTCTCAGCCCACAATGTCAATTATTATCTGAAGATTAATTTTTAACAAGCAGAAACGTCTGCGAACAATGCTATTAAGTTTAGAATAAAATTAAAAGTGGAACGGCAACGGCCTGTCAGCTCATTTAATATTATGGTTTGTATGTGTTTAGATTGCAGAGAAGTAGACTCACCCGATACAGGCTCACCGGGGCCATCTCTATCTTGCATTTCTGGATTTTCTGGCTCAACTGCAGATTCTTCCTCTAGAGTAAACAAACACAAAACAAATCACATTACCATCCTGCTGTAGTTATGCTCACACAGCAATTTTAAAATAGTCCTGAGTCCATACAACACACTATCTGCCAGGATATTGGACAGTCACCCATAACAGTAGTGTGTTTGCCGATTGAAGTGTCATTGTAACATTGTTATTTCATAGCCTTCTGTACAGAACTCAAACTAAGTGATGAAAATTCACTGGTTGTTTGAGGCATACTGATTCTCTACCTTTAACACCACTCGGTCCCTGTGTGCGCGCCTGCAGCTCCGCCTGGCTGCGCTGCACTTGCAGCTTGAAGTCGCTCGCGTCTCGCAGGCGGCCCACGCACGCCGAGCAGATGCCGCACGAGCCCGGGCCGCCCACCACCAGCTGCATGTTCAATAATCAATCACACACATTTGCTAGCATTCAATTAAAGACTATGCTGCCCTAACACTGTTTGTAACAATAACATCCATCTTTTACTGAACAACATTTGAAGTTTGTGTACGTTTTGCTACACTAACAAGAATGTCGTACTTACATTTATGTCGAAGCACTGTTTGATCATGTCGACATATATCTCTGTTCTGCCGAGATGTGTGTACGGCGTCGTCAGGTCCTTGTCCGGGGGGCACAGCAGGCAGCAGCGACAGCGACACGCGTACATCACGGCATTGGCAACGCTACGTTGTTCGTATGTAGGTACTTGCCAATCCCACACGTAGTGATTATAATATATTCTCTTTGAATCCCACGCACAGACTAATAAGAGACAAACACCCACTCTCCACAGCGGAAATTCCAATTACTCTAAATTGATCTAGTAAGTAAAACAAAATGAAATGAATCGTGCTTTGCTTTCGTTTCGTGGTTGTTTTGATTAACAAACTAACGCCAACTCCTAAAATACCATTAAAATACCATTAAATAAAATAAAAATGATATATGTATACATATACATCTGACAAGGCAGTATTAAAGCCAGTCCGGACGGGATCATCAAATCGACCGATCAAATGATCAGAAAAGAAATCGACGTAAATCCATCCAAGGCCCCAACGTTTTCTGTTCTCTTTGACGGCGCAGCAACTAGTATAATTTCTCTCTCCTCGCTCTTTTAAAAATGCCATTTGTCAAAAAAGGACAACCATACCGTTGACAAGATGAACTTCAAATCAAAGTGTTGCCTTTTTTGGTGCATCCAGGCTGTGTATGTGTGCGTAAAAACGTGTATGTGTGCTCTTTTAGGGATGTGAAAAGTCGATTTTAATCATGTTATATATCTATAAACGCTACACAGTGGAACGAAATACCTATTAATTGAAGCTTCAATATCTTCGTTAAACATAAACATAATTGAAATGCTAATTAATAATAAATATATTAGAATATAATAAAATAATTAAATTATTGCGGAACACATATTTTAGTAGGTATTTATGTATTTTAATTAAATATCTGAACTTTTCCTTGGTTCCCTGCTGGGGCGTGACGATAAAATTGTGATCTGATAACCACAATAAAGAATAAAAGCGTTTTTGTTCATTTTAGGTATCGTTAAACCTTTGAAGTAAAATTAAAATTGCAAGAAATGTCGATAGTTTATCGATATGACTTTATCGACATGGCTACAGCAAGGTGGTGTTAAATTGTTAATCGTACACTAAACAAAAGTGGCAACAGTGACAGCTCGCTGAGACGGTATCTCTATATATTAAATCTATGATCTCATCTATAGCGTCCACACCAAGGCCTATTGACTTCCTTGAAACGATGTGACCCTTCAAAATTGTACATGTGTTGTCCGTTCCCAGACGAGATTGCCAGTAATTAACATCAAAATATTTTACTACAGCAACATTGCTAGAACTGGCTTTGTCTATAGCTCCTAGTGAGTATTATATTCTTTGGTCTATAGATACGATTTCTAGGAACAAATCAAATTATTTTATCAAATATATTTTGATTTGTATTTTATGAAGTAGTCATATGTAAATTATTATTTATTTTTTGATATATGTATATTATTATCTATTATATTTCAGTTTGTCTTTGTCTATGTTCATAAAATCTACGAAGGGTAGACGTGCCTCTACCCTCCCTGGATAAAATAAAAAAAAATCTTTTCAATTGGCCTCTTTGATAGGCCTTGATTTGGGTCTGGCCGGTAAGAACATAGACAAGATAAAAGTCTGTAATGTCAATGCTGCACTGAAATATGAAACCTATGGAAGTGAAACGTCAACGAATAATGCGTGCCACTGTGACGTCATCTTAGAACTAAACATGGCGGTTTTAGTGCTGCCCAGAAGATTTTTACTGTTACTAGGTTTTATCGATACATCGATACCTTTTTAACGTTCTCGGCTCATTTTATTTAAAATACTAAGTATGTATTATTTGTGGAGTTTATGTTTTAATAGGAAGTAAGTAAATAAATAAAAATTCTTTATTAGTATATTGTTATGTGAAAAGATACTTTGATTTAGTAAGATGTGTGGAGTCTAGGACAATTTCGTGCTTCAAATTTGACAGGTAAACGAGATGACGCTGTACTACTCAATACATATTGCGATTTTTGCGGTAACACTGATTTTCAAAAGTTGACGTTTGACAACTTAGTGACCGCAAAACACATGGCGCAGTACAGCGCCATCTGTTTTGGATGTCAGAATAAGTGTACGTGTTTTTCTTGGACTTTACCTCTCTATTACAATCAATTTTGTTGTGTTGCTAACCCTGAAGTCTGTAACACACTACCGCACTGCACCTCGACCTTGGTGCGCCGTATCTATAAGTGAGAGCGATACAAAATTCAAGCTTATTAAGCGACGGGTGAAAAAAAACAAGACACCTTCAGAACATTTTTTTATTACAAAAATAAGGAATGACTTCCGCTCTTCAACTTCTTTAACATTTATTCAGCAAATAGGCCACAAGGGCATTTTTATACGTCAAAATAATAACAATACATTAACCATTTTATAAATTACAACTATATGTATATGGTCTCTTAATGTCGAATTATATAAAAAAACTATAATAATGATATAAAAAAGCCCGCAGGGCAGCTTGTGGAGTAACGACCCCACGGACCCGAGTGCTCCCGAGAGTCGGTCAGGGTCTCCATCTCCAGCTCTTTCTTTTTATGTTCATTTCTTGGTCAGCTATAAAAATGATTTAATTATTAAATTAAGATAATTTAGTTGGTTTGAAGCGGGGTAGCATGATAAAATAAGAAAATATAAATAGGCAATCATAATATATCGATATCAAAGTCGATAAATAAAGTACAACCCTAGCTGAAATGTATACATTATTTAAGCGTAAAAATATAGTTAAATAAATCCAATCACTTCATGATCTATAACTGCACAGAAGAACCTTGCTATTTATAATGTGAAACATCCTTAAATTTCCCAGGAACATTAACAATAACCAATATTTTTCATGTAAATTATAGCGTACCTGTGTATGGTTAAAGATGGCTGATTTGGTGGTTTTCTTATGCCGCACCCTAATACACTACACACTGGCATATTCGCGACGTAATTATTCACATTTGGCTTCAATTATTTTCAATCACAAGCAAAATATTGAGAGATAATTAATAATTTTAATTTTCACCACGACTTTTTGACAGGACAAGTACCTGCTGAACTGACAGACAATGACATTTGCGTGACTAAACATGGCGGATTTTCGGCCGCATTAGGTATTTACGTATTTTCATGGAACACTTTATGTCCGTACTGAAATACTGTCACCTTTTTTTGCTATGGGTTACAGTGCTGAGTAAAAACGAGATAGATATATATTTATGTGTGTGCCGTCAAAATGGGTGCTATTTCTATAAGCAATTGTACGTATAGAACAATATGTCTTGTCCCTATTATATAGGTCTATGCAATGCTGTCATTTAAGTCATTTAATGCAAAAATATCAATTTTCATATAAAACGATTTATTCACTTGAAATATATTTATTTACCTATTAATTTTAAAAATAAAAACTATTCATATGTACGAGCAACATATCTAAATGCGTCTTCGCACAGACTTAGTTAAATTTAAACCGTTGTCTCTCTTCCTTCCTTGCTGTATGTATCCGGCAATGGCGACTTTATCAACAATTCTTATCCGGATTATGGAAAGCCCTAATGTGTGTGTGGAAACCGTTGTAGTAAATCAGAAACAGCGATAATTTCAAGGTAAGATATATATTATAATCTTTAAATAAAAATGAGCGTGCTAATTACCAAATTCAAATATAATAATTTAATCTTACTATCCCCGTAAGTCCCGCGGACGCTATATCACGTCCGAAATTATAATCAAAATTCAACATAGATGTAAAACCCCACATTGTTTAAGCTGGTAACCCTAGGAATTAGCGACGTTAACAATTAGGAAGATAGATTATATTGTTTAATTTATTGACTATTTTGTTTTAGAAAGTGAATCAGCAGATGGCTTGAGCGTGAGATAATAATATAATCCTGGGCCGTCATATGATTTCTTGGAAAAAGCTCAGAAGGGCACGTATCTGCCGCATATCCAAACTAGTTTCCCGGTGACCAAGAACGCTGCGCGGAGCTGTGAAGCAGAAAATGTCCGATAACCGGATAGATGTAATAACAACTTGTAACCATTTGCCATATCAGTGTATGTATTATGAAAATATTTATATCTTAATAATACGTAACTTTTTGTTACCTTTTATATTTCACGAATTTCTGAATATAGTACCTAATCATTATCTTTTAACGTATTTTTTTACTTATTTGTGAAATGCTCATTTAAGAGCCCAACAACGTGCACACTAGCGCCACTGCTAAATAATCGTGATTATTTAAATTTAACGACATGTATTTAAAAAAGGGGCCGCTACGGACTGTATTGTGTATTTAGGTACCTGTCGAGCGTAGTTACTGTGGGGCTCGCAGATTCCGAAGTCAGGAACCCGTACGACGGCTGGAACGCGCTGGCTGGCTGCTGCAGATTACCTTCTTGATACCGCTACCACCATTACCGGGAGTGTAGTTGGAGTTTAATAAAAACACATATGTATGTTATAAGAAAACTCTGGAGAGTGTTGGGAGGCTGGTGCCTCTGTGGCTATTGATGAGTGAGTGACAAGCACCCAGGGTGGGCGCGTATATATAGGCGCGCTCGGCGCGATCCCCACCGTAGGTACTTTAGGCCACGCCTACTCAAGGCGTGGGTGTTACGTGCAGAGTAAGTATTTTATTTATTGAACCAATCACAGTAGCGTATTAGAAATGTTTACAAAATTAGGGAAAAAGGGTAATATTTAATTGGGGAACAATAAAGACTTATAACTAGACACGTGACATAATAAAATGATAAAAAATAAGACACAAGTTACATGGTAAAATAAGACACAAGTTACATGGTAAAAATAGACACACAAAAATAGATTAACATAAAAGAACGATTAAAACTAAACATGTATGATTAAAAACTAGCTATACACGACAATCTCCCCCACGTGTGTCAACACCGTCTGATTGCGAGGAGTATATAGGTATAAGCCGGGAAACTGGGCGGCGGACGTCACCTGCGCGGGTGCGAACAATGGCTACTCTTACGTGGCCATCAGGGCCGGGAAAGAGTTGTGCGATTACGCCTCTAGGCCATATTCCTCGTGGCATGGAGCTGTCCGCTACGATGACTACGTCGCCTACATGTAGTTTCTTCACGTTCTGATGAGCACCGGGCCGAGGGAGGAGGCTGGGTCGGTATTCTCGCTGCCAGCGCCTCCAAAAATGGTCGGCTAAGGTCTGCGCTGTCTTCCATGACGAGAGTGACATAGTCGCGTCTGTGAAGACGCCCAGTGGTGACATTGAGCTCGATCGCCCGATGAGAAAATGGTTCGGCGTCCGAGCTTCGCTGTCTAGGTCTGGATTCACTGGTGTCAACGGTCGAGAGTTGACTATGTGCTCGGCTTCCAGCAGTAATGTATGCAGAACTTCTTCGTGAGGTGCTCTCTCTTTGAGTGTTACCTTTAGTGACCTTTTCACGCTGCCTACGAGCCCATGCACCGCCGGCGGAAGGGTTGCCGGGCGGTATCTTTTTCCAGGTTATGGCTCGCTCGATCAAAAATGGCTTTAAAGTGTCGGGCAGCGTCTTCTTGGCTTCTGCCAGTTCTCGCTCTGCGCCGTAAAAGTTGGTGGCGTTGTCAGAGTAAAGAACTGTAGGCGTGCCGCGTCGCGCTATCATTCTGCGCAAGGAAAGTATCATAGAGGATGCCGAAAGTGAGGCGGCAAGCTCTAAGTGCACAGCGCGTGTCGTGAGGCATGTGTATAGTACACCCCATCTCTTTTCGCGGCGGCGGCCTATTGTGATTTGCATAGGGCCAAACAGGTCTACGGCTGCAGCGGTAAATGGCGGTTGATTCGCCTGGAGCCTCTCTGGCGGGAGGTCGCCTACAGGAACCTTGAGTGTGGTTCCTTTATAGGTCCGACACCATTGGCACTTGTTCGCTATATAGCGAATATTACCGCGCAGCCCGATAATAAAATATCTCTGCTTCAACTCGTTGATGACGGTTGCGTGGTTGCCGTGGTCGAAGAGCGCATGAAAATGATGTATTAGCAGCTTGACGAAGTCTTCTTTTGCGTGTAGGACGGGTATGTGCACGTCTTTGTCAATTCTAGCGTTTAGCACTATGACTCCGTTCTTATCAAGTTGTATTGCTATCTTATGCAGCGGAGACTTCTTCGGTAGAGGCCGCCCAGTTTTCAATAGCTTAATCTCCTCTGGAAAGGCAGCATGTTGACTCCGGCGAATTAGCAATATCTCTGCTAAATTTAAATGCCCCTTATTCATTTCTGTATCTGTTTTCTTAGATAGCAGTGAGGCTTTAAATACCTCGGCGGCAACCAGAACCCTAGCGGTGGCGCGAACTAGTCGTACGAACTTTGAGAACCTACTTACCTCCGGCAGGTACTCAAACTTATTTTTCGCGACACCTACTGAGCATACGAGTTTGTTGACGCGCTCTTCGCCCGTATCGGCGACGGGCGTTGGCGCTTTTTCGGTCGGCCAATGCTCTTCGGGTTTACGTATAAAATCGGGCCCTATGAACCACCGGTGGTTCACTCCGAATTGCGCAGGTATACCGCGAGTCGCGTCGTCAGCCACGTTAGCTGCACTAGGCACCCAGCGCCAGTTGGCGGGGGTGGTAGTGTTCTCGATTTCTGCTAACCTATGTGCTACGAATGTTTTATACCTACGTGGGTCCGAACGTATCCACGTGAGCGCCGTTTTGGAGTCAGACCAAAAATACTTGTCCTTTATTACGTAATCTGACTCCTTGACTATGGTTTCCGCTAATCTAGTAGCTAGTACGCAGCTCTGCAATTCCATCCTCGGAATGCTAACTAAATACACGGCCGCGGCATATATTTTTTCGCTCGCGTCGCAAAAAACATGCATATATGCCTCCCTATTAAATGCGGGCACGTGTCGCGGAATCTCTAAGTCTCGTAATTGTTGTACGTTATCGATGAACGATCGCCAGGCGGGTGCGAGAGAGACGGGTATAGGCGAGTCCCAACCGATTCCTGTCCTCCATATTTCCTGCATTAACGCCTTGCCTAAGACGGATATGGGGCTTACGTAACCGATCGGATCAAATATTGACATCGCGCTACTCGTTACCTGTCGCTTCGTTGGCAATTTCTGACCGTTAAGTACGTCTTCGGGCGTATTACGAAAGTTCACGTTGAAACCTAAGGTGTCACGCTTGTGATTCCATTTCAAACCTAAGGCACGTTCGCTCTCGCTCGCGCCTAACAAAGACGTTTCCTCTTTGCTATTAATTACGTCAGAAATTACCGCAGGGTGGTTCGAAGCGAACCCGCGGAGTTCGAAGGACGCGCGCATGTTTAGCTCGTAAATATCGTTTACTACGCGTCTGGCGTGCTCCTCTGACGTGTCGAGGGCGATCAACATGTCGTCCATGTACGTATTTTTAATTGTTTTTTCAGCTGCGATTGGAAACTCAGTACTATGCGTTTTTGCGTTTTCGTTTTTGACATATAACACGGTTGTCGGCGACGCTGCCGATCCAAATATAAGCCGCTTCATTCTGTACTCTTGTGGAGGAGATGTACGGTCTTCCCCCCTCCAAACGAAACGTAACGCGTCCCGATCTCGCTCTACTATTTCGATCTGTAAAAACATCTCTTTGACGTCGGCTATCACCGCGATTTTACCTTCGCGGAATCGCACTAATACGCCAAAAAGTGACTCTAACAAGTCGGGGCCGGCTAACAGCGCGCTGTTGAGTGAACGTCCGTATGCTGTAGCAGCCGCGTCCCAAACTAACCGCATTTTACCGCGCTGTGGGTGAAATGTGGGGAAATGAGCTAGGTACCACGTCCGAGGTGAATCGGGGGGCGGGGGCGAGTTCATTTTCTCCGCGTAACCTTTATCGAGCAAATTGTTCATGTGTTTCGTATATTCGGCTTTCAACTTTACGTCGCGGTCTAGTTTACGTTCTAGACTGAATAGCCGCTTTAACGCTTGCGCTCGGTTATCGGGGAGTTTTTCGTCGTCAGTTCGCCATAATAAGCCCGCTCGATACCGATTCTCCCCCGGTATCTTATCACACGTGGCTTTTAATAAGTCTAGCGCGCGTTGGTCGGGATCGGCCCGAGGCAACTTTTGCGAAACGCCTAACGATTCTATGTCGAAATGCTGTTTCATAAGCTCTAGAGCTTCGTCGTCCGCGGTTTTAGGCCGTGCGTGCCCAACAAAATTTACCGCGGCGCGACGCGTTCGGTCTGGGCCGTGTAGGACCCATCCTAATCTAGTTAGACTCGCGACGGGAAGGTTAGGCGGGCCGTCTATGACTTGCCGAGAAATGATGAGGTGCCAGTTATCTTGGCCTATCACGATAGTAGGTACTGACGTCGGGTAACTTAACTCGTCCGCGATTTTCGACAAATGTTCGCACTTGTCGACTAAGTCACGTGGTACGCCTTGCGAACCTATACCTATATCGCCTATCGTGAGCACCTCCATTAACTCCAAATGTCGGCTACAAAAACCCCTAATCGCGACCTGTAGTGAATACGAATCAGGGTCTGTGACTCTGCCGCCTATTCCTTCAATTTCTAGCGTCTCTCCGCGTACACGAGGCGCGATTTTGTCAGCTGTCTCGTGCAGCATTAAAGTCATTGCCGCGCCTTCATCGAGTAGCGCGAGGGTTTGTACGGTACCTAAAGGTCCCGACACCTCCACAGGCATGACTTTAAGATACGTTTGCGGGAGTCTAATATTGTTTACAGATACGGCCGGCGTACTGTTACCGTTCGCGGGCGCGGCCGCGTTCAGTCCGTGTAACAGCTTACTGTGTCCGGCTTCGCACTGATTTACACCGCACGCGACGTATTTACACTTAAACGGCCTACGGTGATTCACGTCCAAACATCTGTAGCACAATCTAGCACCCTTCACCAGATCCCAACGCTCAGATATCGTTGCGGCTAAAAACTTGGAGCACGCACTGACTTTGTGCTCGTTCCCGCTCTTACAAATGGCGCACGTGCTGCGCGAGACAGGGACGGACGATATCTGCTGTTTGGGTCTAGCTCCGGTTGACGCGGGTTTTTTTTTATTGTTATTTTCGCGTGGTTTTACTTGTGCGACAGTATGTTTACTACGCGATCTACTCTCCGTTTCGCGTGGGTAATCTTCGTGGAAATCTGACTCCGAGCCCGTGCTACAGTCGCGGGAGAACGCGGGGACGCGAGATCTAGAGGGAGCGTTGCTCGACCGCCTAGGTTCGTGTTCAAAAGATACCGTGTTCACTACAGCTCGCGATCTAGTAGCCGGTCTGCGGTTTACGCGTTTGGCTGCAGTACTAATATCGTTGAGAAACTCAGATAAAGCGGCTAAGCCGGGAGTTTCCGAATTTGTCTGCCTATATTTGGCCCATTCGTAACGCACTATCAAATTTAATTTGTCCACTATTTTGTTCACTAGTTCAGGCGCGTGCAAATATTTTTCTTGACGCAATGATTTTACGGTGGCGACGGCGTTCGCGATATGCGCGGCAAACGACGAGATATTAGCATTGTCTTCCGACAAACGTTTGCATGCGTTTGATATTATGCAGCTCCGTAAGCACAATTTCCTCGGGGTCGCCAAATTGCCGTTCTAGCGCTTCCATAATTTCGTATGGATCCTGAACAGTGTACATGATCGATTTTACGGCCGTCCGGGCCTCGCCTTTAAGCGCGCGTCTGATTCTACTGACATTATTGACGGCACTAAACATGGGCGACGTGTCCTCGAACTCCGCTCTAAACGATATCCATTCGGTGATATCTCCGCCGAACGGGGGTAACTCAGGCGGCTTGTGATACATCGGCGGGTAGGTACCGTGTGGTACCTCTAAATATCGCGGTTGCGGTTTGCTGGCCCGGTTGGGCGCGGCGCGCGGCGCGGTCTCTTTCGGCGGCGGGATTTTTACGTTTTTACGCGCGATCTCGCGCTGTAGCGTCGCTTGTCGTTCTACCCAACTTCTAGTTCGTACCTCGGCCTCGGACTCGACACTGCCGCCGTCAGACTGCGCCTTAACTTGGGCAATCTGCAGCATTAACTTGGCAGTATCGGACTCTGCTTTGGCTACGACTAGAGCGGCTTTACGAACCTCGAGCTCTGCTAACAGCACGGTTAATTCACTATCGCGGTCCCTACTTACCGATTCGCGAACAGACCTAACTGACTCGCGAACAGACGGCGCTCGCGGCGGTGGCGCAACAACGGGTGGCACTAAAGTATTCGACCGACTGCGAACTACCACTGTATCGTTATGACGCTCGTCTGAGTGTACCGACTCATTTTCTTTCTCATCACTAGTTTTCTGGTCGCCACTGGTGCCTTTGCTCCACGTATTGGTTGCGCCGGACGTAGTATTGCCGGACGAGGGCGTAGGCGTGGGGACAGGCAGGTCCCGTTTGCGTGAGCGTAGTGATCTTCCGTCTTGCGACATCTTCTTCTTTCTTGATTTTTACGCACACAACACAACACAACACTTGACACACGCGGGGGGTCCCTAACTATATACAAATTTACCTGCCTAACGCCTATGCTCTGACGCTACCGAGCGCAGCGTCAGTGCCCCTAAGCGTGGATCCCTCGGTGCACTGAATCTCCCGCAATGGCTAAAGTGCAAGGCCTAGAGCGTTCGAAAACAGTGTGATGGTATCACCATATGACACATGCAACTAAAGTTGCCAGGACACGTGAGTGGAGGCGAACCTACAACACTGCACGGTCCACCGGCAAGCCGGTAATGGTGGGTTACGGAAAAGGTTGGTAGATAAGGTCTGAGCCGAAGCGAACTTCGGGGGCTCAGCGCGTTCGTTTTTCTTATTTCTTTGTTCTCCTGAATTAAGTATAGTTCTACTTAAAATTCAGCGCGTACTTGTTTCTTTCTTCATTCGGCAAACGAAGGACCATAATGTCGAGCGTAGTTACTGTGGGGCTCGCAGATTCCGAAGTCAGGAACCCGTACGACGGCTGGAACGCGCTGGCTGGCTGCTGTAGATTACCTTCTTGATACCGCTACCACCATTACCGGGAGTGTAGTTGGAGTTTAATAAAAACACATATGTATGTTATAAGAAAACTCTGGAGAGTGTTGGGAGGCTGGTGCCTCTGTGGCTATTGATGAGTGAGTGACAAGCACCCAGGGTGGGCGCGTATATATAGGCACGCTCGGCGCGATCCCCACCGCAGGTACTTTAGGCCACGCCTACTCAAGGCGTGGGTGTTACGTGCAGAGTAAGTATTTTATTTATTGAACCAATCACAGTAGCGTATTACAAATGTTTACAAAATTAGGGAAAAAGGGTAATATTTAATTGGGGAACAATAAAGACTTATAACTAGACACGTGACATAATAAAATGATAAAAAATAAGACACAAGTTACATGGTAAAATAAGACACAAGTTACATGGTAAAAATAGACACACAAAAATAGATTAACATAAAAGAACGATTAAAACTAAACATGTATGATTAAAAACTAGCTATACACGACAATTTTTGAATACATCAAACTAGATTTTATGTTGCTGGATTCGTCGATCTATGAGCTCAAAACAAAAACGGCCGTTTTAGCTTTGGACGGGTAGATTGACGAATCCAATAACATAAAAACTAGTTTAATGTATTCAGCAGTGGCGCTAGTGTGCACGTTAATGGGCTCTTAAAAACCTGACCCCAACAAAAAATAAAAAAATACAAAAAGAAATTCCCTCTCTGGGATTCGAACCCAGGACCATTAGCTTCCTGAACTGGATTACTGCCAATACCCGCTAGGTTAAACGGGTTGTCAATTCTAATTACAATGGTATCCTACCAGAGCGCTAGTAGTATAAACGAACTTTTGAAAGGGACATTTTTTTGTATGGAGTTATCGTTCTTCTCCTAGTGAGTATTATATTCTTTGGTCCACACCAAGGCCTATTGACTTCCTTGGAATGACGTGACCCTTCATAATTGTACATGTGTGCTCCGTTCCTAGAGCAAGATTGCCAGTAATTACCATAAAAATATTTTACTACAGCAACATTGCTAGAACTGGCTTTGTCTATACGATTTCTAGGAACAAATCCAATTAATTTTATCAAATATATTTTGATTCGTAATTCAAAGTCATATGTAAAGTATTATTTATTTTAAATATTATCTATTTCAGTTTGTCATTGTCTATGTTCATAAAATCTATGAAGAGTAGACGTGCCTCCTCTACCCTCCTTGATAAAATTAAAAAAAAATCTTTGTCAATAGGCCTCTTTGATAGGCCTTGATTTGGGTCTGGCCAACATAGAGAAAAACCGTTGTAGTAAACCAGAAACAGCGATAATTTCAAGGTAAGAAATATATTAATCTTTAAATAAAAATGAGCGTACTAATTGCCAAATTCAAATATAATAATTTAATCTTACTATCCCCGTAAGTCCCACGGACGCTATATCGCGTCCGAAATTATAATCAAAATTCATCATAGATGTAAATCCTCACATTGTTAAGCTAGTAAATTTAGACCCGTAGCATTTAGCGACGTTAGTAATTAGGAAATAGGAAGTTAGATTATACATATTGTTTAATTTGTAACTGTTTTGTTTTAGAGAGTGAATCAGCAGATGGCTTGAGCGTGAGATAATAATATAATCCTGGGCCATCATATGATTTCTTGGAAAAAGCTCAAAGAGCACGTATCTGCCGCATATCGCGGTAGACCCGTTTGTGTAATTAAATATGTGTACAAAACGCGAGAGTTTAAAGTGTTATATCCAGACTAGTTTCCCGGTGACCAAGAACGCTGCGCGGAGCTGTGAAGCAGAAAATGTCCGATAACCGGATAGATGTTATAACAACTTGTAACCATTTGCCATATCAATGTATGTATTCATATGTATTGCTCCTAACATATATACAGTAATCCTAATAGGAATGAAAATATTTATATCTTAATAATACGTAACTTTTTTGTTACCTTTAATAATTGACGAATTTCTAAATATAGTACCTAATCATTATCTTTTAACGTATTCTTTTATTTATTTGTGTTATGCCAATTTAAGAGCCCATCAACGTACACACTAGCGCCACTGCTAAATAATCGTGATTATTTAAATTTAATGACAGGTATTTATAAAAGGGGGCCGCTACGGACTGTATTGTGTATTAAAGTACCTTTTGAATACATCAAACTAGTTTTTATGTTACTGGATTCGTCAATCTACGCCTCCAAAGTTAAAACGGCCGTTTTTGTTTTGAGCTCATAGATCGACGAATCCAGCAACATAAAAACTAGTTCGACGTATTCAAAAGGTACTTAAATACACAATACAGTCCGTAGCGGCCCCCTTTTTTAAATACCTGTCGTTGATGGGCTCTTAAAAACCTGACCCCAACAAAAAAGAAAAAAATACAAAAAGAAATTCCCTCTCCGGGATTCGAACCCAGGACCATTAGCTTCCTGAACTGGATTACTGCCAATACCCGCTAGGCTAAACGGGTTGTCAATTCTAATTACAATGGTATCCTACCAGAGCGCTAGTAGGTAGTATAAACGAACTTTTGAAAGGGACATTTTTTTGTATGGAGTTATCGTTCTTCTCCTAGTGAGTATTATATTCTTTGGTCCACACGTACACAATTGAATCACCAATTTTATATTTATAGGGGACATTAAAGCGCTCTAATTTAAAAATAATGCCCTCAAACTTGCCTTGCCCTTGTGATTATATTCTCTTTGGTCGGCACTTCCATTTTATTGGTCATAATCTTAAAGCCGTAACATACTTCCGCACCGCACCGTGACCTGGTTGCACCGCTCCCATAAGTGAGAGCGAGAAAAATATATCTCTTTCTCGCTCTCACTTGAACTATTTATTAGGATCACTCGTGCGCCTGTCTGTCTATCCGTCTGTCACAGCCCATTTTCTCCAAAAACAGTACTGGACCAATTAAGTTAAAATTTGGTACACATATGTAAATTTGTGACCCAAAGACGGACATCTTACGTAAACAAATGAATTTTAAAAATGGAGGCCACTTTTGGGGGGTAAATGAGAAAATTAAAAAAGAATGTTTTTTTAACTATAAATGGTCAAGCAAATCTTGTCAGTAGAAAAAGGCGCAGAATTCAAATTTTCCTATGAGACGATATCCCTTTGCGCCTACATTTTTCAAATTTGCCACCTTTTTCTACTGACTAGATCTGCTTGACCATCTACAGGGTGTAATCGTTAAGTGTAGCCATGCGATAATTCCGTAAATATAACAGATATCAGAAAACTTCAAATCGATATCGAAAGAGCCTTACCCAATGAGTAAAATTACATTAATAACTTTTTTAAATAATAGCAGAAATATCCCAAACATTTACTTCAAACCCTCCCATACATTTAGTCCGACGACTCACCCCTCATAGAACGTTGGTGTCGTAAGAGATAAAACTGCTTGAGATTCATTATTTGCGATAATAAACTGTAATAAAATAATAAAACTACCGTTTAGACAACATTTATTTTTTAAGAAAGTACATTTTTTGTTTAAAGTATTTGCTCAAAGTGACGCCCTTCTTGTGCGATACATTGACGGGCCCTCTTTAATGTTTCTACATGAACTTTTCTTAAAATTTGCGGTGTAATTAAATACTTGAATATGATAATTGATTGATATGGATAAGTAGATAAAATAAAATAAATCATGAAACATTTGATAACGGTGAAATGACTAGACCGTATAAACTAGTCTTTCAACGAACGGCGTAATAAATGTATGGGAAGGTTAAAAGTTAATGTTTGGGATATATCTGCTTTTATTAAAAAAATGTTATTAATGTGATTTTACTCATTGGGTAACGCACTTTCGATATCAATTTGAAGTTTTCTGATATCTGTTATATTTACGGAATTATCGCCTGGCTACACTTAACGATTACAGCCTGTATATATCGTGTTACATATCTAATGAAAGAGCTCATTTTGAGAATCTCAAATATATATATATATATACAGGGTGTTTAATACACATTTAATTCACTGGCCAAATTGAAACAACCGAAAGAACTCGAAAAAATATTAATCACGTGTTTTTTCTTTTAATACCGCTCAGTACATTTTTTTCGAAATAACTCATCATCAAGTTGTCCTAAAAACCTCGTACGTTATGGTGAACCGACAACTACCCACTACACCCGCTTCTCTCTTATCAGTTAAGGTCATTGACACCCCGCCCCTCCCGCTGTTTGCA
The DNA here is from genome assembly GCF_910591565.1 of Cydia splendana. Lineage (NCBI taxonomy): Eukaryota > Metazoa > Arthropoda > Insecta > Lepidoptera > Tortricidae > Cydia > Cydia splendana. The sequence goes on from NC_085979.1 coordinate 55,211, forward strand.
ATCGCGTCACCAATTATGAACCCTATTGCAGCGAGATTACCTACATAAGTTGCTAATTTTTCCTTTCATACTTTAACGGGCTTAGAACCGTCAAAATGCAAAGGCAACCCATTTTTAATCTAAAATGTTATTTCTGACTAATGATTATTAACAAAACGTCCGTGGCTTAAAAACAATGAGTAAAAACTAGGTCAGGAATCTTTGCATTCAGGCGTATTTAAAAAATTGAATCAACTTACGTACATTTGATTAAAAATCGACGCAATTAACGAAAGTCCCACGAGATGGTACTCTTGGATTCAATCCTTGTCTGCGAAGGCGTGGAACGGATTCCATTTCGTATAATCTTTGTGCACCACGTAAACACTCACCACTTAATAAATAACACCGTACCACTTCGTAATATTCCCGGTTCGAAAACATTTTTTTTAACCTTAGTACGCGCGCGATTATTATTTTAAGGTTGGCGTGACGAGTGACTAATCATTTATGCTTACCGTTATGTTTACCGCTAGCGCGGAATGGTTTAGTTTAGACTACCCTCGAAATTGATAAACCTGCCTACCATCGCCAACACTAACTGGGTGGACCCTATTGCAACGATTATAAGGTTTAGTGAAGGTCAGATAAGGGTTTTGCTGATGTTGTTGTTAAAACCTACTATTAGGTTTGTTTACATTTGTGGTAATAGGGTGACCACGACTCGTGGAAAATATTTAAAAATTGAAAAATGAAAATTAAAAAAAAAATGTACTCTTTTTTTCGCTAAATAGATTCCTTAAGTGTAACCTAGTGCCGGGAATGAATATGGCCAGTGATTCAAATTTCACCATGTATATATATTTTTTTAATAACTAGTTTCCAAGGTATTTAAGAAAATAGCCAAAAACTGACCCCCCCCCCCCCCCCCTATCTCCGAAACTACTGGGTCTGAAATTAATTTTGGAAAAAATATACAAATTAGTTCTTAACTATAGATGACAGGAAAACCTATTAGAAATATGCAGTCAAGCGTGAGTCGGACTAATTAGTCTAATTACTTAGGTTTTGATCCGACCCCTACGGGTTTTTTAAGGCAATTCACTCGCGTTTCACATATGAAAAATACATTGTAAAAAAAATGGGTAATGTACGGAACCCTTGGAACGCGAGTCCGACTCGCACTTGGCCGATTTTTTTATATCAAGATATATTGTAAACGATGTGCTGATATTCTGTGAAACGGAAAACGATCCTTGCAAGAGTCATTGGGTCCGTCGTCGCTTCCAATCGTAAAGCCCCCTCCAGACTATAGGAGGGGGCTTAAGCTGTCCAGCGGCAGGATGGATGTAAAGGCCCCTGTACATATTGGACCAGCGTGGGCCAGTCTAGGGGACGCATTTATGCGTTAAGCCCCCTCCTCATTCGTGCGCGAATCACGGCGCGAAGCCGCGAACGCGAGTGTGGCGTCGATTTTCGCAGACAGCGAAATCGACTCCACACTCACGTTCGCGGCTTCGCCCGCGATTCACGCGCATAGTCTGGAGGGGGCTTTAGAGGGAGCAAGTGATATTCATTCTACCGCATGGCTGCGTCCTTGGACTGGCCTGCGTTGGCCCAATATGTACACGTACAGGGGCCTTAATAAGCCCTTTGTAGCCGTAACACACTACCGCACCGCACCGCGACCTTGATGCGGCGCACCCATAAGTGAGAGCGAGAAAGAGATATCTCCAGTGCCCCAACGTTTTCTGTTCAATTTGACGGCGCAGCAACTAGTATCACTTCTCTCTCCTCGCTCTTTTAAAAATGCCATTTGTCAAAAAAGGACAACCATACCGTTGACAAGATGAACTTCAAATCCAAGTGTTGCCTTTTTTGGTGCATCCAGGCTGTGTATGTGTGCGTAAAAACGTGTATGTGTGCTCTTTTAGTGATGTGAAAAGTCGATTTTAATCATGTTATATATCGATAAACGCTACACAGTGGAACGAAATACCTATTAATTGAAGCTTCAATATCTTCGTTAAACATAAACATAATTGAAATGCTAATGAATAATAAATATATTAGAATAAAATAAAATAATTCAATTATTGCGGAACACATAAGTTAGCACGTATTTATGTATTTTAATTAAATATCTGAACTTTCCCTTCGATCCCTGCTGGGGCGTGACGATGAAATTGTGATCTGATAACCACAATAAAGAATAAAAGCGTTTTTGTTCATTTTAGGTATCGTTAAACCTTTGAAGTAAAATTAACATTGCAAGAAATGTCGATAGTTTATCGATATGACTTTATCGACATGGCTACAGTAAGGTGGTGTTAAATTGTTAATCGTACACTAAACAAAAGTGGCAACAGTGACAGCTCGCTGAGACGGGATCTCTATATATTAAATCTATGTCCAGTACCGTGAGCTTGGTGCGGTGCGGTAGTGTGTTATGAATATTACACAGACCATACAACACAAACACACAATATGTCAAGTCTGTGGTGTGGTATCTGTCAAATCATTTTTATTTACGATTTGTTTGAGGTTAGCCAGGTTAGCTTGTTAGTCAAAACTACCACGTATTGAATACAAGATTAATTTTGTTTTATTTACTTTTGATGCTACCCCTTCGTGGCTACATCCCTTTTGAGTTTTAGAGTGATTGGAATTTTAACTTTATGCTAGTTAAATTTATATTTCATATAGACATTTCCGCTCTGGGAGTTTGTCAGACGAAGGGCTACTTGTGAGGAATTGGCGAGTACATACAAACAGCGGTTGCCGCGATGGACGTGACGCATGCGTGTCGCTGCTGCCTGCGGTGTGCTCCGGACAAGGACCTGACGACGCCGTACACACATCTCGGCGTAACGGAGATATATGCCGACATGATCAAAGAGTGCTTTGATATACATGTGAGTGCCTACGACATTTTTGTTAGTGTAGCGAAACCTACAAAAACTTTCAATGTTGTTAAGTTAAAGATGGATGTTATTCTTAGAAACCTTGTAAGGACAGCATGGTCTTTCTTTCAATGCTTGCAAATGTGTGTGATTAATTATTTAACATGCAGTTGGTGGTGGGCGGCTCGGGCTCGTGCGGCATCTGCTCGGCGTGCGTGGGCCGCTTGCGAGACGCGAGCGACTTCAAGCTGCAAGTGCAGCGCAGCCAGGCGGAGCTGCAGGCGCGCACACAGGGAGCGAGTGGTGTTAAAGGTAGGGAAGCCACACAAGTATTGAATTTTAGTAATTCCAATTGAGCTCTGTTCAGAAGTATGGAAGATGATGTGATATGTGTTGTGTTTGTTTGCTCTAGAGGAAGAATCTGCAGTCGAGCCAGAGAATCTAGAAATTCAGAATAGAGATGGCCCTGGTGATCCTGTATTGGGTGAGTCTACTGCGCTGCAATGATTATTTATTAAGTTAACTGTGACTTGTAACAACTGATGTTGCTTGAATCAATCTTTAGATAATTATTATTAATGTTTATTGTGAAGTATTAGAAGACACATGTATGTGCTTGTCTAAGGTGTTGACATTGTGGGCCAAGACCACATCTTCTAGCACTAGCCTGTTGCTAATACACTTGTATGTTTGCTTCAGGTGAAGAGCCCCCGGTCAAGCCAGAGACGCGGGATGAAGATGGGACACCTAATCAGATATTGCGTGAGTACTTAGACTACTTAGTTTTAACGACAGGTTTAGAAGAGGTGACTGGACCAGCAGCTGGCTAAGACTACATTTAATTCAAATATCTGCATAATTAATGTGAATATTGAACTGATCAGTGATCCAGTGATCACCCAGTGAAGGTAGTCTATGCGCCTCTAGCGGTTGCGTCTGTGAAACAGTTTATTAGACTCATAACTGTTTTCTGTCTGATGTTTTTTTCTCTTTTGTTGAAAAAAATTCAAACTTCACCATATGCAGCGATGTGCCAATGTCACACTAAACGAGATCTGGTGCACCTGGTGATCCCTGAGTCGCCGACACAAACCCACGAATAGTAGTTATGTTTGTTTCAGATGAGGAGCTCATAATCAAGCCAGACCTGACGGACGATGATGATGATGACACAGGTGATGAGATGTCGCGTAAGTAGCAACTCGAATAGAAACGGCGTATTTAATAATTACGAGTCATCAATGGCCACTGCATCCCTGACGGATGATTGTTCCAACGCTGTGTCAAGAGCGGTTGAGACGGCCAATGCATTTCCTACCTATGGCTATACAAGCCTATCGCTGCACGGCACATCTTGTCGCATAAGTCGCATGTGTGAGTTGGTTGAGCCTCTGGATCCGAGACCAGGCTACCAGCCCGATGACGCTTACGAGTAGGACATCGATTATCTGAACTAACTGGGACAGAGACTACTACTGGTGCCGCGCCCCGCGCTCCAATAACATCCCGCCGGCGACTCCACAACCGCGTGGGAGGGGTTCATCTTCCTACTCTTCCTAGTGTTGTCCCGGTTTTTTACCACGGCTAACGGGAGCCTGGGGTCCGTTGTCCGTTTGGCAACTAATCCTAAGAATTGGCGTAGGCACGTTGGCAGTTTTTACCAAAACGACTGCTATTCGACCTTCCAACCTGTAGAGGAGACTAGGCCTTAATTGGGATTAGTCCGGTTTCCTCACTATGTTTCCCTCACCGTGTGGTGCATAAAAATGCATTGATTCAAGCATTATTTTTTGTTCACCAAATCTTATCGCGGTAATCCGCGTTCGGAAATGCTAATTTTATTTTAAATTCAACTGTACTGTAATTAATTACGACTAGACGACTTTCCCGCATAGTCGTGTGAACGATGTTGAAAGTTGCCATACTTTTGCAATCATTACGATATTCGATAAAAACTCGTATACGGTACTCTGTATCTTTTGAGCGTTTTCACATTGATCCGATATCGGATGTCGGAAGGAAGTAAAATGTAAGTTATATGTGTTTCTCTGGAATTATTTATGCATTTAATAAATTATTATTACAAACAAATATGTAAATAACGCAAAAAAGGCGGACTTAACGTCAATGGACAGTGCAGCTGTTTTTGTCATAGGCGCCTGCCGACACCCGACATCGGAAAGGCGCTTCCGATAAATTCAGCCATGGAGGAGGGGAACAGCCAAATATTCCGAAATATGTTTTTCCGACTTTCATAATCACGATTTTTTATACGTCCGAAATATCGAAATCACGACTTTGAAAACCACGAAAGAACAAAATCACGACTGCGCTATTTCCGAATACTTAAAATCCGATTGTCATATGAACGAAAGCTTAAAGTTCCGACTTTTAAAAAAGCCCAAATTTTATTTTCCGAATTTGTCTATTCCGAAAAATCATTTACCGATCGGAAATAAAATAATTCGGAATTCAGAAATTCGATCTTTTGTAAACTCGGAATAATGAAATTCGTGATTTTCAAAAGGGAAGTAATTAAATGACCAGCCGGTTTTAAAATTGATCTGCAAAAAGAAATGCATTTAAATAATTTGGACATGCTAGAACTGCTACCTTTACAGAAACCAACTGCTACTAGAAAAGAGGGTTAGGATAGAACTGCAACCTTCACAGAAGCCAACTGCTACTAGAAAAGTGGCTTAGGTTAGAACTGCGACCTTTACGGAAACCAACTGCTACTAGAAAAGTGGGTTAAGACGAAACAGGAGCTGAGTTTTAAATATTTTAGGTAAATATACCCGTCTCGCTAACGGAAGCGGCACCTAAAAGTAGTGCGATAAGGACAAGGCGAAAAATCCTGCGTAAAAATCTCAAAAATCGAGGTTTCGTACTCCTCTGTTTCCTCCTCCAAAACTTAACCAATCGTAACCAAATTTCGAAATCTAAATGATTATGAAAGTATCTGTGTCGGACCGTTTTGCTTTTTTGGCTAATTGATATCAGTTTTGAATGCCACGCCTCTCATTGCGGCATAGTCAATTAGGCCATTTTTGAAGGGCTCTAGCGCCTTAAAAAACAAAAATATCAAAAAAAGCAAAACGGTCCGACACAGACATTGACAATATTAATCTGTGTTGAAAAAATCATTGCTCTAGCTTCAAAAACCACGAAGGAAAACGAGGAGTACGTTTGTATGGAGAAATGACCACTCCTGTTGGCTCTTAAGTTAGGTTAGAACTGCGATCTTCACAGAAACCAACTGCTACTAGAAAAATGGGTTAGGTTAGGTTAGAACTGCGACCTTCACAGAAACCAACTGCTACCAGAAAAGTGGGTTAGGTTAGGTTAGAACTGCGTCCTTTACAGAAACCAACTGCTACTAGAAAAGTGGGTTAGGTTAGGTTAGAACTGCGACCTTCACAGAAGCCAACTGCTACTAGAAAAGTAGGTTAGGTTAGAACTGCGACCTTTACAGAAACCAACTGCTACTAGCGAAGTGGGTTAGGTTAGGTTAGAACTGCGACCTTCACAGAAACCAACTCCTACTAGAAGTAGGTTAGGTTAGAACTGCGATCTTTATAGAAACCAACTTCTACTTGAAAAGTGGGTTAGGTGAGGTTAGAACTGCGACCTTCACAGAACCCAACTGCTACTAGAAAAGTGGCTTAAGTTAGAACTGCGACCTTTACGGAAACCAACTGCTTCTAGAAAAGTGGGTAAAGTTAGGTTAGAACTGCGACCTTCACAGAAACCAACTCCTACTAGAAAAATGGGTTAGGTTAGGTTAGAACTGCGACCTTCACAGAAACCAACTGCTAACAGAAAAGTGAGTTAGGTTAGGTTAGAACTGCGACCTTTACAGAAACCAACTGCTACTAGAAATGTGGGTTAGGTTAGGCTAGAACTGTGACCTTCACAGAAGCCAACTGCTACTAGAAAAGTAGGTTAGGTTAGGTGAGAACTTTGACCTTTACAGAAACCAACTGCTACTAGAAAAGTGGGCTAGGTTCGAACTACGACCTTCACAGAAACCAACTGCTACTAGAAAAGTGGGTTAGGTTAGAACTGCGACCTTCACAGAAACCAACTGCTACTAGAAAAGTGGGTTAGGTTAGATTAGAACTGCGACCTTTACAGAAACCAACTGCTACTAGAAAAGTAGGTGTAGGTTAGGTTAGAACTGCGACCCTCCCTCCCCTAGGAACTTACTGTTACAGAAAAGTAGGTATAGGTTAGGTTAGAACTGCGACCCCTACAGTAAATAACTGTTTTTAAGAAAGTAGGTTTAGGTTACGTTAGAACTGCTACCCCCCTTAGAAACGTAGGTACCTTTATTTATTAACAACAAATTCGGAATATCGTTATTCGGAATTTAAAAAATAGGAATCACGTCAAATCGGAATTCAAAATTTCGGAATTATGACAATTCGGAATTCGTGATATGAAAAATCGTAAATGTTAAATTCGGTGTTTCTCCCTATCGGAATTGTTATATTCGGAATTATGTGGTTCGGAATTTAAGAAATCGTCGGTTTTACTATTCGGAAATATAAAACTTCGTGGTTTTCATCGTTCGGTAATTACGACAATCGGAATTTTGATGGGTCGAGCATTTAAAAATCGGAATAATAAAATTCGATATTTTAAAATTCGGCATAAAATATTTCGGAATTATGTAGTGTAGGAGCCCCCCGTCAGCTGTCGGACCAATAATGTTTGTTTATGTGCGTATGTGTAGGCATAATACTTGTTGTAGTGTGCGTGACCGCTAAAGACGGGCCCGGGCGCGCCCCCCGGCCTGACTACGCGGATGTAGGATCGGACAAAGTGAAAACGCTCTTAGGTATTTAAATAAAAATAAACAAAATCTACCCTCAAATGACCCCTTAAGCCAGTTAATTTATTTATTTTAATTATAATAATATTTAAAGATACAGACTATAGCCTAAGAAGTCATAGCATGAATAGCACAATCGAAATAGGACAAACCTCGAAATATCTTGGACAGTCCTGAAATTTGGTATGTATGTTAATTAAAGACCCCTTTTTCATGTCCACACCATTTGACATTTGGGGACATCGAGGCATTGCAGCCATCTTGGAGAATGTGTACCTTCCTGGAGAAAAAAATTCGGTTTACTCTGAATCTACGTGTTAGAATATGGTATAAGGCAACATTAAAGCTTATAAAATTTTACATTAAAAAGTCTAATATATCTTTGCAGAAAAATTTACTCTTTTGAAAAATACTAGCTCAATCTAATACACTTTTCCAAGGGACATTCTCTTAATATGAAACTTGGAAGAATAGGAAATTTGAAATATGTATAGACAAAAGTGAATTTCCTATTATTATTTTATATTATTTAAAATTTCAGGACGGTCCAAGAGATTTCGAGATTTGTCCTATTTCGATTGTGCTAGAAGTAGATTTGTTGTTGTAGTGGAGGAGCGGGCGGTCAAGTCGGAGGTGTCGGACGCGGCGAGTGACGAGGACTGCGGCTGCGTGTCGGGTGAGTCCTGCGACACACGATACTACACGAGCCACACTACATTATACTTACACATGACCTGACATGACGTGGGTAGTAAACGATGATAATATATAATATACATATAACAGTCTGCTCCATGACCGTATATTATTACATTAAGGCGACGGTAGCGGTGGGTAAAATGTCAGATTCTGTCAATTTACCCCATTTCACACAAGCGCACTTCACGCACACTACCTCACTTTACTGGGACAGGTCAGTGACCCATCATGTTTTTTTAAGATTGGACTTTTAGTTTAGTATTGACCACTAGCCTCCTTTGAGGAACAGACACTGTAAAAGCGTTCCATTGAAAGATGAAAGAGGAACAATACATTTAATCTTGCTTTCCTTGTCTGTTCACGTGTGACAACACGTGACGTACCTATTTAATTCATTTGATTGTTGACTGTTTTTCTACTTAATATTGCTTTGTCGAGATACGCGTTTTGTACAATTAAAGCGAATAAAACAAGTTACTTACTAATACAAATGTTATTTACTACTCTATACGGTTTTTCATAAAGCGCAAAATCTATTCAATGGGAATTTAAATATAAGTATAAAAGTTTCGGCAGGATGGCAATTCCATTTTGGCGGATAAAAATAAAATATAAAAATATATAAAGTGGTATCCAGACGGGCCTGATCAAATCGATCAGGAAAATAATTGGCGCCAATCTCCAATTTAATCACCAATTTTAGATTTATGGTGATATTAGAACCCTCTAAATTGAAAAAATGCCCCAGAACGAAAATACTGGCGTCACAAATTGGTATTCTTGCATCCGCACCTCATTTTATCGGTCATTATCGGCAGTTGAATTCAGCGAGCCAAATTGGTGTTTGCATCCGCACGTCCTGATTCGATCGGGCAATTTAATCAGATTGGCGAAAAATTGACTAGTCTGGATACCGCTTAAGTGGAAACGGTGTTGGCTAATAATGTACCCCTAATAGGTATCTTTACTGATTTACTTTTATGTGGTATATTCGATGTTTGTTTCGCTATTAAATTAATAAAATGAAAATAAATAAATAAATAATACCGGTATTATTTTAGTGCTGATTAACTTCGATCGAATATTAGCCTTTATGGTGTAGTTGTTGATAGTTACGTGGCGTAATCACAATGGTCTTAAGTGACAGACCCTACTAGCGCCTTAGTCCTTTAACCTTTTGGCCGCCGGCCCTAGTCCGCATAGACGCTCACTCACACGCCAGAGCAAATATTAAGTAAACAACTAATAAAAAGTTTAGGGATTGCAAATAGTGATATCGATATTTACAATTTATGGTAAAAATCTTCTCAACTTGGCTTTGTTCTTACCAACTTTTATTAATTTCGAAAATGCCAAAACATAACGTATTTTTTACACACGATAATGTTAAAAATAAAGGTCTTTATCATTAAAAACAACCACTAAATAATATCGATTCATGACGTAATATCACCGCACTAGGCTGTAAGAGAAGTCTTTTATACAAGACAACGGCGCGCATGGACTGTCCGCAGTGTAGACCGACAAGGACTGTTTCCGAGCGGATTAAGTAATAATAGTCTCTAGGTCAACGGCGTAAGCGCTTGTCGGTACGTAAACTTTATAAGCGTAACGTTAGAGCCGCGCATCGTGTGTCGATAATATAAATGTAAGTACCGGAACTGCATTGGGAAAATTACACGTGGGTTAATTGAATTGTCAATGAGTGAAGAACAATATATTGGAAAAGGATGGGGATCGGAAATGTTCGGGAATGCATTCGACATGTTCCTTAGATGAGCTTCTCAGTTCCTGTATTACATCCTCCCTACCATGACAATTTTTCTTCAATTTCAAATATATAACATTCTCATAGTTAGGCGCAGAGATGGGCATCATTCGAATAAACTTTTATCGGAATAAACAATAATTCACAATTTTTTTATTCGCTGATGGTTTATTCCCGAATGATTTATTCGCGAATAATTTATCCGCTGATATCACTCGACCACTTTTCAAATGAATGATTTATTCGTTATTTCATTCGAATAAATCCACGGATAATATTTAAGTTTTTGGGCTTATTCCATTCAAATAAACAACACGAATAATAACACGTTTAATATGACTTGTTTTTACTGTAAATTTGTTCTGACAAGTTAAATATTGTTAAGAGTTAAAAGATAAGCCCAGGTAGTATAATAAACAAAGGATTAGCGTGAACAATGAATTACTCACACACACAGTTATATTAGTAACTTTCTAGCCAGACCTAGAAAGAGATAGCTATATACTAAAAGAGTGAGAAAACCAAATTTTCTTAGCAGTTGTTTGCTTCAGAGCGAATCTCACAACGCGTAATTTATATTTAAAGTAACTATTTAGGTAGTTGCAGGACTTGCAGGTAGTTGTATTGCACATCAGACGGCGCGATTCAGGAAATGAATTAGAGATTAACTAGATACGATATAGTAACGATATGTGACGTCCCACGGGTAAAGGTACCTTATGGCGTTTGGCGCTTACGCTATTATTAAGACGAAACAGGAGCTGAGTTTTAAATATTTTAGGTAAATATACCCGTCTCGCTAACGGAAGCGGCACCTAAAAGTAGTGCGATAAGGACAAGGCGAAAAATCCTGCGTAAAAATCTCATAAATCGAGGTTTCGTACTCCTCTGTTTCCTCCTCCAAAACTTAACCAATCGTAACCAAATTTGGAAATCTAAATGATTATGAAATTATCTGTGTCGGACCGTTTTGCTTTTTTGGCTAATTGATATCAGTTTTGAATGCCACGCCTCTCATTGCGGCATAGTCAATTAGGCCATTTTTGATGGGCTCTAGCGCCTTAAAAAACCAAAATATCAAAAAAAGCAAAACGGTCCGACACAGATATTGACAATATTAATCTGTGTTGAAAAAATCATTGCTCTAGCTTCAAAAACCACGGAGGAAAACGAGGAGTACGTTTGTATGGAGAAATGACCACTCCCGTTGGCTCTTAACGCCACTCCAATATTATTGCGGCGCTATGCGACGTAAGCGCCCGCCGCCATAAGGTACCTTTTACCGTGGAACTTCACATAACTTTACTATTTCATACCTAGCGAATCTCTAATTCATTTCCCGAATCGCGGCGCCAGCCGCCATAAGGTACCTTTTGCCGTGGAACGTCACATATCTGTACTATTTAATATCTAGTGAATCTCTAATTCATATCCCGAATCGAGCCGGCAGTTTCCGTAAAAAGTTTATAAGGTATTCCAATAAACAAATTATTCGTGGCAATTCATTCGACGAATAATTTATTCAAATAAGAATAATCATCCGACATTTTTATTCGTCATTCGCGATAAATTTTGTTATTCGTTATTCGTCATTCGAATAAAATTTGCCCATCTCTGGTTAGGCGACACTGACTAGTCCTAGCGTCCGCCTGTACCATTCTTGTGCGAAGCGGTCACTGTAGGGTATCACCCCCCACTACACTATCATCTCAAAATGAATCTTTTGTTCTGCAAATAAACCACAAGGACAGATTTACTTGTCTGACTCTACTATCAACAGCTGAAGAAGCTCCCTGAACTTCAGCCATAGTTATGCCTGTCTCTCTCTCGTTTTACGTATTCTAGTTACTAGTTACCACCAATTGGCATTTAACAAGTGTTCAAATGCTTAAATAAAACCAGATTTGCGATTTGATATTTATTTTGAATATCCTTATATCGAGTTAACATTCCCATCCCGAGCTGCCTTGTATACAAGACAACGGCGACGCGGAACATGAAAAACGTTGAAATCTGGAGTAATTATTTTGATAGCCTTATTATAAAAGAATGGATTTATATAGCTGCTTCAAATGCAATTTTTTTTAAACAAAGGCCTAAAACATTAACACGAGTGTTGTGTGAGTACATTTACCAAGCGGTTGAATTTGTGTCTTGTATACCAGACCGCGGCGCCAGTGTATCGTTCTATCGTTGTCTTGTATACATGCCAACGGCGGTCAAAGGGTTAAATTTCTGCCTATTTGAACTTTTTCCAAAAAAAGCGAAACAGGATAATTCTATCGAACCTGCTTACAATTTTTCTGTGATAGTTTACTGCGGTTTTCGACCATTATGACCCGTAAATAATAGCAAATCAAATTTTAAATGAGACGCGAGCTGTTATTTATTTACCCTATTTTTTGAAATACAATTTATCTACTGGTATACTTTCTCGTATGCGTATATGATTTAATGTCAATATAATTGTCTAAAGCAGCTGTCATTAGCGTCAAAGTAGCTATACGTCTGCTTTGACTCGAGCCCAGCGGGCATCTGAGTCAAAGAAGAATTTTGAGTGATGGCGTCAATTTATGGATATTGTTCGAAAGTTTACATTTGAGATTGAATTTCTGTGTTTAGCCGATAATAAATTGGTAGTTGAGTTATATTTCAAAATCACACAATAGTTCAATTACTGTCAAAGACAAAATTGTATTGCGATTTACTCAAACGGAACTCCATAATTTGATTTATTGATACTTTTAGTGTCAATTTGTAGAGAATAACAGCAAATTAAAAATAAAATGGCACGAGGAGTCGCACAGTGTTCGATTTCCCTCAAAAAATTTCCCTATGCTGTTTATTGCATAAATCAATCAAGGAATGCATTTGAAATGCAAGACTAGAACACCCAGAAGTCTATTTCAAATACTTTTTTTCATAAAAAATAAATTATATTTCATGAGCTTCACATCGAAAAATTACTAAATAATTTCTACAAAAGTATCTGATGAAGAAGTCGCTTTTTAATCAATGTAGTTTGATAAAGAAGCGTTTGGCGCATATTTTCTAGTTCTTAGTTTTGGAATTTACCCTCTGCTTACCGAGTTATTCATATAAATACAGATTTTTTATTTCATTTTTTTTCTCCTGAAAAACTCAAAAGTGCGACTTGTAACTAGCACTGAAAGATGGCTCTTAACTAGGTCTACCATTGGTAAAAAAATCACGTTCCACTATCGCGGCGTTTGGGAGTTACGTATAAAGGTCAAATTATACTTTTTAGGGTTGTTACTTAAAGGTCAAACAAATATGAAAGGTCGGAGTAATTAAAAAAACTGATTAAATTAAATTAAGGAACAACATAAGAAACTTTATTTATATTTATTTATTTAACCTTTATTGCACAATACAAGAAATTACAAATGGCAGACTTGCCAAAAGGCATTCTCTACCAGTCAACCATTGGGCCACGCAGAAACTTTTAAGTGCAGTGCACTTTGTTAAACAATAAAGTCATTAAATTCAGAAAAGAAAGAAAGAAACTCAGAAGTCAAGTTATAGTTTCTTTTCGCAAGTTGGTCTCAGATTTTATGTATTTTGTGGCTCATACAAATCATTTTCATTTTCGAGAACTAACGTGCAGTCGTCAACATGGGATGGATTTTCATCACCGTGTCTATTAACGAAGATCCATCATTAGCTAGATCTTCATCATCGACTTCAGCCTCTTGTAAGTTTTCTTCATGAATCGGCTTCAGAAGTTCACGAACTGCTTCTGGTAGACTAATCCTACTGGACGATTTTTGTAAGTATAAATGAAAGAGGTTTGCACACAATTAAATGTATTCAAACTTAGCCATTTTGATAATGATGGATAAAATTGTTTTTTACGATTAGTCCATTTTTAATTAATCACTAGCACTGGTGCACTTTTGCCCCCGTCAATCCAGTGTTCCTGTATTTTTATTTATGTACCTGGAGTATGTCTAAACAATATACAGTTTTGTAATAGAGGAAAATTTTGAATTAATTCTGACTAAAAATTAAAGGTCAAGTTGAGGGTCAACCCTAACACTGTATTTTTAAATTCGATAACTCCCAAACGCCGCGATAGTGGAACGTGATTTTTTTACCAGTGGTTGACCTAGTTAAGAGCAATCTGTCAGTGCTAGTCACAAGTCGCACTTTTGAGTTATTTAGGAGAAAAAAATGAAATAAAAAATCTCTATTTATATGAATTACTCGGTAACCAGAGGGTAAATTCCAAAACTAAGAACTAGAAAATATGCGCCAAAGGCTTCTTTATCGAACTACATTGATTAAAAAGCGACTTCTTCATCAGATACTTTTGTAGAATATATTTAGTAATTTTTCGATGTCAAGGTCATGAAATATAATTTATTTTTTATTAAAAATAGTATTTGAAATAGACTTCTGGGTGTTATAGTCTTGCATTTCAAATGCATTTCTTGATTGATTTATGCAATTAACAGCATAGGGAAATTCTTTGAGGGAAATCGAACACTGTGAGTCGGTACACGGCTTCTTCGTGAACAAATTTACGTGTAATTTAATGCAATTATTAAACATTTATTGAACAAATACTTGGCACAAAGAGAGGTCTAAATCGAAAACGTCGTATACCGGCCCCTTAATAGTCTAGGTACAGGTCATATATGTATGTACAGTCGCCATCAGATATATCGGAGCGGCCAAGGTGCTCACAAATATCGGAACACGCCTCTATTGTCAGGGCGTTAGAGCGCGTGTTCATATATTGTGAACACCTTGGCCGCTCCTATATATCTGATGGCGACTGTACATATGTATGTGTGGTTCTTTGTGGCACTCTAAATTGAGACCACACGTGTGGGCCGAGTTTGATGATACTTACGTCAATCGTTTTCAATTATTTTTCTCAAAAATATACGGCTAAATCGACTTTGCCAGTTCAAAAATAGGTCGCGAAGTGCGTAGTTTACGGTAAGTCAAAAATTTAAAAGTTATAAGAAAAGGCGGAAAAGAAAGTATTTACAAATTGTGTTTACTTTTTTTCTGTGAAAATAAGTATACGTTAAGAATGTTGCTTCTGTAAAATATTTATACATATTTACAATTCTTACACCATTTTTGAGAAAAGCACTGTATATGGCTCGGCTGGAAGGCTACTTGCCGGCTTCGGTTTCAATTGAACGGACTCCCATCCTCAGCCAGCAAGTAGCTACTTCCGAGCCTCGACAATAATGTTAATTACTAACTATTGTTAATTTGTGTTTCAGTGTGTTCGGAGGGCAGCGCCGCCCGCGCCGCCCGCGCCAGGGAACAGCTCGTGATGACTTGTTCTGTGGTGCTCGAGCGCCTCCGTGACGACGCGACTGTTCATAGTGGAAACAAATCATACGGCTGCGACCACTGTGGCAAAATGTTCAAAAACAAGTGTATTTTAAGGAAACACATTCAGCACACGCACTTGTCGATCGGTCCAAAACAATTTCCTTGTGATTTTTGTAGTTCTACATTCCGAACAGAATCGCTTGTTTTAGAGCATGAAAAATTCGAACATGGTGTTACAAATTTCATGTGTGCTCATTGTGAGTATACAACGATCTACAAGAGAAGTTTGCAAGCTCATTTGAAAACTCACGACAGCCTTTTTAATTGTACTCACGGCAGTTACAAAAGTCCTATTATAAGTGATTTACACGAACATCAAGCGATGCACACTGGTGACAAGAAGACACACAAACGAACTCACCGAAGAATACACGCCAGAGAACAGTCTTATACTCGTAAGTGTAGTCGTTGCGACTACACGTGCAGTACTGGATTTATGCTACGAAGACATACAATTACACACACCGGCGAGAAACCTTTTACATGTAGATACTGTGATTACAAATGCAGTCGGAAATCATACTTACAAACACACCAAAGAATACACACCGGAGAAAAGCCTTACAAATGTAGTCATTGTGACTACAAGTGCCGTATTAAGTCACGCTTACAAATACACCAAAGAATACATACCGGAGAAAAGCCTTACAAATGTAGTCATTGTGACTACAAGTGCAATAACAGGTCAGCCTTACGCAATCACGAAATGAGACATACTGGCGAGAAGCCTTTTCAATGTAGCCACTGTGATTACAAATGCAGTGAAAATTCAAATTTAAAAAAACACAAGAGGATACATACTGGAGAAAAGCCTTACAAATGTAGTTATTGTGACTACAAGTGCAGTGGTAGTTCAGCCTTACAAACACACCGAAGAATACACACCGGAGAAAAGCCGTATAAGTGTAGTCATTGCGATTACAAGTGCAATACTGGAAGTATGCTACGAATCCATACAATGACACACACCGGCGAGAATCCTTTTTCATGTAGATACTGTGATTACAAATGCAAACAGAAATCACAATTACAAAAACACCAAAGAATACACACCGGAGAAAAGCCTTACAAATGTAGTCATTGTGACTACAAGTGCAGTGATAGGTCAGCCTTACGACACCACGAAATGACACATACTGGTGAGAAGCCTTTTCAATGTAGCCACTGTGATTACAAGTGCATTCATAATTCAAATTTAAAAGCTCACCAGAGGATACATACTGGAGAAAAGCCTTACAAATGTAGTCATTGTGACTACAAGTGCAGTGATAGGTCAGTCTTACGCAAACACGAAATGACACATACTGGCGAGAAGAGTTTTCAATGAAGCTACTGTGAATACAAATGTCGTTTTAGATCAAACCCTACGACGAAGCTTAAAAACGTAGCAATAGGGTATATGGCTGTTTTTAAATTAATTATTTTACACCATGCATGAAATAAAGCATTAGAAGATTAATAGAGAAACATGGACAGGAGTTATTTTTAGACATAATGTGTATTTTAAATCCCGTATAAAACTATAAAGAGTAGGTAACTTTATCGTGACGTCACATGCTAGTGTTTCATATAAATTCCAAAATCGTTTTGACAGTTCGAAAACAGAACTTGATTTGAGTAGTAGTCAAATACCCTACAAGTGCAGCATGAAGAGAGTATACGGATGAGAAGCCTTATACGGTTAAAGATTCTGTATTCTCATAAGAATTACAAATTCACTTACTTACATGAGAATATTATAAATTAAAGTATATTTTCAAGTTAAACTAACAGGCCAGGTACATACTTATAGTAGTAAAAACATTACTAGTGACTACTTATTACGTCAATCGCCTTTCGACCTAATCGGAACTTCGACATTTACAGTGCACTCTGTGTCAACCAGCGGGGCTCCCGGGCCGCCCTCCACGGCCCGCGCGCTCCCTCGTACTAATGTTGTTACGGCTGCAATTACACGACTCAATTAAACACGTTTTAAAAATATACCTGAAGATAATCCTTAATAATATTCTAAACCTAAATAATAAGTCCAGTTTCCAGTTGAAATTATGATATATTGTAGTGTAGATTCGTAAGTAGGTGCGGGACACCGCAGCGCGCAGGGCGGGGGCTTGTTTCTCTGTCAATGTAATTAATTACGCCTTCATTGCAGAAAGAGAGAAACATCCCCGCAATATACGATTTTCGGTTTTCGCGGTAGGCCCCCAAACTTCAGACCCCACCGCACCGACTTCCTCGGGACTGATGTACTTACATATGAAGCGACGTTTTATACTTTGTATTCCATTATAACTATAACTAGTCAAATTGATTGAAAATGTATGGAAAATGTATAATAATAGGATATATAGTTGACCTCGAATAATACGTATAATTCTATTCTACTTGTTTTCTTTGTCATTCCTATACATTCGCTGTAGTCGTCGAGCGGCGCCACAGAGTGGATACAAGTGGGTACCTACTGCGCCGCGCTCACACTACTTATATATTACCAAGAAGAATAGATAGTATATTACTTACTCATGGAATCGCTACACATACACAGCAGCAACGCTGAAGGAGCGGAGATGTGACTTAAATCACACACAGAAGATTCGCTTATATCCACGTGCAACCTCCAGTGTAAAATGTAAAAGCGTTTTCATATTGTCCGATCCGATATCGGATGTAAGAAGGAAGTAAAATGTAAGATATACGTGTTTCTATGTATTTATTTATGCATTGAATAAATCATTATTACTAAAAAAACAATAAATAAAGCAAAAAGGCGGACTTAATGCCAATGGCACTCCTGCAGCTGTTTTTGTCATAGGCGCCTTCCGATATCGGAAAGGCGCTTCCGATGAATTCAGCCCTAAATTTATATGAAAACGCTCTCACACTGTAGGTTGCACGACGATGTAAGCGAATCTTCTGAGTGTAATTGAAGTCATACCTCCCATGTCGGAGCCCCCCGTCAGCTGTCGGACCGATAATATATTTGTTGGTGTGCGTGTGTGTAGCAGTGTGGGGTATTCCACGAGAACTTGTAGGGCAGCTACCTCTATCAGAAGCGTAAAGCTCGAAAGTATAATGCCAATTTTTTTTTTTGAGCGAATTGGGGCAGTGTTTGAGGGAGAGAAGTCATGACCGTTTGTCCCCGCCGCGCCGCGCCGGGCACAGATGAGAATACGTCAATTTATAGGAATCATTCCCATTTGAGCGGTGGGGACAAATGGGAATGCACCGTAGTCGCGGCCCTAAGCAACGAGAGATTTAGTGCTCGTTCGCAGTCGGCTCGACGAGCGCGCCCGAGCGGTCGAGTGACATACCACCGGCGCGGCGGCAGCACCAGTGTAGCCGGCAACGTTCCCCGGCGGTGGCCGAGTGTAGCCGGCAACGGTCCCCGTATACCGGCGGTGGCCGAGTGTAGCCGGCAACGCTCCCCGGCGGTGGCCGAGTGTGGCCGGCAACGCTCCACGGCGCAAAATGACAGATAAGGACAAACGATCAGAATCAGCGTTTATGAATAAGCAGAAGGAGCAGAAAATAAAGTTCCGGAGTTCCGTTAGAAGGAGGCCGTTAAAATGTTAAATTTTGAAGGCTCCACGAAGGCTCTTTCTAGTGCGATCGTCATTTTGGCTAGACCGAAGCCCTAAACATCTGTCTGACCTGTCCGCCCTTGGAGTACCCGTCTGGCGTGAAATCCGCGCAGAATAGGGCAGAGAGACAACCTCTTGTGTCAGAGGCCAAGGTCCTTTTTGGGTCACTGAGCCAGTGAAGTACGTATAAGTAGGTAGGTACATAACTTGCTTCTTCCCGTTATTTCGTTCATAATAGAAAAATCGGTTAAACGACGCTACACGGCAGCTATAATCATAAAATGTAGTTCTTGTAAAAAACGTGCATCATTATCGCTGCACAACAATGTATATACTTGTATTGTAAGCCATTAATAACTATGATATGACCAATAAAATACTTTAATAGAGCAGTTAATGGGATATTTTTAGGGTTCCGTAGTCTACTAGGATCCCTCGTAATTTCGGTTTCCCGTCTGTCCGTCTGTTAGTAATGTTAATGTGGATGGCAAAGTAAAATAAAATAAAAAATATAATTCGAACAAACATTTTGATGTCAAAATCTAATATTCTAAACGATGTCATTTTGTTGTCATCGCCCGTGCGACTCGCTCGCGCCATTAAAGCGTTTTCACATTTAATTACCCGATCACATCACATTAATTGTCCGATCCGACATCGGATGTCGGAAGGAAGTAAAATGTATGATATATGTGGTTTTCTGCATTTATTTATGCATTTAATAAATCAATTACTAAAAAACGATAACGCAAAAAGGCGGATGTTGATGCCAATGACACTCTCCTTCTGCAGCTGTTTTTGTCATAGGCGCCTTCCGACATCCAATATTGGTGCGGCGCTTCCGATAAATTCAGCCATGTCAGGCCATGTCAGGCCATGTCGGAGCCCCCATCAGGGGCCTATTTCTCGTAACTAAAATTGTAAAAATTACAAGTATTAATATTTTATGTTTCTCAAATAATTTTACTAGACTAGTCACTAATATTAGCGGACTAATAATATTATTGGTGTAGTTTTGGCTTAATGCACCACCACCCTTGCCATTTGGCCAATTGAAAAAAAAACTTCCCGCATATAGTTGCTGTCGTTTGACAACATGCACTTTTGCGCTAATGGTGGGCTGTTTTAACTCAGAAAAATAATATTATAATAAAAATGGACCTAAATGGATAATAAATGGATCTAAATGGATAATAGTAGTTCTTATCCAGATTCACACTAGCAACCGGAACCTTTATTAAATTCAAAGGCCCCTTGAAGTATTTCGTACTTTTCGTGGTTATTCCTCGGAAGGAAAACTCTTCGGCGACGAATAACTATTATTTCGTCGTCTGAACTGTCGGAATCTGACCACATTTTCACAAATTGGTTACGAATAAATTTAGCTAATAGTTTTTACAAGCCTTTTGAGCTTAATAGCTTTACGCATGTAATTTACAAGTGTAATTATTAGCGTACTCTTTTGTGAAACAAAACAGTCTTGACGACTCTTGTTACTATTAGCTAATATTTATTAGTTGGTGACTATAGTATCTAATAATTTACAAGTGTAGCTTCGAGAAACGAAAACTTGTAAACTTGTAAAAAGTATTAGCTCATGGACTAATATTATCAGTCTAATGACGTACGAGAAATAGGCCCCAGCTGTCGGACCTATAATATTTGTTTGTGTGCGTATGTGTAGGCATAATGTATGTTGTAGTGTGCGTGACAGCGCCTGGGCGCGCCCCCGCGGCCTGACTACGCGGATGTAGGATCCTACATCCGATATCGGATCGGAGAATGTGAAAACGTTCTTACGTGTACGGATACTGGATAGTTGCATTCACTCTTTTATTCGTTACTACTCTGTGTAGCTGTGTGTGCAATCTCTCCTGGCGATGCTTATTATATTAATGTTGTGTTAATATTTCTATTAGTTGTAACGCAGGAGCATCATGGCGACGGCGTGGCTGCAAACAGCTGTGCTCTGGTCAGTGATTGTTACTTGTACATATTTACTTTTATAATAATGATAATTTTACATAAATAGTTTTACAGTTTTAATGACACGGCTGTTAATTCGGTCGTTTCAATACCATCAAGAAATATAACACTTACAGTATTATTTACAACTATTAAAACACTTTCATTTGGTAAGTACCTAAACTTCTTGTATTTTTGTTGAGTGGGTCCATCCAACTATAGTACGTTTTTTTTAGCAGATCAGAGAACAGAAAGAACTTGAAAGAAGCGATCTTGACTTGTCTTTTAATTGAAAAACGCTTTTAAAAAATAAGTAACTATCATCATCATATATATAAAATTGAAAAACCAGAACGGGATAAAAAACGAGGGAAGAAGCGAGATGGCGCCTTACAAATTTCTAAAAAAGTTTTTGACACGTTTCTCGAATACGACGCACGTATGATAAGAAAAACCTGTTCAAATCAATTATCTACATATGGGAATAGAACTAGACCATAAAAACTATCGCTTCCGATGCGTATTTAATTTACAATAAGGAAAAGAAATTTTCATAACAATCTTCATCGGCCATTTCTCGGCAACTCTCGGTTGCTTTCGTTTGGCGGTGCTACAGATTAGACCAAATAATCCGTAAGTTAAAGTAAACTAAATTATGTTTGTCATGTTGGTCGGAGGGGAGGGCTGCAGGGAACGGCTGGCTATATGTAACTAGTGCTCACTACCACCGCGGCCGGCCGGAGGGGAGGGCTGCAGGGAACGGCTGGCTATATGTAACTAGTGCTCACTACCACCGCGGCCGGCCGGAGGGGAGGGCTGCGGGGAACGGCTGGCTATATGTAACTAGTGCTCACTACCACCGCGGCCGGCCGGAGGGGAGGGCTGCAGGGAACGGCTGGCTATATGTAACTAGTGCTCACTACCACCGCGGCCGGCCGGAGGGGAGGGCTGCAGGGAACGGCTGGCTATATGTAACTAGTGCTCACTACCACCGCGGCCGGCCGGAGGGGAGGGCTGCAGGGAACGGCTGGCTATATGTAACTAGTGCTCACTACCACCGCGGCCGGCCGGAGGGGAGGGCTGCGGGGAACGGCTGGCTATATGTAACTAGTGCTCACTACCACCGCGGACGGCCGGAGGGGAGGGCTGCAGGGAACGGCTGGCTATATGTAACTAGTGCTCACTACCACCGCGGCCGGCCGGAGGGGAGGGCTGCGGGGAACGGCTGGCTATATGTAACTAGTGCTCACTACCACCGCGGCCGGTCGGAGTGGACAGCTGCAGGGAACGGCTGGCTATATGTAACTAGTGCTCACTACCACCGCGGCCGGCCGGAGGGGAGGGCTGCGGGGAACGGCTGGCTATATGTAACTAGTGCTCACTACCACCGCGGCCGGCCGGAGGGGAGGGCTGCGGGGAACGGCTGGCTATATGTAACTAGTGCTCACTACCACCGCGGCCGGCCGGAGGGGAGGGCTGCGGGAAACGGCTGGCTGTATGTAACTAGTGCTCACTACCACCGCGGCCGGCCGGAGAGGAGGGCTGCGGGGAATGGCTGGCTATATGTAACTAGTGCTCACTACCACCGCGGCCGGCCGGAGTGGAGGGCTGCAGGGAACGGCTGGCTATATGTAACTAGTGCTCACTAATACCACCGCGGCCGGCCGGAGGGGAGCGCTGCGGGGAACGGCTGGCTATATGTAACTAGTGCTCACTACCACCGCGGCCGGCCGGAGTGGAGGGCTGCAGGGAACGGCTGGCTATATGTAACTAGTGCTCACTACCACCGCGGCCGGCCGGAGTGGAGGGCTGCAGGGAACGGCTGGCTATATGTAACTAGTGCTCACTACCACCGCGGCCGGCCGGAGTGGAGGGCTGCGGGGAACGGCTGGCTATATGTAACTAGTGCTCACTACCACCGCGGCCGGCCGGAGGGGAGGGCTGCGGGGAACGGCTGGCTATATGTAACTAGTGCTCACTACCACCGCGGCCGGCCGGAGTGGAGGGCTGCGGGGAACGGCTGGCTATATGTAACTAGTGCTCACTACCACCGCGGCCGGCCGGAGTGGAGGGCTGCGGGGAACGGCTGGCTATATGTAACTAGTGCTCACTACCACCGCGGCCGGCCGGAGTGGAGGGCTGCGGGGAACGGCTGGCTATATGTAACTAGTGCTCACTACCACCGCGGCCGGCCGGAGTGGAGGGCTGCAGGGAACGGCTGGCTATATGTAACTAGTGCTCACTACCACCGCGGCCGGCCGGAGTGGAGGGCTGCGGGGAACGGCTGGCTATATGTAACTAGTGCTCACTACCACCGCGGCCGGCCGGAGTGGAGGGCTGCAGGGAACGGCTGGCTATATGTAACTAGTGCTCACTACCACCGCGGCCGGCCGGAGTGGAGGGCTGCAGGGAACGGCTGGCTATATGTAACTAGTGCTCACTACCACCGCGGCCGGCCGGAGTGGAGGGCTGCAGGGAACGGCTGGCTATATGTAACTAGTGCTCACTACCACCGCGGCCGGCCGGAGTGGAGGGCTGCGGGGAACGGCTGGCTATATGTAACTAGTGCTCACTACCACCGCGGCCGGCCGGAGTGGAGGGCTGCGGGGAACGGCTGGCTATATGTAACTAGTGCTCACTACCACCGCGGCCGGCCGGAGTGGAGGGCTGCGGGGAACGGCTGGCTATATGTAACTAGTGCTCACTACCACCGCGGCCGGCCGGAGTGGAGGGCTGCGGGGAACGGCTGGCTATATGTAACTAGTGCTCACTACCACCGCGGCCGGCCGGAGTGGAGGGCTGCGGGGAACGGCTGGCTATATGTAACTAGTGCTCACTACCACCGCGGCCGGCCGGAGTGGAGGGCTGCGGGGAACGGCTGGCTATATGTAACTAGTGCTCACTACCACCCATGTTCGACGTGCGGGGGCTGCGCGCCCGGACTCGCGGCCGGCCGGAGTGGAGGGCTGCGGCTCAGTACGGCTCACTACCACTGCGATAGGCAGACACTTATATTAGCATGTCTCTGGACAGAGGCGTACGTAGCATTTCTTAAGGGATGGGGCAGAAGTAAGGAAGGATGGGTACGTTGTACATAACAGGGTACGGTTGAAACAGCTCGAATATTTACGAAGCTATCCGGAAAGAGAGTGGTAAAAATGAATATGCGACCGTGTCGGATTTCATTGGCCATATTAGGAAGTATTTGTTGCCTAAAAAGTCTTATACAGCTATCCTTTCGCAGCTACAGAGGTGTATACTCGTATAGGCAAGCAAATAGGAGTATAGAGGACTTTGGAAATGAGATCGAACAGCTGTTTGGTAGCCTGACTTGGACTCAAGCCGATGGAAATTCGGCAGCGCACGATATCCTTCGGCCGATAAATGAGAAAACTGCTATTAGGCGTCTTGCGGAAGGATTAAGTAGTGACAGGATATGTACTATTTTAGCATCGCGGGTTGTTGAGTCGATTAGGGAAGCAATAACTGTTCGGTAGATGAATCGGAAGTGGTTCAAAAACCGGCAACAAATTGCTTTCATTTCTCGGCGGCCTTTCAGTCAAAATATTTTTTTTTGTTATAATAACATACAGCGTTACAGTCAACGACCGTTTTATGTTGGTAGTATCAATAATAGGCATATTTCCGCATACCTCATATCAGTTATAATCGCAATGCGAATCAGCAAGGTCGAGGACTGATAATAAATTTCCCGAGTAAGCACAGATCGGGCAATTTTGCTAAGTCAGAAGTACGTAATGTCAATGTCATAGAGTTATCAGCTGTAGACGCTGTAGTGCGTGACTCAGCTGAGCAACGTAGCGAATCGGAGTTTATTTGTGACTAACGATGAATGTATACAAATATTATCTTATGGAGCTAATAATGACGTAGTTGTAGATTGTTTATAGATAGTAAATTATCTATATTAGTAGATACTGGGGCTAATGTGTCAAAAATAAAATATAGTTGCATAGGAAGCTTTGGTTTTCAGATAGTTCCGGATAGGTTACGGATAACAGGAGTATGTGGAAATTAGGTTTCGTTAGGATATTGTACTAAGTGTAGTATCGACTACGGGGAACGAGTTTTGAGGTTGCAACATACTTATGTGAGGAATAGATTGTCCTGCAAATTAGGTACTTAAAAACTGATGTACAGTGTCATATGGTTTTAGTTAAGGCGAAGTATCTAACGCAGCGAGCTTCCGTTCGAGGCCGAGGGCTTCGTTAACACCGATGGCCAAATCTCTAAGCGAAAAGCGAGGCCGAAGGCCATGCTCCTGAGGCCCAAGGCCCGGCGCGTTAGATTGCGGCACACTTCTGTGCGAGGCCAAAGTCCGAGCTGTGAAAGAGCAGAGCTTGGACTTAAAACCGCTGTAATTTAGACTCTTTTATCGCTTGGCCTTTGTCCTCGCTCGACAACGTGACTAGCTGGGCTGGGAGGCCTCGAGTCCTCGACCTTACTCGGGACTCACCTTCGGTCTTCGCGAGGCCCCGAATCAGATCGTCAGGCATTAAAATCTGCCACTGTAACCGACGGTACTTAAAGTCGCTAATCCCTAACTCATTTGAGAGTTATGCGTGAGTCCTGATATTGTAAGTATATGAACATTGTCCAGGTGTACCCGGAAGGCCTGCGCAAGCTGCTGGGCTGGCTGAAGCAGAACTACGGCGACGTGGAGATCGTCATCACGGAGAGCGGGTACTCCACGGCCGCCAGGACGCTGCGGGACGACGACCGCCTTCACTACTACAGGGACTATCTAAACCAGGTGACAAGAAAACCGGCCAAGTGCGAGTCGGACTCGCGCACGAAGGGTTTCGTACCATTATCTATAAAAACGGTCACCCATCCAAGTACTGACCCCGCCCGACGTTGTTTAACTTCGGTCAAAAATCACGTTTGTTGTATGGGAGCCCCACTTAAATCTTTATTTTATTCTGTTTTTAGTATTTGTTGTTATAGCGGCAACAGAAATACATCATCTGTGAAAATTTCAGCTGTCTAACTATCACAGATCACGAGATACAGCCTGGTGACAGACGGACGGACGGACGGACGGACAGCGGAGTCTTAGTAATAGGGTCCCGTTTTACCCTTTGCCCCCTTTGGGTACGGAACCCTAAAAAACGGCCAAGTCGTCTGGCCTTGCTCAATGGAGGGTTAAAGATAAAGATAGTATATTATTCAAGTAGACATATTACATACAATGCCCTTATGGACGTCAAATAAAGAATCAAGTAAAGCTACATCGGCTCTAACCCTACGTTCTTGTCCCCTGTTCCGTAGTTAGTCTTATAGGCTGTCCTGAGCGGGAGACATTAATTAGAGCACCATGTACACGCAGCTGCAAAAGTGCATACCCACTTTATAAATGAAATTAATTCATAAAGTGGGGATATGCTAGAGCATGAGCATGGGGGATGTGGTAGAGAATGCCTTCTGGCATTAAGTCCGCCATTTGTACTCTTCATTTATTGTGCAATAAAGTTTAAATAAATAAATAAATAAATATGCTCTAAATGTGAGTATGCAACAAACTCGACATAAGAGGTGGCTTATTGTGTTTTATATGCATAAGTACATTTCAGTGTTAATTGTTAAATTGTATGCAGAATTGCATGTATTAGAACAAGTCAAATATAATATTAAGGTGGTTCGGCGCCCATACAAAAAACAATTTCGTTTTATTTTAAGTAATGATAAAAAATATAAAGTTTTTGCTTGATTTCTGTATGAAACAAAGTTTTTCTATCAATTAGCGCAAACGAATTTTTGTATGGAGGCCGAACCATGTTAAATATAATAATATTTATTTGGCACATGTTCGGTACTTTCACCGGATAATTCGGCCGAATATGAACGTTGAATAACTTGCCGAATAACGAATAATGGCCACATATTCGGGCCACTCCTAACTGGAATGTTTCTGTGCCAGCTGTTGGTGGCGATGGCGGAGGATGGCGCGAACGTGACCGCGTACACCGCGTGGTCACTCATGGACAACTTCGAGTGGGTCGACGGATACACGTACATACATTATATACATTAAGGTGGCGACTGACTTGTAACATTCCGGTGTAATGTAACGTTCACGGCGAACGTGTTACATTACA
Source organism: Cydia splendana (assembly GCF_910591565.1). NCBI lineage: Eukaryota > Metazoa > Arthropoda > Insecta > Lepidoptera > Tortricidae > Cydia > Cydia splendana. The sequence continues at coordinate 82,441 of NC_085979.1, forward strand.
GCTACGCGGCGAACGCTCGTCTCGAACGCTGTACTCACTTGTGCTCAAACGCACGCTCGCGAATCTATAGTACCTGTACAGTCAACGGTAAAAATATGGGTGTAGACAACTTACTCAAAAATATGTCCCATAGTTCTTAATTCACTGACATAAGAGTTAAGGGACATATTTTTGAAATTATTTGTACACCCATATTTTTACCGTTGACTGACTGATGACTTGTAATGTAACACTCAAAGGGATTCGCGATAAAACCGACAGCCGAGCGGCTCGGCTCGCTGCAGCTGCACTGACTGCTGTAATTCTCGAGTTGTATCGTGTTACATTACACCGAAATGTTACAAGTCAGTCGCCACCTTTAGGGCCCGACGCAGACGCACTCTTTCGGCATGGCACGGGTGGCATAAACATGCCGAGGCGTTCTGTAGCATTTCTGGAGAGAGCATATCAAGAGGGTTACTGGCTATAGTGGATATGTTTATAGTGGATGCCTTATGTTTTGGCAATAAGGCTTACGAATTGTTTTCCTTTCAGGTCCAAGTTCGGTATATATGACGTGGACTTCTCAGACTCCGAGCGAAAGAGAAGACCGAGGAAGTCTGCACTCTTATACCGCGACGTGATACGGACCAGTACGGTTACCATCAGTTTGTCACTGACATAAACGCCGTCGAGAACGTAATTTACTTTCTATACATCTCGCTCGCACTCGCATATTAGTGCAAACGGGACGTATAGAAAGTAAATTACGTTCTCGACGGCGTTTACGTCAGTGACAAACTGATGGTAACCGTACAGGTCCCTGGATGTAGGTACCGGATCCACATATCAAGGATGAGCTCTGAATATCGCTACGTAAAGTAATGCATTTGTTAAGGCCGCGGACTGGACGCAAGCGGCATATTTATCACCGATTATCCGTGAACCTTTTAGCAGATTATCGATTCGCCGAACATCGTTTCGCAGAGTCATTTATTTGTAAATGTAACTTTTGGTCGACTAACGTTACACAGACTCTAGGTTTATATACCGTTCAGTTCGCTTCTGTGTAAATTAGTAGAACTATTGTTGGACGATCGTTTCGTTTAAGCAATGTTTAGTCGAATAACGTTTCGCATTTTACATATACTAATTCGTAATTTTCGAAACAAAAACTTTTTGCAAAAATAAAGAAAACCCACATCCAAATGGATGCAATAAAATATTACCCTTTTTTAAGTAAATGATGATTTATAAAAAATATTAAAATGATTATATTTATGTTTTTTTAATGTATCCTCTTCCTCTTGTTAGTTGACTACCTAAGAATCAAATACTTACATCCTGCTGCCGTTGTTAGTTTGTGTCACAAAAAAGCTAATACCGGTATAGAATACCGTGATTGGTCCTGGTTTGGGTTTTAATCAATTTTTAACCTAAATATGAACAAAAGCATAAGTAGGTAGGTAATACTGTATCTATGCAACATAGATTTTAATTTTATGGTCATTTGTGTACCTACGTGAAAATAAGTATATTAATTAAATGTATCTAAAACCATATCAGGTTCAAACTAAAAGTTGTTGTGTAGGTTAGTCATATCCTAGTCTAGTCATAAATAAGAGAGAAGTTCTGCTAGTCAATATTAATGCCAAATGAACATGCGACCTAGTGTTTCGACCAATGGTTTCTCGGGTAATTATGACAGTTACTAAATGATTATTCTACGAATAGTAAATATGCGTATCAATATTATCCTGTTTATGGGCTACTCTCACGAACGACTATTATGCGTAATAAGTCAAATTAGGTAGGTGGTTAAATAAAATAAATGGTTTAGAAATACTCGCTATGCTCATGGTTCGATTTCGGAATCTTTCGCTTGCTCGGTTATCAATATAATTAAGTTACATAAGCACAACAGATAAACAACAACCGCACAATTGTGTACCTAATAAATAACTAGGTACCGTAAAACGGGGTGAGTAGGTTTCGCGGGGAGAGGTGGGTTATGAATGGGGAGAGAAGGTTTGAGAGGGGGGTGAGAAGGGATTTTAAGGCTACTGCTACAAAAATAATGTATTCCAATTTAAAATGGAGCTATAGTAATACGCATAATAAAAAAAAATCGATCCAACAATCTTCCAAAATCATATTTATATGAAAACCCCTCTCACCCCAAATACGAGGCACTACGGGGTGAGGTGGGTTTTCCTCTTTATCGTCAAAGTTATGAAATGGACCCAAAATAAAATAAAAACTAAAATACAAACGTCCGGAACACTTATTATATATGTCGGCGGCCGATCGTAAGATCAGGCATATCGTGAAACGTGAAAATCTTTGACTCATTCCCTGAGGCGACGGAGCCACGCTACGCGGGGCTCCTATTTCTGGGCAGTTTGCCCTTCGGGCATCTGAAGCAACCTAACGAACCTATCCTACCTATGTATTGGTTTAATGTGACTATCGTCAAAACATTACACAGGAACATTACGATCGGCCTACGACATATACACGTTACCATTCAGTTTTCATATGTAAAAATAAAATGTTATCGAGGTTTGAATTTCAGCGTTGACCCATTTTACGGTACCTTAGGTACCTAAGTATTATATTTATCTTGTCATATTTATCTTAAGTACCTACTTATGTACATTCAATTCATTGAAGATAAATATTTTGGAGGGAATGTTATCGCCGATGGCCGTGATTAAGTATTGTTTTCGTTATATATTATGTGACAACACGTAGTTCGGTGATCAGTCGAAGACATGGGTTGCATGAAGGCGGTAATTATCGGGTAAGTAGGGTAATTGCGTCAGTTCCCCGTCCAGTGCCAGTGTCCGTCCACTTGGCGTCAGTTGCTACAAAGAATTGCGTATCATTTGAATATATACGGGTATTAGACGCATTTCTTGAATATATAGGTATATATTCAAATTATACGCAATAGGCTACGTTCCTACTAGTCAAATCAGCTTCTTTTTTAGAACTGTCAAAACGATTTTTTGGTATGGAATTTATATGAAAACAAATATAGTGACGTCACGGTAAACTCTTATATTTCAATCCGATTTATTAAATACAAACTGTGTTTAAAAATAGCTGCTATCTATGTTTTTCTAATAATTATCATATCTGGGGCTTTATTTCGTGCACGGTTTGAAATAATTTATTTTAAGTACCTACTGGAAACATCCCTATTCTGTCGCAACTATGCCAAGTAGACGGAAACAGGCATTTATTTAAACTGTATTGCATTACTTAGAACATAACTTAATGTACAATAGGCTGACTTAATACCATGAGGCATTATCTACCAGACTACCAGTCAACCGTAAGGTAAAGCAGAATTGTAAATAATCTTAAACAGTAAAAACTACATCGCAAAATAGTGTGAAAGTTCATTAAATCATTTACGGAAATGACATTTACAATCAGCCTAAAAACGTAAAATGTTGTCGTTGAGTTCCCTTCTGGTCTTCATCACGAGTTCCGCTTCACGAAATAGCACTGGTTAAATGCGCATACTTGATTTATAGATAAATTAAAGTAATCCCTTAGTATTCTATAAATTTGAGGAGTTTCTTCAATCCTCGTGGAGTTTACATCAGAACTGGGGATTTTGACAAAAATGGGACTTGTCTGACGTTGCTTAAATCATCTGTCAAGCTCCAGATGTTAAAGACCTCTCGTTGACAATAGTAACTTGTGTTACAGTTTGGTGCTGTGTGTCGCGGCGGCGGAGCGGCGCTTCCCCGACGGATTCAAGTTCGGCACGGCCACCTCCTCCTACCAGATCGAGGGGGCCTGGAACGCCAGCGGTAAATAATTTCTCAGCTCGTAAAGTCTCTCTTTATTCTTCAAAAACTGATGCGCAGCTTGCATTTTACCCACAAGAGTGACCAAGTAATTTGATGTAAATTTTGAGTTTTTTCATCATGTAAGCTGATGTAATTCACGTTTATGTGATGATTTTGAATGATAAATATTGAATGCTCGATCAATAATCACAAGCGTTCTCCCAGACAAGGGCGAGAGCATCTGGGACCGCTTCGTGCACACCAAACCAGAGGCCGTCAGCGACCGGAGCAACGGCGACGTGGCCTGCGACTCCTACAACCAGTGGAGGGAGGATATTCAACTGCTCGAGGACCTTAATGTGGACTACTACAGGTAGGTAAACATATATTTTATTTATTTACATAAAAGATGTATATAGTGGTACTACTAAACAAAATAAGAATAGGCCCTGGAGGCATTGTACCAAGGATGCTGGCGGCATTTCCTCGTTGTATCGCAATGTTGATACGTTGTGCGAGGAAGCCGCCAGCTCTTCAGTCACCAGTTACGTCAACCAGACGGTTCGTGATTTACCTATGCAAACAACTTGTGCGCGGGTCTTTATTGGATCGCATAATAATTGATTGTCTTAATGTAATGTTACGCATAAAACTCATTCGCATAATTGTTATTGTGCTGAAACTAATAACTATTTTAGTATATAATTTTTTTTGTTTATATTACATGTATTTCTTGATATACCTAATAAAACCTCATAACATTTCTGAAAAATTATAAAACAAACCTAACCTACCCTATTCTACACAACCTATGCAAAATATTGTTGAAAATATACTCCATGTTTCAGCTGGAGTAAAATTATGCGAAAAGAATTCTATGCGTAACATTACATTAGGACAATCAATTATTATGCGACGAGATCGGCACCCCTTGAGCGCGATGGGACCTCATGGACCTAGAGTTTCAACTCCAAATGGTACAGTATTTTATTAATTATTAGGTAATACAGGAGTCATGAATTTGACACAGAGAACTCTAAGATATTGTAGAGTATGTGCGAATAAAAGTCCAATTCATCCCGAGGGTCGTGAGGGTTCCTCTCGACAGAAGGAAAAATGATCATACAGTCCGGTCGACAGAAAACGTGAACGTTTTAATATTATAAAAAAAAATAACATGATAAAGCCATGATAGTAAACGGTTATCATGCCTTGTAACGCTTGAAACTCCCAACGGTGTTGTTTGCGCATATGCCGACCCTTTAAAACACTTCCCTTATAAATAACCTAATTTGTTTGTGTGGTATTTGTGTAACATGGTCAGATTCTCGATATCGTGGCCGCGCGTGCTGCCTACCGGGTTCGCGAACCGCGTGAGCGAGGACGGCGCGCGGTACTACGGCGCGCTGATCGACGCGCTGCTCGAGAAGGGGATCGAGCCCGTCGTCACGCTCTACCACTGGGATCTGCCTCAGACGCTTCAGGACTTGGGTAAGATCAAAGAAAAGGTTTTCTGTTCTCAAGATCTCAAAAAATGACAATAGGGACCAGATAGACGAACTGCTAGAGAAAAGCTTAGAGCCTCAGAGTCACCCTTTAACCATTGGGACTTGCTTACGTCAGTTACGACAACAATATAAACAATCTACAAAATAAATCAAATAATCTTGCTTGGTACGAGTAAGTAGAGTAACTACACCACACGACTAATCGTTGTGGAGATCCTTGGGGTCAATTTCCAGTGAACGTCTTTTGTCTAACACTAGGTCTCAATTGATATAATCACATAAAACGTGAAAGACATAATTCTTAAAATCCCTTAATACACGCTTCAAAATGCCGTGTCTGTGTAGTCAGTGGTTCAAAATCAAGCATGGTTTCCAGGGGGCTGGGCCAACCCTCTGATCTCGGGCTGGTTCGCGGACTACGCCCGTGTGATCTTCGACCTGTACGGAGACCGCGTCAAGACGTGGCTCACCATCAACGAACCTGTCGTCGTCTGCGATGTTGGGTATGTCTGGTTTGACAGTATATCCAGGCTGGAGCGACCCGCTGGTTCGCGGACTACGCCCGTGTGGTCTACGACCTGTACGGAGACCGCGTCAAGACCTGGGTCACCATCAACGAACCTGTCGTCGTCTGCGATGTTGGGTATGTCAGGTTTGACAGTATATCCAGGCTGGAGCGACCCGCTGGTTCGCGGACTACGCCCGTGTGGTCTACGACCTGTACGGAGACCGCGTCAAGACGTGGCTCACCATCAACGAACCTGTCGTCGTCTGCGATGTTGGGTATGTCAGGTTTGACAGTATATCCAGGCTGGAGCGACCCGCTGGTTCGCGGACTACGCCCGTGAGGTCTACGACCTGTACGGAGACCGCGTCAAGACGTGGCTCACCATCAACGAACCTGTCGTCGTCTGCGATGTTGGGTATGTCTGGTTTGACAAACATTGAGTAATAATCCCTTCTCTAAAAGGAAACGTTATTAAGTGGAAAGTTGGAAACTAATAGCATGAGCATTTTTTCATGAAAATCTCCAAAATAATTCTGAAATTTTGAGAATTTTTTGGAAGTGGCACATCACGACTAGCGAGTCGGTAGTTGAAGACAACAATAGGGAAGATGTGAAAATACTTGCACGAATCGGTTTGATATTGTATTAAATATCTTATAAGTTGACTGGAGGGAGTGGAGGGTATCATACCGAGACATCTTAACTAGAATAAACGGGACCGATACAGCCTTCTAACCTTCATTAACAGGCCGGCAATGCGCGTGCATCGCCTGTGGTGTGGCACGTCTCCATGGGCGGCGGTTATTGCTCACCATCAGGCGATTCATCTGCTTGTTTGCTTGCTATATCTATAAAATAAGTTTTTGGCAAAAATTTAATTTTTGGTACAAGTTCTCTCTGACTGTACTTTTACCACAGGCAACTAATGCTCATGGAGACAATTCTAAAAATCGCCAAACACAATTAGGTTGCGTTGTTTCATCACAGAGTTCCTATGGTCACCTCCTGTCTCCATCATCAGATCAGCTCGATGGTATCATAATATTGCATTGAAATGCATTATCATCCGACGTACATATATATGAAAATTTTGAGCTCAATCGGAACTCGGGAAATGGGTCAAATTTAGCTTCCAAGATTTGACCCATAACAAACTTACATCTTACTAACAGGGCAAGTTAAATAAAAGTTTATAAAAACCCAGAATATGATATATTGTCCAGGTACACCGTCTACATAGCTCCAGGGCTGGAATCCGAAGGGCGCGGGTCGTATATGTGCACCAAGAACATCCTGCTCGCGCACGCGAAGGTCTACAGGCTATACGAGGCGGAGTACAAGCCTCAATATCAAGGTATGTAGCCACAGTAGCCAGTACCGTCTTTACCATAAGGGCACACGGGGCCCGTGCCCGGGGCCCCCATCCTCAGGGGGCCCCGAAGGACAGACAGTAACAGTATATTTGATTACCCATAATAAATAGAAGATAATTGTAGAAAAATGTTAGTTTAATTAGCTATCTTTACTTTCCAAAAGGGCCCCAAATTCTTATGTGCCCGAGGGCCCCAGCATAGTTTAAGACGGCCCTGACAGTACCTTAAACTGTATAGGTATCCAACGTAGAAAAAACCGGCCAAGTGCGAATCGGACTCGCGCACGGAGGGTTGTGTACCATTATCAAAAAATCACGTTTGGTGTATGGAAGCCCCATTTAACACGTTCACTGCGGGACAAATCTTGGTGAACTTTAAACTGGTGCGGTTGAGATCGAATCGGCCCAAACTTAAGCTCTTTTACAGTGCGGGTGAGGCCTTATCGACCTCAAATTTCAGTAGTTACTTACATCCTTCATAATTTTGCCTAGACAAGGATTAGGTGTTTTCTTTTGTGTTGTCTCCATTTGTCAGTAAATGTTTAATATACAGTTAGCTTGGCCCTTGGTTCTGACCTCTGGTTAAAGAAAAAATACCTTAAGAATTTTTGAGGTCTTTTAGGCCCCAAAACGCACTAAATTTTATCTCAGACTAGTGAAGGGAATGGCAATTATCGCTACACTATCGATGAAAAAATCATCATTTCACCGAGCATCTTTGGTACAATATCTCAAAAGCCGTTTTTAGTCAATCTAATGCCCCTGCATCCAAACTGTCTCCAAACTTTTATACATGAGGGCCATATTGCGCCTCAGAAACTTCGCGCGGGCCACCGTCTACCGTTTATTTGTATTAATTATTTAAACTAATTAGCAAACACTATCTATCGGTTACGATCGCTTTCGTATTTAGGTACCTACTTACCAATTATTTACGTGAAACACGCGTGGTTTGGTATCGAGTTATCGACAACTATGACCGCACTAACGTCAAGCGAACGACTCCCGCGTCGCCAGGCGTCCCGCTCAGTGCGGCCTTGGGGTCACTTTCTTGAGGCGTAAATAAACCCCAACCCGCACTGTGTGGATAAAATATATACCCAGTGCGTTTGGGGCTTATTTTGACCTCAAACATTTTTTTTGTACCAACGAGTCCGGGTTTGAATAACATAAAGAAATGTATATTTGTCTTTATCGTACGCCTTGTAAGTAAACGGCGACAGCTGCCGCACGAGAGAGATAACACGAACTTTTAGCCCCGCACCAGCGTGTAGTCGAGCTTGGGGCGGTTTTGCCTCAAGCCGCAGTGAACGTGTTAAATATTAATTTGATTCTGTTTTTAGTTATTTGTTGTTATAGCGGCAGCAGAAATACATCATCTGTGAAAAATTCTATTGTCTCGTCTGTCCCGGTTCATGAGATACAACTGTCCGTGGTGATAAATCCCATGTTGCACAATGTACCTACTATATTATCATAATTATCGAGACTAGAAGTTATACCTAATCTGCTTTGACGGTGAGATTGTGATATCTGACAAGTGATTTATCATATCATAACAGTTCTGTATCTTGTTATGTATTTATTAACATTTATTTTACATAAACAGCACTTCCTGGCAAGAAAATTCGAGTCCGGCCAAAATATGATGGATTATTCTGTCAAGCAAAGTATGTCAGTAGCAAAGTGAAGTAGGGCAACACTCAAAGAGCAGTATTGCGTTAAGAAAAGCAGCATTGTACATTGAACTAAAACATATATTATTGTATTTATCATAACCTCAAATTTTACAAATATTTACGATCAACGAGCAGGATTGTACTATCGGGTGCAGCGTGACAGTAGTACATGGTGACAGCAGAAATTTATCTTGAAATAGCAATCAATAGTAGCAATCTATCTAAGATTGTAGAATGTAAACAAACAAGATGGCTGTCCACGCGATCCACATTCCACAGATAAAACACAGATGACACGCGATTTTGGAATTAAAGTTTGTCTCATTTCAATCATAGACAGATAGAATCATACTAGTACTATAAGTGGAAGACAAAGGTCTTACACTGGTACTAGCACCCAAAAGAACAGGATGAGTATAGTTTTCCTGGTTGTTACTGACTGACAATAGTTATTTGTTTTACAAGGGGGCAAAGTTTTTCTTTAACCGCTCGTGCTAATAGGTATTGATACCCGAGCAAGCGACAGATTCCAAAATTGGAATCTTGAGCGTTGCAAGGGTTTCAATGCACGAGAGTTAAACAAAATTTGCCCCCGAGTGAAACAATTTTTTTCACCACACCAACCCGAAACAAATATTCAATGTAAAATATAAAACAAAATCAAATCAAATCCAAATGAATGTTAAAAAATACTTATCATCCAGCAAAATGATCATTTAAAAGTCAATTCTATTCTACCAGCAAACATAAGAAAACAACTCAAAATTTGCATTTGATTATTTTGCCTCACATGTGAGTAAAATGCAACTTTGCTATCAGTTTTTGAAGTGCAAAGTACGAGTAAGCCTTTCCGAGCTGGTGTGATGAAAATTGGTTTGGCCGACTAAATTCGAAAACAGTGTTGCTAACCCGCGATTTTTCAAATTTGCCGCCTTTTGCTACTGACAAGATTTGCTTGACCAAGTATATTTAATCCGAGATAAGATCACTGATGAGATGTAATAAATAAGTAAAATATTTAATGTCGGAATATTCCAAAACTGAAACTGGACAAAACATGTTTTCAAATGCGAGAGGGCGCCCTGTGTGCCGCGTGCGTGCGGGGCGCCACAAACACACTCCTGAAGGTGGTTGCGGAGGGTGGATAGCCCTCTCATCACTCATTGGATGTCTATGCATGCATGTGCGATCCAACCAATGAGCATTATACTTTGTCGCGGCCGCGGCATGCCGAGAGTGGGCGCCGGGCTTAGCTTGTGAGTTCGCTTTGAAACTGCAGACGGTTTACTCCTGTTATGTATTATGTTAAACAGGGCAGGTGTCGCTGACCAACCAGATGATGTGGTTCGTGCCGGAGACCGAGGAGGACGCCGAGCTCACGGAACTCGTTAAAGTCTATACGGTAAGGGGAACAACGAACAACGCTCAGTCAGACCCCCGCGATGGAATATAAAATATACCTATGTATATTTTTCAATTTGGAAAACGGTCCATGTGACTTACACTTATTTGACACTCGTACTCACACACATACACACACACTATATATTACACGAAGTTACATATGTCTTTAATATTAGGTACTGATATTACCAAATATTACTATCCTTTTTCCAATATAGATAATATAATCACCAATACACAATTTCCCACTTTAAAAAAAGTCGTCAATGGTCTATAAAATTTTTGATTGGCCAAATATAAAATTCTATTCTATTCTATTCTTTGGGGGAGGCCTTTGTCCAGCAGTGGACGTCCTCTGGCTGATATGATGATGATGACGAAATATAAAATTCTAAGTATATTGGACGGTGTCATCATGCGCGCAGCACAGCTGAGTAATAGTTCGCGGCATAATACAAGTGGGGTTATTTACATTGAACTATTATTTACAGTACGTATAGGACCAGTATTTTGCGCCATGAGTTGATGTTGTTTTGACATCAAACCATAGAAGCGGAACGTCAATCTCGTCTCGCGACCTAAACGCGTAAGCGCCATGGATTTTACGGCGCGTATTGATGGTTATTTATGAGCTCTAGTCAGACTATAGTTATTTTAGTTCGTGTATTTGTATATATTTCAGATCGATCGGTACTGCCACCCCATCTTCTCTGCGGCTGGGGGCTGGCCGCCGGAGCTGGAGCGCCACATAGCACAGCAGAGCGCAGAAGAAGGCGAGCCTCGCTCCAGGCTGCCGCCCTTCACGCAGGAGGAGATAGAGCTGGTCAGGGGTAAGTATATATTAGCCATCTAGAATTCTAGATATTGATATGACAACAGAAACTAGATTACATTAACAGAAGTATATTTTCAGTGCAATAGAGACAAGAGGTACTTAAAATGATAAAAGGTATTCGGGTCAAACAGATCACTGTGTTATGTCTTTCCTGTAGACATACACAAGAGTTAAGGGCTATAAAGGTTAATTTTCTTATTTAACCCTTATCCACGTGAAAAGGTCCTCCTTTTATTTAGAGAACTATGATAAAATCATTGCTTACATGCCCACAAGCTGTTAACTATTGCCCACAGGAGAGAAAACTAGTGTGTTATCGCGAACAGCACATTTTTCTCTCCTGTGGGCAATAGTTAACAGCTTGTGGGCATGTAAGCAATGATTTTATCATAGTTCTCTAAATAAAAGGAGGACCTTTTCACGTGGATAAGGGTTAAATAAGAAAATTAACCTTTATAGCCCTTAACTCTTGTGTATGTCTACAGGAAAGACATAACACAGTGATCTGTTTGACCCATTCACGTCGCGCGCCATATCCTGTGCCCCTTCTAATTTAAATGTACCTCGCATAAGAACCGTTATTTACAGCAGAAAAGGGGTCCTTATGCACATGAACCGTAAGGACCCTTCTCTGTAGGAAAGCCACAGATAATAAAGCATTGGTACGTGACAGGGTCCTACGACTACCTGGCGCTGAACCACTACACGACGCGCACGGTGCGGCGCGCGGGCGAGGGGGAAGTGGGGACCTTCCTGGTGGACGGCTTCCGCGAGCTCGGCGTCATGCTGGGGAACATCCCCGAGTGGCTCACCACCACGCCGCACCAGCCCGAGGTAAGGACGGCACGTTCCTGGTGGACGGCTTCCGCGAGCTCGGTGTCATGCTGGGGAACATCCCCGAGTGGCTCACCACCACGCCGCACCAGCCCGAGGTAAGGACGGCACGTTCCTGGTGGACGGCTTCCGCGAGCTCGGCGTCATGCTGGGGAACATCCCCGAGTGGCTCACCACCACGCCGCACCAGCCCGAGGTAAGGACGGCACGTTCCTGGTGGACGGCTTCCGCGAGCTCGGCGTCATGCTGGGGAACATCCCCGAGTGGCTCACCACCACGCCGCACCAGCCCGAGGTAAGGACGGCACGTTCCTGGTGGACGGCTTCCGCGAGCTCGGCGTCATGCTGGGGAACATCCCCGAGTGGCTCACCACCACGCCGCACCAGCCCGAGGTAAGGACGGCACGTTCCTGGTGGACGGCTTCCGCGAGCTCGGCGTCATGCTGGGGAACATCCCCGAGTGGCTCACCACCACGCCGCACCAGCCCGAGGTAAGGACGGCACGTTCCTGGTGGACGGCTTCCGCGAGCTCGGCGTCATGCTGGGGAACATCCCCGAGTGGCTCACCACCACGCCGCACCAGCCCGAGGTAAGGACGGCACGTTCCTGGTGGACGGCTTCCGCGAGCTCGGCGTCATGCTGGGGAACATCCCCGAGTGGCTCACCACCACGCCGCACCAGCCCGAGGTAAGGACGGCACGTTCCTGGTGGACGGCTTCCGCGAGCTCGGCGTCATGCTGGGGAACATCCCCGAGTGGCTCACCACCACGCCGCACCAGCCCGAGGTAAGGACGGCACGTTCCTGGTGGACGGCTTCCGCGAGCTCGGCGTCATGCTGGGGAACATCCCCGAGTGGCTCACCACCACGCCGCACCAGCCCGAGGTAAGGACGGCACGTTCCTGGTGGACGGCTTCCGCGAGCTCGGCGTCATGCTGGGGAACATCCCCGAGTGGCTCACCACCACGCCGCACCAGCCCGAGGTAAGGACGGCACGTTCCTGGTGGACGGCTTCCGCGAGCTCGGCGTCATGCTGGGGAACATCCCCGAGTGGCTCACCACCACGCCGCACCAGCCCGAGGTAAGGACGGCACGTTCCTGGTGGACGGCTTCCGCGAGCTCGGCGTCATGCTGGGGAACATCCCCGAGTGGCTCACCACCACGCCGCACCAGCCCGAGGTAAGGACGGCACGTTCCTGGTGGACGGCTTCCGCGAGCTCGGCGTCATGCTGGGGAACATCCCCGAGTGGCTCACCACCACGCCGCACCAGCCCGAGGTAAGGACGGCACGTTCCTGGTGGACGGCTTCCGCGAGCTCGGCGTCATGCTGGGGAACATCCCCGAGTGGCTCACCACCACGCCGCACCAGCCCGAGGTAAGGACGGCACGTTCCTGGTGGACGGCTTCCGCGAGCTCGGCGTCATGCTGGGGAACATCCCCGAGTGGCTCACCACCACGCCGCACCAGCCCGAGGTAAGGACGGCACGTTCCTGGTGGACGGCTTCCGCGAGCTCGGCGTCATGCTGGGGAACATCCCCGAGTGGCTCACCACCACGCCGCACCAGCCCGAGGTAAGGACGGCACGTTCCTGGTGGACGGCTTCCGCGAGCTCGGCGTCATGCTGGGGAACATCCCCGAGTGGCTCACCACCACGCCGCACCAGCCCGAGGTAAGGACGGCACGTTCCTGGTGGACGGCTTCCGCGAGCTCGGCGTCATGCTGGGGAACATCCCCGAGTGGCTCACCACCACGCCGCACCAGCCCGAGGTAAGGACGGCACGTTCCTGGTGGACGGCTTCCGCGAGCTCGGCGTCATGCTGGGGAACATCCCCGAGTGGCTCACCACCACGCCGCACCAGCCCGAGGTAAGGACGGCACGTTCCTGGTGGACGGCTTCCGCGAGCTCGGCGTCATGCTGGGGAACATCCCCGAGTGGCTCACCACCACGCCGCACCAGCCCGAGGTAAGGACGGCACGTTCCTGGTGGACGGCTTCCGCGAGCTCGGCGTCATGCTGGGGAACATCCCCGAGTGGCTCACCACCACGCCGCACCAGCCCGAGGTAAGGACGGCACGTTCCTGGTGGACGGCTTCCGCGAGCTCGGCGTCATGCTGGGGAACATCCCCGAGTGGCTCACCACCACGCCGCACCAGCCCGAGGTAAGGACGGCACGTTCCTGGTGGACGGCTTCCGCGAGCTCGGCGTCATGCTGGGGAACATCCCCGAGTGGCTCACCACCACGCCGCACCAGCCCGAGGTAAGGACGGCACGTTCCTGGTGGACGGCTTCCGCGAGCTCGGCGTCATGCTGGGGAACATCCCCGAGTGGCTTCACCACCACGCCGCACCAGCCCGAGGTAAGGACGTCATACTCCTTGACGGTCCCGCGCTCGGTGTCATGCTGGGGAATATCCCCGAGTGGCTCACCACCACGCCGCACCAGCCCTAGGTAACTTACTTACTTACATACTGCCGTGGCGCAGCGATCCGAAGTGGATCTTGGCTTCTGACACTAAGGAACGCCATGCTTCTCTGTCTAGCGCCGTTTCTGTCCAATCGACGGCACCGAGCTCGTTCAGATCTTTCACGACCTCATCGCTCCAGCGATACCTAGGACGCCCAACCGGTCGTCAACCATCCGGACGCCCCGGCCCGAGTACGCTCTCCAAACCGCTCGATCTTCACCCATACGGACCACGTGCCCGAGCCAACGGAGTCTTGAGGCTTTCGTTTCTCTGAAAAAAATAATAATAATGCCATTATTATTAAATCTAAAATCGAAGCCACGGTTCCTAAGAACAGATTTCGCTATCTCTCATAGTTTCTGACTTCTCCATATGGACCCATTTGGATTGATCGACCTGTATATGCTAATGATATTGTAGTGGACGGACACGTCAGCTACATGTTTTTTCGTCTTCATTTTATAGAAGTTTGACGTTTAAAATATCACTTGCACATCTTACTCTAATGATACACCTATCATACATATTCGTAAGTTCCGTAAACCTCATTGGTACAGTCAGCCAAGAAAATGGTTTACCACATTGATAGAGTCGAAAAGTGGTAGACCACTTTCTTGGCTGACCGTACTATTACGAGCTGGAGTTTAAACCCGCGACCTCGATAAGTACGCTTTCCTTCACAAACTGCACGTATTTCTTCGAGAGTTAAAGAGCTGGGGTCATGCTCGACGCCTTTTTTAATGTCATAGGTCAGCCATTCTCAAAGTGTGTGATTTTTTGCGGAGCCCCAGGGCTCCAATCAAAATCCAGCTCTTCTATATGGCTGGTCCACAGTTCAATGGTGATGAATGAAAATTATTAATTTGGGGCTCCATCAAATATTTCGCTTTTCAAAAGGGTTCCGTAACCAAAAAAGTTGTTGACCCGTAATTTATTAACCAGGTGCACCCCGGGGGTATCCGCGCGCTGCTGGGCTACGTGAAGCAACAGTACGGCGACGTGCCCGTCTACATCATGGAGAACGGGCTGACCGACCTCGGGACGGCCCTGGACGACCAGCCCCGCGCCACCTACTTCAGGAACTACTTGGAGCAGGTATTCTACTAAACGTTTCCAAGCTTTAAGGCTTTAAGAAGGTTCCCGTTCAGAACGTTCCACTGTTTTATTTATACGAGCGACCCGGCTCGCACGCGTTACACAAAACCTTAATATATTATACACTTAAACCTTCCTCAAGTATCACTCTATTGATAGATGAAAACCGCATGAAAATCTGGTTAGTAGTTTCTGAGTTGATCGCGAACATACATACGCACAAAGAGACAGACGCAACGGGGGACTTTGTTATGTAAGGTGTAGTGATTTACATCGCTCATTGTTTTCTATTTCAAGAGTGATAGAAATCGAAAAAACTGTAAGAAGATTTGGCTATAAATGTGCAGAAAATACCGAGAACATTTCATGGGAAATAAGGTCCAGTTAGGAGTGTCGCTGTTTGTACATTGCTAAGCCGGAGCAGGCGTGGCTCACTCCGCGATTTCGTCGCTTTGCAACAGGTAGCTGAAAGTACATCCGTTCCACACCAATTTTGGTGGCTAGCCATAACCCGCGCCTGGCGCTGTCGCCACCTAGCGGCCATATCTGTCCTGATCATAACAGACGCGTTTTGTTAGAGAGTGAGTCTTGTGTAACTAATACTATTTAGGTGTCCATGCCTTCGCTTGAACCACATTATGAGATAACACCCTTGTAACTCAGCCCTAATCAAGCGAATTCATCAACTAGTAGCGCCATCTATCGCGCTACCCAAGTACTAATGTCGCCCGGTTGCCAGCGCTCGGCTGCTTTCTCTTCAGTACGCTTTTGTAACTCAGCCGAGCAACACGTTTAGTGAGACGACATGGCGTCAACCCGTGAGACGACAAGGCGTCGTCCCGTGAGACGACAAGGCGTCGTCCTGTGAGACGACAAGACGTCGTCCTGTGAGACGACAAGACGTCGTCCTGTGAGACGACAAGGCGTCGTCCCGTGGTATCGTCCTGACACACGACATGGTATTGTCCTGACAGACGACATGGCAGCGTCTTGTAAGACGACGAGCATCGTCTCGTTAAAAGACCTTGTGACATTCCGCTCAGTGCCCGTGGCCCAGCGATGAGACTAAGTGAGCTCTTATAGCCATCATCATAAAAAGAATACCTACGGGTATAAATGGCACACAGCGTCGTCCCGTTGGACCACAAGCATCGTTGCGCGTCTCACTCAGTCCCGTGAGATGACATGACATCGTCCTGTGGGACATCAAGCGTCGTCCTGTAAAACAATAAGGCGTCATCCTGTGATACGACAGGCATCGCGATGAGTTACGTCATCATGGGAGAAGACATTGCGCCATCCTGTGGTATCGTCCCGTGAGAGGATATTGCGTCCCATAGGACTACATTGCATTGTTCCATAAGACTACATTTTGTCGTATCGTGAGACATTAATACGTCGTCCTATGAGATGATATCGCATCGTCCTCTGAAATGACATTGAAATGATGTTGTCTTGTTAAACAAAAACCGTTGTCTCATGGTCTACCATTAATACGGTAGCGGACGTCTTATTGGTCGCTTTATCGTTCGATGTCTGCACAGTCGGCCTCGCATTTAAGATCTGCATGGTCATGAACCAATGCACGACTTAGTGGGCGTTATCATCATTGTAGCCGACCAAATGGTGTGTCACCTTATTTTAGAACGACGAGCAGCAGAATTGCTATTAGCGGGTTTGGCGCGATATTGATAACGAAATGCAGTTACAGTAATTGTCTCAACCTGCCAGGAAAAAGGAAGGTTTCCGTCTTGGTCGTGTACAAATGTTGGTCTAGGTCGATAACAAACAGTTGCCGTGAGATACCAAACAAACCAAAAATATACATTCTGAGGATCCTAAACTGTATGACTAACTGGCCATGAAAAATAGCAGTTAAGAAACTGTGAAAAGGGAAAAGTACAAAGTGAAAAACCTTGTGTTATACTTTGCCCAACTAGATCCTATACCATAAAGAGAGAGGGGGAGGCAAGAAAATTGACGTTAGCCTTAAAGAAGGAAAGAAAACTAAAACTCCCTCTTCTGAATAGGAATACCAATACAAGTATAATGCCAATTCATTTACGGCTCTGTCATGGGCTAACAAGAGATATCTCTTTATTGCGGCTCTAAACCTGAAAAGAATAGAGTTTATGATACTCGTATATATTAGTGAAAAATCATCGCACTAAATCCCTCTTTTGAATGATGAATGACTAGTCAGGTTGATAGTGTCTTTGGGAATACTGAAGCATTGTAACATGTCAGAGGCTCCTTCCATGTTAACATTATATGTGAACATAGTATTGTTCTATTTTTAAGTCGGTTAAATTTCCAATATTGTGTCCCACGGTAATTTAAGTATTTATATTTCTTCTCATATCTCAAGTGGGCCATTTCGTCTGAAATTCTAGAAACAAATTTTGGAGAGCCTAGTCATTTATAGTAAACCAATATATTAAGATACCTACTCATAACATAGTTTGAACTTTATTTCAATGTCATAAAGCTTTATAGTATAAAAATTCTGTTAAAATCAGTTTGGTTTCTTATGTTTCAAGTGTGTCGACTTGTATTTCGCACGTCATCGTAAAATTGAATGAATAATGTTTGTTTTGGTTAAAATATTCTATGCAAAATTGAACCATATTATAAAGAAATAACAAAGGGCGGGGCTCTACATTATGTGTCATATAGAAAAACAAAGGCGGTTAGAATAAAAAACTGTAGTGTCAATCCCATAGGCGTAAAGAAATAGTTTAAACCACACCCAAAAGTAGGTCAATTTGGACCTTATTTTAATTAGGAAATAAGGTGTAATTAGTGAGAGGATTGTACGAAATTATGAAATTCAGTATTGGTTATGGGGAAACCAATGACGTACAAGAAAGTGGGAAATAGCAGGGATGACGGGATCTAAGGTAGGGATCAATAGAGTCCCTTACGACATCATTCTTGGTTGCCTTCCGCAAACCGTCGGACGTCGGTTCTCTAGCTAGGTCTATCTAGGTTACCTATATTGTGTCCTGACCTGGACTTTGCTAGTTTCTCATGATGCTGGTAGAGTTTGGATTGGAGCATAATGTAGTGTAATTTGTTGTGGGGTTTTACTTGAATAACTTTAAAGAAGTACATTTAAATTGTGTTAATTTTAGTGGGTTTAATTCTTTTTGTGTTGTTTATTGATTTGTGGTTCAGACAAGTGCTAGTATTTAATATTGTACTAGTAAAGTTTAAATTATGAATCAATAGACTTATTAGTATTGTAAAGTTAATTTTGTTCATAGTGGATTTAATAATATAGTGAATTTTAATTGATTTGTGCTTAGAAAAGCGCTAGTGTGTTATAATATACTAAGTGAAGTCTAAGTTATAAGTCAATAGAGTCTTAAAGATTGTAAAATCTTGAGTTGTTTCCAGTGAAAATTAATTAGTTTGTGTTTTAATTGTGTTTAATATGTGTAGTGTTTGGCCTGGTTTATTTTAGTGATATTAAGCACTGAAATGAACTTGGTTGGAATACTCTATATATTAATTTAAATTTAGTTTAGTGAGTTGTTTCGTTCATACTTATGGGTTAGAGAGAACTAGTTCGATCCAACATAGTGTTGGGGGGTTAGTAAGTTGGACGGGTAACCTCACGGTGTCAACTATAGTCCAAATTACTAACTTGCGGTGTTTTTGATAATATCAGGTGGGGACCTGACAGTTCCTGCATTTATTAAGACAGGGTCACCCCCTAGGATCTGGAAGATTTGGGTTGTCATTTAGACTTCTTAAAGAAGCCAGATTCTAGTCCAATTATCCCGTATCTATATACTTATATATTCACTTTTATATTACCCCTTTCCGGCCTTACTTCTGCTGTCCCAATCCACTGTGTGGAAGTATGGCTAGCACACGGAGAAATAGGATTTTTAGGTCTAAAACGAGGTGTCTCCACTCGTCTTAGTTAGCTGTAGCATAGAAATTACTCATTGCACTTCGAGTAATCACGCGAGTAAATTAAATGTGCATCCCGGGATGCTAGTTTTCAAATATATCGGTAGAATAGTTGGATAGATTAGCTGTTAGGTTAGGGTTTTTATTTATCGGGTCTAGGGCTTTTGTAGGATTGATCTAGATTTATAATTTTAATATATCAAAGCCATTAGATATTTACAGTAGGTAGCTAGGTTCCTTTTCGATACATTTATGGCTATTTTATTGCATTTGTTGTTCATTATTATGGGTTTATGGGTTAAATTCAGATTAGAGATAGCTAGGATGTAGTTTGGGGTTAGGGTTTGTTAGGAGTTTATTACATATATTTATTTATGACTTATTGACAAAACTTGACTTACTTATGACATGACTGTATATATTTGGTCCCTTGCAACGCTACTGGTAGAAAGATATTGTGGGAAAAACTAAAGTTAATAACCACAATATAATGTAGTATTGTAGAATCAATTTGCTTACAAAGAAATATTTGTTTTGCCTGTCCCTTAGCAGTTTGTATGACGATTACATTCTGTTTTCTACAGATTACCTGTGATTTTCACACTTGACCTTTAAAAATATAAGGTCATATATTATCATAAAACCTTATTTCAATGAGTGATTTATCCGGGCTCAGATCAAGGCAGATGCACGATCGTAGATTATTTTGGTCCGAAAGTGTGATTCAAAATGACTACAATTAAAGTTTGGATAATATCATTTCATTGAATATGAAAATACGTATACTACAAAATTACAATATTCTGGAGAATTTGAGTGGATCAAATACAGCTGCTCTACTACCAGTATTTTGTTATGTTAAATTGTCCCTTTGAATGTCCTCTCATTGTTGACGAAAAATGTCACAAAATAATGACATGGTCGAATGATGGAATAGGCCTGTCATTATTAAAAGATGTCCCTTCTGGACCACAATATAGTTCCTTCAGAACTGGGGCGGGGATTCTGACCTGCAACTGGATGATGATCACGGGTGTCGCGGAGGCGGGGCGATATCTATACCCCAAAAACAAAATATTGTGACATTTATTAGTATTTGTACTTTGAACAACTGACTATTACATTTGACAGACTTTACTTACTTTGACATACTTTACTGACAATTTGACTATGACATACTTTACTGACAATTTGACTATGACATTCTACAGACTTATTTGACTATGACATACTTTACTCACAATTTGACTATGACATTCTACAGACTTATTTGATTTTGACATACTTACTATCATCTTATTGATTACATCTTATTATAGACTTAATCTGATTAAGTCAAACATTACTATAACCTGCAATGATATTTCTTATTACTCTGACATAATTCACGGTTTAATAATTATTTAACAATATTAGGATTTATAGGCGTATAATTCATAACTCTTTCCTATTATGCGAAAAGGATTTCGGTTACTATTAACGGTTACGACGAAGGGTCCTACATAAACACTAAACGATCATTTGGCCAATCTACTGATCCAATTCAAGATATTAACTTATTTAATTAGAATTTATTTAGGTTATTTACATTATTTTATAATAACTAGTAAAGGTAATTACGGATTGCGTTATTTTAAAGGGTTTTTAGGATTTTAGATTTTCTAATTGGAATTTTTAGTATTTTAGGTAGGTCTAGGTTTAGCTAAGCTAAAGTAGGGTTAGTTGAGGAGAGAGGTGGAGAGTGTTACAATTGGTGCCGTAGTTACCAGGATTAAGTTTATTATTCTATAATAATTCGTATATTTATAAAATTGTTGCCTGAGATCAGGATTATGTTTATTATTTTATAATAATTCGTATATTTAATACGATTGGTTTCGTGAGACCAGGATAAAATTTAATATATTATGTATATTTTATAATAATTCGTATATTTATGTAATTATGCCGTGAGTCTATTTTAATTTGGAGCTATTATAATTTGATTAACTTTACTAGTTTCATTGTGAGTTACATGTCTTGTTTTGGATCAAAGTTGTTGTTATAGTTGATTTGTGTAAACGGTCGATTATAGCAACACAATTGTTGACGTGAAGACGGATAGCATATTTTGGAATAGAGTTATTGAGTGATTGAAGAACTTTTTTTATAATGATTTTATTTCTATAAAACAATTTTTATGCGTATGCCATGTTAGTCATAGCTTTTACAAGTTTTTTACGCGAGTAAATACTAGAATTTATAAAAATATATTTTGTTATATTTATAGAATTGTTTTATAAAAGTAGTTAGCTAAAATGATTAAAGTTGTATACATGGGGAGGCGTACGTAGTAATGTTTAAAATATTCTAAAATTGCGGGTTTTGTTGTTATTAGATTTCGATATGAATTTTATGTGTACAATGTAGATTTTAGAAATTAGAGACACAAGTCTATATATTTATATTTTATTTCGTCTAACATAAATTAAACATAAAAGGTTCACTTAGCGTAAAGTGATCTCATGTTAAGTTTTGCCATTAGGTTGTGTAATAATTAGTTCATCAAACTATAATGAAAATAAATTTACGTTACTTTTATATACACTTAGGCATATTAATATAAACTACCGTAGCCTTAGTTTGTGTTGAAGTCAGTTGTGTAATTACAATAAATAAAATCTGGGTTCGATTCCTAGATAACGTAGCTTAAAATAGGGATAGTCAAAATTAGAAAACATTTTAATACGAATATTTTAGTATACTTAACTCAACACAAACATTATTATTGCCAACTGGCAAGGCTGAATGATGTTTTGTTGTTTTCAGGACATGCGTTCAATATTACAGTTTCATTAGGACAATATCAATATCTTTGTAGTTTCAGTCATTTACTAAAAGTTGAAAAAATACAGGTAAATTTGATTATGATAGCATTGCGATTGAACATACGTAGATAATGTGAATTACCTGTTTTTGCAGCAAATTTAAAACGGCATCATTCTATCATCTTATTTGTATTCATAAATTACAGTTAATTGGTACTGTTAAAATTCGGTCATATACTACAGATAATATTATTATTTTTTTTATTTATCAAAATTGTACATTAAATGGAGAGTATCATTTAGGGATAAGTTCATTTTTGTTGCATTACTTTGTAGCTTTGTGTCTTGTGTTTCTGTAAATCATAGACATACATTCATACATTATTTAGTACACCCTCATCAATGCGTTGTTTGGCATAATTACTCGATTAAAGTGTAGTATAATAAAATTTTAAAAATTATACTAGAGTTAGTCATTCAGAGGTATTACTAGTTTACCTAACTATCATACAGTAAATTTTTGCTTTTTATGAGACCAAAGGTTAGGTTAGTGTGTTATGAAACTGATTATGTAAGTACAGTAGGGTACGTAAAATAGTCACGTTGAAATAAGTTAATACGTTATTTTAACTCTGTATGTTTATGGTTCATTTGTTATTGGTGTCACTCGAGACATTCTTAAAAGTTATCGACAATAGTTAGACTTGTTACAAAAACACGTCGCGCCGGCCACTTGACTGAAATTTGAGTTTAGAGTTGAAGTCATTCGTAGAATTACAAAAAGTGTTGTGCCAAACCACTTGAGGGTAACGTGAGTGTTGTTTTTGTTATCGTTCAAAGGTAAAGTTTGAATGTTTTATTTTTTATCATGTAAGGAATAGCGTTTAGTATGAATTCAAATAAATTTTAAAATTACTTACCTACATATTTATGGGTTGGTTTTATGCTTAGTGCTTTAGGATAACATTATTTTAATAGATTCATTACATTTGGTTACAATAATAGTCTAATTCATCAAAGTATAGTAATAAATTGTATACATACATAATTGAGTATTATCGTCAATTATTTATTTTACAAAATACTGTATCGGGCATCATCACTCAATCTTGTTATTAAACAAACTTTTTTTTGACAAAGTCCGTAGGATAAATGCATTGACTTATAAATTATTTGGTACAAACGGGCTTTACGAACATAACGAAGTGGGCTAGATAATTGGTACGCAATGGACTTTGTGTATGTTACGTTGCGGTGCATATTCGCTCGGGGTTATATGCATGGGTCTATCTATTTATTTTTGAAATCATTGAGTAGGTATAGAAATGTGTGACTTACTCGGTCGCGATGAAGCTATTGATTTATTTTTTATCTAGTGTTTATTGAAATGGCTTATTACTTTTTTTTATTATTGTTCTTATATGTAAACATAGGTTGTTAATAGTATTACAATTTCTGAGGTAGAATTGTAAAAGCGAATAATTTAAAATATAAAATGACAATAAGTATTTTAAATTCCACGTTTTTATGGCACCTATATAAAAATCGAGTTGCATAGTATATAATTACACGTTCATTTATTTTGAGACTTTACCTTTTCAGGTATATATACATTTTTCACATATATGTTTACATTATTCACATATATGCTAGGAATATTTATGAGTAAATAGTACAGTAAACATTTTTCTATAAGCCACGATTTTGGGTTGACTTAAATAGTTTTATATCCACAAACAGGTAATTTGTGAAGCTTGTGACACTTATAATAAGGGCGTTTTTGCAGTTGGTTTAGGTAATGTAGGTTTCCATTTAGATCTAATTACGTATGAATTTAATAAATTTAGACTAAATTAGAAATAAATAATGAAATTTCAATAAATAATTATGTACGATATATTGGTCAATAAGTAGGTTAGGTTAAAATAAAAATAATAATGTATTAGATATTACATTACAAACATATAAGTTTTTATTTATTTACGTTTAGAATTTTTAGTTTTTTCTAAATAGTTTAAAGTTTTTTTTTTTATAGCTGGTAATGTAGATGGTTATCAGGTTATCACATTAGATTGTTTCTTTTCATGTTTATGACATAAATACCTACCTATTTAATTTTATTTTTGTTAATTTTAAATAATTTCAAAGTTTGTTATTATTTTGCCAGGCTCTCCATAGTTACAATTTATAGCAAGTAGATGTTGTTTAGTTTTTTTTTATCACAAGATGGTATAAATATATAAACTTTGCTATGTAGTATATTGCACTGTTATTTCCAAATAGGTAATAGAGTTGAAAAAAAAAATAGTTTTGTTGTAATAGATGTATTGATTGTATGTTTGCTAACAGTGAATTTTCATTAAAAAAAAAAACTACACATTATTATCATTTCTTTAAATTTTCATTGTTTTACTAGCGAAAGTTTTGTTAGATTTTTAGGGGCGTGTGAAAGTGAGAATGTTGATGCATAAATATGAAGAACGTTTGGTGAAACAAAAAAAAATGTATGTAGGGCCCTGAGAAAATAGCAAGACTAAAATCAAAACACTTTCTTTTGACATTCTGACTGGAACACTACACTATACAAGGGAGGTAACACGGTAGTTTGGAGTTAGGTTAGGCTCGCTAAAAAAAGGAGCATACTTGCAGATTTTAAACTGCCTCCGTGTTATCTCTACACTACACACAACATCAGATCTAGAACTCACACACCCATCACTAATGTGACGTCATAGTGCTTTCTTCATATGGAAAAGCATAATGCGAAGTGAGTTTGGAAATTTTTTAATGACGATATGCATTATTTAGCTCATTTCGAATCAGTTTATGATTAGTTGTGCTTTTTTATTGGTCAGTGCTATTTAGGAATTTTAATAATTATAATAAATCAATTTATTTAGCGCTTTATTGTAGAAGCGAAAGGTTAAGCAATAGTTTAATCTTTTATTTTAACGTCCCGTTAATGATGAACATGCGCCCGACTGGGAAAGGCTTTTTGAGGATTTAAGTCATAAGTTACGGTGTTGGAATTAAATGTTTTAAAGAATAGTGATCCCTCGAGTGGCAAAGAGTGCTCCTTGGTAAAAGGTTCAATCTTGTCTTAAAAAGAGATACGTCAGTTCCTCTCTTGGTCGCTAAAATATAGACATAAAGTCGGAAACGTCGTATGTATCATTCGGATCGATAGAAGGTTAGGACAAATGTCCTACAAGCACAACTTCTATTTTCTTGTTGAGGCAAGCTGAACTGGTTGCGTTTTTTAATTGTTTATTTCTAACATGTCTGAACTTAGAAACTTATTCTTTCAGAAATGTTCATTCTTTAGTTTGGTTTAAACACACACCACACACAGCCGCAACAAAAAAAAAAGGCACACACAGAAGGGAAGAATGTTAAAAGGGTTCTTATTATAATCTAATTGCATTATTTTTGATTACGATTATTATTTTTTACTTATTTTGATTTGTTTCGAAAATTTACTTTCGCAAATATATAGTTAATATATTTAAGCTACAGCAAATTTTGGGAGGCGATTGTAACATGTCAGAGGCTCCTTCCATGTTAACATTATATGTGAACATAGTATTGTTCTATTTTTAAGTCGGTTAAATTTCCAATATTGTGTCCCACGGTAATTTAAGTATTTATATTTCTTCTCATATCTCAAGTGGGCCATTTCGTCTGAAATTCTAGAAACAAATTTTGGAGAGCCTAGTCATTTATAGTAAACCAATATATTAAGATACCTACTCATAACATAGTTTGAACTTTATTTCAATGTCATAAAGCTTTATAGTATAAAAATTCTGTTAAAATCAGTTTGGTTTCTTATGTTTCAAGTGTGTCGACTTGTATTTCGCACGTCATCGTAAAATTGAATGAATAATGTTTGTTTTGGTTAAAATATTCTATGCAAAATTGAACCATATTATAAAGAAATAACAAAGGGCGGGGCTCTACATTATGTGTCATATAGAAAAACAAAGGCGGTTAGAATAAAAAACTGTAGTGTCAATCCCATAGGCGTAAAGAAATAGTTTAAACCACACCCAAAAGTAGGTCAATTTGGACCTTATTTTAATTAGGAAATAAGGTGTAATTAGTGAGAGGATTGTACGAAATTATGAAATTCAGTATTGGTTATGGGGAAACCAATGACGTACAAGAAAGTGGGAAATAGCAGGGATGACGGGATCTAAGGTAGGGATCAATAGAGTCCCTTACGACATCATTCTTGGTTGCCTTCCGCAAACCGTCGGACGTCGGTTCTCTAGCTAGGTCTATCTAGGTTACCTATATTGTGTCCTGACCTGGACTTTGCTAGTTTCTCATGATGCTGGTAGAGTTTGGATTGGAGCATAATGTAGTGTAATTTGTTGTGGGGTTTTACTTGAATAACTTTAAAGAAGTACATTTAAATTGTGTTAATTTTAGTGGGTTTAATTCTTTTTGTGTTGTTTATTGATTTGTGGTTCAGACAAGTGCTAGTATTTAATATTGTACTAGTAAAGTTTAAATTATGAATCAATAGACTTATTAGTATTGTAAAGTTAATTTTGTTCATAGTGGATTTAATAATATAGTGAATTTTAATTGATTTGTGCTTAGAAAAGCGCTAGTGTGTTATAATATACTAAGTGAAGTCTAAGTTATAAGTCAATAGAGTCTTAAAGATTGTAAAATCTTGAGTTGTTTCCAGTGAAAATTAATTAGTTTGTGTTTTAATTGTGTTTAATATGTGTAGTGTTTGGCCTGGTTTATTTTAGTGATATTAAGCACTGAAATGAACTTGGTTGGAATACTCTATATATTAATTTAAATTTAGTTTAGTGAGTTGTTTCGTTCATACTTATGGGTTAGAGAGAACTAGTTCGATCCAACATAGTGTTGGGGGGTTAGTAAGTTGGACGGGTAACCTCACGGTGTCAACTATAGTCCAAATTACTAACTTGCGGTGTTTTTGATAATATCAGGTGGGGACCTGACAGTTCCTGCATTTATTAAGACAGGGTCACCCCCTAGGATCTGGAAGATTTGGGTTGTCATTTAGACTTCTTAAAGAAGCCAGATTCTAGTCCAATTATCCCGTATCTATATACTTATATATTCACTTTTATATTACCCCTTTCCGGCCTTACTTCTGCTGTCCCAATCCACTGTGTGGAAGTATGGCTAGCACACGGAGAAATAGGATTTTTAGGTCTAAAACGAGGTGTCTCCACTCGTCTTAGTTAGCTGTAGCATAGAAATTACTCATTGCACTTCGAGTAATCACGCGAGTAAATTAAATGTGCATCCCGGGATGCTAGTTTTCAAATATATCGGTAGAATAGTTGGATAGATTAGCTGTTAGGTTAGGGTTTTTATTTATCGGGTCTAGGGCTTTTGTAGGATTGATCTAGATTTATAATTTTAATATATCAAAGCCATTAGATATTTACAGTAGGTAGCTAGGTTCCTTTTCGATACATTTATGGCTATTTTATTGCATTTGTTGTTCATTATTATGGGTTTATGGGTTAAATTCAGATTAGAGATAGCTAGGATGTAGTTTGGGGTTAGGGTTTGTTAGGAGTTTATTACATATATTTATTTATGACTTATTGACAAACTTGACTTACTTATGACATGACTGTATATATTTGGTCCCTTGCAACGCTACTGGTAGAAAGATATTGTGGGAAAAACTAAAGTTAATAACCACAATATAATGTAGTATTGTAGAATCAATTTGCTTACAAAGAAATATTTGTTTTGCCTGTCCCTTAGCAGTTTGTATGACGATTACATTCTGTTTTCTACAGATTACCTGTGATTTTCACACTTGACCTTTAAAAATATAAGGTCATATATTATCATAAAACCTTATTTCAATGAGTGATTTATCCGGGCTCAGATCAAGGCAGATGCACGATCGTAGATTATTTTGGTCCGAAAGTGTGATTCAAAATGACTACAATTAAAGTTTGGATAATATCATTTCATTGAATATGAAAATACGTATACTACAAAATTACAATATTCTGGAGAATTTGAGTGGATCAAATACAGCTGCTCTACTACCAGTATTTTGTTATGTTAAATTGTCCCTTTGAATGTCCTCTCATTGTTGACGAAAAATGTCACAAAATAATGACATGGTCGAATGATGGAATAGGCCTGTCATTATTAAAAGATGTCCCTTCTGGACCACAATATAGTTCCTTCAGAACTGGGGCGGGGATTCTGACCTGCAACTGGATGATGATCACGGGTGTCGCGGAGGCGGGGCGATATCTATACCCCAAAAACAAAATATTGTGACATTTATTAGTATTTGTACTTTGAACAACTGACTATTACATTTGACAGACTTTACTTACTTTGACATACTTTACTGACAATTTGACTATGACATACTTTACTGACAATTTGACTATGACATTCTACAGACTTATTTGACTATGACATACTTTACTCACAATTTGACTATGACATTCTACAGACTTATTTGATTTTGACATACTTACTATCATCTTATTGATTACATCTTATTATAGACTTAATCTGATTAAGTCAAACATTACTATAACCTGCAATGATATTTCTTATTACTCTGACATAATTCACGGTTTAATAATTATTTAACAATATTAGGATTTATAGGCGTATAATTCATAACTCTTTCCTATTATGCGAAAAGGATTTCGGTTACTATTAACGGTTACGACGAAGGGTCCTACATAAACACTAAACGATCATTTGGCCAATCTACTGATCCAATTCAAGATATTAACTTATTTAATTAGAATTTATTTAGGTTATTTACATTATTTTATAATAACTAGTAAAGGTAATTACGGATTGCGTTATTTTAAAGGGTTTTTAGGATTTTAGATTTTCTAATTGGAATTTTTAGTATTTTAGGTAGGTCTAGGTTTAGCTAAGTAGGGGTAAAGTAGGGTTAGTTGAGGAGAGAGGTGGGAAGTGTTACAGCATCTCCTGTATACTCTCTAAATATTGACCATTAGCTAAAAAATTGCGGCCTGTTACAAAAGAGAAATCTTTTACTTACTTTAAATCGTCTACTATGTAGCTGTGAAACAGAGAACACTGAACTAAGAGAAACACGTAGAAAACAGCAAGTACCTTCCATCGCATTCCGTCCAATAGACCGAACTGACAAAGGCATTTATAATGTAATTAGTGCTCCATTCACATCAGTCAGGTAGAAACTTGTGAAATTAGGTTCAAATGCTGTAAGTAACAAGCTCCACTTCGGAAGATTATCTAAGCAGCCGGTTGTGTTATCGACCTGCCGTTGGTATAACAATCATGCATCACAAAACGTTAAGTAAGTAAGTAAAAATTTATTTGTGGAACACAGGTACAGTTAAGGTCTTATATATAAAATAATAAATAGAGCTCTGTGTTTTGCCTATTGGCGTACAAATATTAAACTTAAAAATAATGGTGACTCATTACGAGTATGTTTACCATAAATTTATACATTTAAACAATAGCTATGTCTATTAGTAATATTACGGCAATAAACATTGAGAATAGAATATTATATTGTTTAACTTCCAAATAAAATAATAAAATTTCTGAAATCACACAATTACAATCAAAAACTAAATAACTTAAAACTACTATTATACAGGGTGTTTACTAAAATAGACAAGTTATAATTGTTTCAGGTGTCTGCAAGAAATTCACTTACTGAGTAATAGCATTTGTTAATTAAGTATGTTTTTAGTTGTATTTTAAACTGGTCAGGTTTCAGGCACTTTATATAGTTTGGGATTTTATTGAAAATTTTTGGAGCCATACCTAGTATACTCTTACCTAAGAAAGCTGTGTTGTGTTGATTATTGCAGATGTTGTTAAGATATTGTACACGTAGAGGAAGCTTGCGTTGTTGAGATATCAATTTGAATAGGTGTGAATTGTTTTTTATAAAATTTGCTAGTTCATATATGTATAGTGCTGGAAACGTTAGGATTTTAAAAGATCTAAAGAATGGAACACAGCTATCCCTCATATTGATTCCACAAATGGCCCGTACGCATCTTTTTTGGGCTTTGAAAACAGCTTCTCTATTGACTGAGTTCCCCCAAAAAATAACACCATATCGTAATATAGAGGCTACAAGGCCATGATATGCAGTTATTAGTGCATTATTATCGACTACTTTTGCAAGTTTTTGTAGTGCAAATGCTGATTTGTTTATTTTTTTACATATATATTCTATATGGTTTTTCCATGTGAGTTGATCATCAATCATAAGCCCTAAAAATTTTGTTATAGCTACTCTCTCTATTGTATTATTATCATATTTAATATTTATATTAAGAACCGTTTTTCGTTGGTGAAAGTGCATGATATTGGTTTTGTTTAAATTAATAATTAAATTATTGTTATTGAGCCATCTTATCATTTCATTTAAAACTGAATTTATATCTTGTTCATAGTTAACATTCTCGTTAAAACTTACAATTGAGGTACTATCATCAGCAAACATGATCATTGGATGATGAACTTTACTCGGGAAGTCATTTATGTACACTAAGAAAAGGAGTGGGCCAAGTACGCTGCCTTGAGGGACGCCATATTGCATATTTAATTCTTCAGAAACATATATTTTTTCGAAGTTACTATTTTTACATATTCTAGATATTTCCGTATATTGAGGGCGATTTTTGAGATAAGATTCTATGAGATCTAAGACATTACTTCTTATTCCATATCTATTTAATTTGTAGAGCAATAACTTGTGATCAACATAATCGAACGCTTTGGTCATGTCAGTAAACACAGCACAAACAGGTGTTCGCTTATCTACATTTTCTATTACAATTTTTAATAGGTCATATATTGCCATGTTTATAGTGATATTCTTTCTGAAACCTTTCTGTTCCTTGCATAGAATGTTGAATTTATCAAAGAAGTCATATAATTTTTGATATATTATTTTTTCAAATATTTTTGCAAATATCGGGATAAGGGCTATTGGTCTATAATTTTGTGGATTTTCTTTATCGCCTTTTTTATATAATGGTTTAATAACGGTCTTTTTTAGACTATTCGGATAAATGCCAGCACTAATTGATAAGTTAATAATGTAACTTAAATGTTTGTCAAGTATATCACTAACACATTTTATGACGTTTGTATTAATGTTGTCATAACCAACGCTCTTTGTGTTTTTTAATGATCGTATGATTAATCTAACTTCCTGTGCTGATGTTGGAGTCATAAACATGGATTGAGGGTTTAAATCTATGTTTGTTTGTGCTTGTTCATTTTGTGTAGAGCTGTTAGGCCTGTGTATAAAGTAATCATTGAGTGCATTAGCTATTTCTGAAGGATCTGTTACAATTTTACTGTCTTGCTTAATTTTTGTAATGCTTTCTTTTGGTAAATTAATTTTACTGTTGTTTATGATTTGCCATGTAGTCCTTGCTTTATTATTAGACGCATTTATTTTGTAATTATTTTGAGCTTTTTGAGTTAACCTAATAATTTTTCGATATTGGCGCGTGTAGTTTTTTAAGCGTATTTTATTATTTTCAGAGGGTGAATATCTGTATTGCCACAGTAAAGCTCTCTGTTTTTTGCTACACACTTTAATGCCACGAGAAATCCACTTAATTTTTTTATTCGTTTGAATAGTTATTATTTTCTTAGGAAAGCAAAGACGTTGACCATAAACGTTACATAGTTAAATTTCAAAGGAAATGAATGAACTCTTACTGGTAATATAACTATCGGAAACAGGCGGTATATGTCTAAAAGGACCAACTAGTAAAATATTAATTTAGTATGGCAATCCGCATAGTTACCCATGATTGTTCAATAGGTGAAACATCGGTTTCTTTAGTGGTAAATGTTATGCCTATGTAGAAGATGAAGCGCTCCTTCAAGTTATGTAAATAAATAAAGAATTTATGAAAAGATTTTTCGGTAGTTAGAGTGGTGTTACTGATTCTGTTTCGAAAAATCGCGAATTGAATTAGAGATGAAGCCGACTAAGGGAACTAAGCTGTCGAACCAACA
The DNA here is from genome assembly GCF_910591565.1 of Cydia splendana. Classification (NCBI taxonomy): domain Eukaryota; kingdom Metazoa; phylum Arthropoda; class Insecta; order Lepidoptera; family Tortricidae; genus Cydia; species Cydia splendana. The sequence continues at coordinate 114,688 of NC_085979.1, forward strand.
GCCACGGTCCACGGCTTTAAATCTAAACGATGATTGTTTAATTTTTCCAAATAGACAAATTAAAATGAAGTCACTTCAGAAACTTTGGAAACCATGTGGACTGCGGGGCAAGCCAACGTACAGAAAAACGTATAACGTACGTAAACGTACACACATGCGTAATATGTAGAAAATATTTGCAGGCAGTCACCGATAGCAGATACCGGATTCTGAAAGAACACGGATCAGAAATATCCTTCTTTCGATTTCCAGATGAGAGGTTCCCTTTGCAGATAAGGAAGTACTCGCGTGATTTTATAGAAGAATAACAACATACGGTGGTTCAGGCAAAATGCACGATCTAAGCGAAATATGACTACAAATATGTTCGCCGGTTAAATAGACCCTGCAATTTACTCTGAACATCAACACTAGTTCTGCAGTCATTGCCAGATCTAAGTATTATAAGCTTAGCTGAAAGGTTGTAGTCCAGGGTTTACAGCATACTGTTGTAACAGGTCTCGTAGAGCATGTAATTGGAAACGTCATCTTCAATGCAATCAATTCCAGGTGTAGTACCCTACAAAATCATCGTGTCTTGGTTATAGGGCAGATGCGCCGCTAATCGAATTACAGCATTAGTTGTGAAGACAACTACAATTCATATATCGGGGGGCACGGCAGTGCCCCCGCCAAGTCGAGCGCGGAGCAAACACTGCCGTACCATCCTTTACTGGAACCATTTCGCCGCATTTTCAGGTCCCTATTTGAGAACCTCTGGATAAGACCAGAACGCAGAAATTTTCGTCAGCCAGTAAGCTATAATCACATACTTAAAATCCAAAATTTCAAGTCTGTAGGTCATTTAGTTCCGAAGTTAAGCGAAAGCAAAGTTTCGCATTTATGACACACACTCACTCACTTATGATCATCAGAATAGAACTAGTACTTCCCATAAACTCAGAGAGCTGAAATTTGGTACAGAGTTAGAGTTTAATGGCTACATAAAGGGAAAACTATAAAAACTAGGATAATCGAAGATCTGGAGTACCTGGTGACCCTGATTAGAAAACACAAGAGCCCAACCAAACTATTGGAGATCGACATACCGCCTTTACAAAAAATATTCAAAGTGGTGGGCCGCTTCATTTGATGTCAAAAATCGAAGGTCTGAAGTATCTGATGAAGAACCCTCAGCTGGTTTCAGCTGTATTAAGGCTCCGTCAGACATAGGCGTTTTGCTTGGTGCAACATATGTACGTACACTGTTTTGGTCATCCGACACGCCTTGATGAGCCTTTGGGAAAGTAGTACCCAAGATGGAGCTGATGCTGAACCCTGGCTGTACCTAGTGGAACTCAGGCTTGGTGCAACATATGCACACACTGTTTTGGTCATCCGACACGCCTTGATGAGCCTTTGGGAGAGTAGTACCCAAGATAGAGCTGATGCTGAACCCTGGCTGTACCTAGTGGAACTCAGGTTTGGTGCAACATACGCCCACGCTATTTTGGTCATCCGTCACATCTTGATGAGCACTTGGGAGAGCAGTACCCAAGATAGAGCTGATGCTGAACCCTGGCTGTACCTACTGGAACTCAGGTTTGGTGCAACATAGGCCCACGCTATTTTGGTCATCCGTCACATCTTGATGAGCACTTGGGAGAGCAGTACCTGAAATAGAGCTGATGCTGAACGCTAGCTGTACCTAGTGGAACTCAGGTTTGGTGCAACATAGCCCAACGCTATTTTGGTCATCCGTCACATCTTGATGAGCACTTGGGAGAGCAGTACCCAAGATAGAGCTAATGCTGAACCCTGGCTGTACCTACTGGAACTTAGGTTTGGTGTAACATAGGCCAACGCTAGTTTGGTCATCCATCACATCTTAATGAGCACTTGGGGGAGCAGTACCTGAAATAGAGCTGATGCTGAACCCTGGCTGTACCTAGTGGAACTTAGGTTTGGTGCAACATAGCCCCACGCTATTTTGGTCATCCGTTACATCTTGATGACCGCCTAGTGGAACTCTGCAACAGGCACACCACGACAAGTCGGTTAACCAAAACAAAGTGTGCCTATGTTGCACCAAACCTTAGTTCCACTAGGTACAGCCAGGGTTCAGCATCAGCTCTATCTTGGGTACTGCTCTCCCAAGTGCTCATCAAGATGTGACGGATGACGAAAATAGCGTGGGCTTATGTTGTACCAAACCTGAGTTCCACTAGGTACTGCCAGGATTCAGCATCAGCTCTGTCTAAGGTACTGCTTTCCCAAGTGCTCATCAAGATGTGACGGATGACCAAAATAGCGTGGGCTTATGTTGCACCAAACCTGAGTTCCACTAGGTACAACCAGGGTTCAGCATCAGCTCAGATCTATGTATACTAAAACCTTAATTAAAACCAAAATATTACTTTGCTAATCCGCGAAAAGATAACGTGCTAGTCAATCAGTGCTAACCCGTTATACTTACTTGCGTATTTTTACATGCAATTAATATTCCCACCCAAGCTTCGAGTGCAAAGTATTATTTGACCGATTAAGAAATATAAAGCGAGCATAACTTATGTTGGCAAGTTGTCTGATGCAATTTACAAAATTTTGAAGTCTAACGACATTCCTGTGGCCTTTAAGACAAATAATACTTTGCACTCGAAGCTTTGCAATGGCAAAGATAAGATCGAGAATGGGAAAAAGTCTGGAGTTTATAAGCTTACCTGTGACGATTGCAATAAAGTGTATGTGGGGCAAACGGGCCGTAGTTTCACTACTAGGTATAAAGAGCATGTTGCGTCATATAGACATAACCATCCAGAGAAGTCCAATTTTGCAAAGCACTTATTAGATACAGGTCACACTTTATCTGAGAATCATTCTTTTGATATTTTACATGTTTGCGAAAAGGGATTGCGTTTGGGTGTTCTGGAACAACTGGAAATAATTAGGTACAACAATAGGGGCATGATTCTTAACGAACAATTGAATGTTGCGTCATCGCCGTTATTACGAATTTTTCCATCTCACTCACACTTGCACGGTAGGGGGAGTGGTCAAGGTATAAATATGGCCGACCATTCTAGACAGGTCATTCCGTTGCCGGGTGTCAGACCGTCAACAACTCCTGAGGATGCCTCGTAGAGAGGCGAAACACGTGTCGAGGTTTATTCTTTTGGTGGTGGTTTGTTATATTTATTTGCGTATTTATTTTTGCGGTGGGAGGGTGGGAATATTAATTGCATGTAAAAATACGCAAGTAAGTATAACGGGTTAGCACTGATTGACTAGCACGTTATCTTTTCGCGGATTAGCAAAGTAATATTTTGGTTTTAATTAGTATGGATTTCCGCAAAGTAACGCCTGATTCTATTCACTACTAAAACCTTTACCAGAATGTAACAAACACTTTTCTGTAAAACCGCATCAAAATCGGTTCAGCCAAACGCGAGATAATCGCGAACAAACATACATACGGGAACCTGAGAACCTTTACCATACCATACCATACCTTTATGGTGTCAAACTGAGAACCTTTATTTTAAGGCGGTTAAAAATACATCAACTTTGACATTTTTGGCAGTAATGCAGTCGGCAGCTATACTGCAGCAGGATTGCAGCATGCACTACTGCCGACTGAATTACTGAGGTAAATATCAAAAATTCGGTCAGCATCATCGTATTTGACATTTGCTGCAGTAATGCAGTCGGCAGTATTGTCGCAATATACTGCTGCAGGCTACAAAACGCTCGTGAAACTATTCAACGTCCATGATCATGCTTTCCAACGTCCAACGTTCAGTAATCGAGTGACCGCTCGCAACACGCGCTGTGTTCTGTGTGACTGCGCGGGCGTGATCAAAGCGGGTCGCGCGCACAGCGCGACGGCGGGCCGCTGCGTCCAAGCGCAGATCGCGAGCGCCACGCGCTCGCGTCACGCTCGCATCGTGCCCCGCTCACGCCGCGCTTTAAAAACGCTCATGTGTGACGGAGCCTTTAGAGATATGGTATTAAAAAAACTACTCCTAAAAAGAAAAAAAATGTGTCAAATAAGAAAATCTAATAAAATAAATCAATATGCCCACGTTTCTACAAAAAGAAGTGAAATCCCACCAAAAACATTCTGTAAAAAACTAGCCAAGTCTCGATGGAGCTGCTTGTTTATCTCTAAAAAGTAATGAAATCTAGACAAAGTCGTGCCAAGTCTAAGGTTCCTTACTGCGATTTCTTTATTATTATAGTTAATGTTGTGTGACTTGGCCGTTGAAGGGTACACAAGGGTACAAAACCAGGTGCTCCATGACACCAAACATACAGTATAAAAAATTATTTCCAGTACAGACGGACTTCTAATCATTGATAGAAGTCCGTCTGTACGTCTATTTTATGTTAGATCGATGGTCGATTTGACGCTTCAAAAATAAGTGTTTCAGGCTCGCCTATACATAAGTATTATTGAAATACGCAGCTTTATCAAGCTGTAGGCTGTATTAACTGGTTATTGAATTCGTTTTCCAAGTGGCAATTTTCCATCGTCAATGGGTAGCGGTTCTGGCGACAGATTGGTGCAATGGTGTCACGGAGCACCTGGTTTTGTACCCTTGTGTACCCTTCAACGGCCAAGTCACACAACATTAACTATAATAATAAAGAAATCGCAGTAAGGAACCTTAGACTTGGCACGACTTTGTCTAGATTTCATTACTTTTTAGAGATAAACAAGCAGCTCCATCGAGACTTGGCTAGTTTTTTACAGAATGTTTTTGGTGGGATTTATATATTCATGATAATATGCTTATATCATTAAATACAGTATATATGAGATGTCAGTAGACATATATCAACGTTACGTCAGGCGTAGCTCACTCCGCGATTTCGTCGCGTCGCTACAAGTACATGCGGCCCACACCAATTTTGGTGTCTAGCACTAGTAGTTGCCGCGCACCGCTATAGAATGGACGCCTGCTCGCGCTTGCACCACCTTGTGGTCAAAATCTGTCGTAATAGTACATACTATTATTTATACTATGATTACGTCAAGGTAGTGACATAAATATAATATGTCGCAGAAAGGCCTAGATCATCAAATAATTGTTTATTTGTGGGCATCATGATGCCTAATTAACCCTAGGGTTCCCTCAAGATAATCAAATGATACACAACTTAATTGCACGAAAGCCAATAAACAACATACAACGTCCTTGTATTGCTAAATTTCTAATCAAAAGTACCTACAAATTAATAATAATAATAATTCAGCCTATATACGTCCCACTACTGGGCACAGGCCTCTTCTCACTCGCGAGAGGGCTTGGGCTATAGCCCCCACGCTGGCCTAATGCGGATTGGGGCTTCAAAGTACAAATTAAGTAATCAAATTAATATTTGGTAATGAACGCGTCTACACGTGTTAAGGTTTGACAGGAATTGTGCCACAGCATCGCCCGCGCGCGCCGGTGCTGGCAGCACTTGAGATTAGATGACATCATGACATCATGGTTTATGCCACTGCAATGGTATAATGCCAAGAACTTACTGGTTCGGACCATATATAAATAATAATAATGTTTTAATTTGTCTGGGTGTTAAGAAAGTTTCGCAATTGGTTTGAAAAGGTTGCACTACAATTTAAAGTGGATAGGTCCACCTCCCCTACTCTTACTCAAAGAGTCTTTCATCGTCAGTCAAGAGGTTTTTACACTCTTATTAGAAGATCGTATGTATACGAAAGCATTAAAAACTCACAAATCGTGCTAAGTCTAACAATAAAGCACAATCCATTACCAGCGCGCGAACCATATAATCTTCAGTTTGGGAATCAGCTTGCCACCAGAAAGAGTGAACATTAAACAACCTACAATTACAAGCCTTTATTATAATTAGCCTAAAAATTATAGGTGAAGGCATTGGAATTATTCAAAGATTAAAAAATCTTCTAAAATATCCTACCTGGTAGACGGATCTTCAGTCTACGCACAACATCATGGTGAGATGCCATCCACAACAACTAGAGTTGTCAGCATCACTTTAAATTCATAATCATCGCCTCCATACGGTTGTCACCTGCGTGTCAGTGATTCTATTCATTCGTTTATTCGCTTGCATGACTGACAAGCACATCATTTAAAGATTGGTTGACCCGGCACCAGCCTAATTGGCAAGTTTTCAGTTATCTGTGGGGAGTAGTAAATTTAGCAGCATAAATGACACTTAAAATAAGTAGGAGCCTACCATTTCATATAAGAATTAATATCTTTTCATGGCTTACTATTAATATGGTAGTTTTTAAAGCAACCCTCACCTAAAACTAATCAGTAAGGAAGAATGTATTATCGCCTCAGTTGAAACTACTGCTAGGTTGTTGAGAGTTGTTACTAGTAACGCATACATTAAATCATGAAGTGTTGTATTTTCTTCTTCACTTTTTGACGCTACTTTCAGGCAGAGGAGTACTTGATTCGAAATAAATCTCAATTACTTCCACAAATAAGAAATAAGAACATCATGTTTATAATTTCTAACACATTTACGGAATATGTTGTCCTTATGTAATGATAGCCCATTAACAAATAAACCTGGTATACCTAGTAGTCAATAACTATGTATTAATATCTAAATAATGTTAATATCGTATTCTAGTGGGTACATATACAAACATTTGGTTATTTGTCCACATTAAAAGTCATATTACATTACATCTGGTCTATGATGCAACTTACCAATTTACATTAAATTGTTGGAAAATACAATAAATCAGAGAGGACCCAAGCTTTTCCAATTAGTTACAAAATTTTAAACAGTGGATGGGCCGGCAGTGCTATATTTGTGTTAAGCAGTAGATAAGTAGTAGTAATATCATTACATCATACAACAAAACCTTTTTATCACCTAGTGGCTATTGTAAGGAAAGCATCAGGTAGTTTGGACGGGTTAAATGTAAAACTCACTCGATGAGGTTCACGTTACACGCATCAGAGCTACTACTTCAGATAGTGGTTACACTTAAATTTGTACGACCTACAAGTACCTACTTATGTCTTTAATTATGATATTAGGGACAGTCTTTCAACTAATAGTCACACAGTTTTGTTTTATATAAAAAGTTTTATAGTCACAATGGATAACTTATGTTGCCAGTCCATGCTAACAATTGTCTCATCTATCGGTAATTACAAATAAGGAAAATCTAGTAAGGTTTGACGTAAACAATCCTTTAGTATATCAATACGGAATAAATTTCAAGCCCATATTCTTATCATGTGATTTTTGCATAAATTTAAATATTATCAGTCACAGTACGCCCGGGCCAGCGCCGGCAGAGGTTTAAACACGTCTCATAATGTGGTTCAAGCGAAGGCATGGACACCTAAATAGAACCGTTTTTCCCCCGAAGGGTAAAAAACGGATATTTAGGTTCCTGCCGAAGCTTGAACCACACCTAAGGGCCTTGCCGGCTTATGTGGTACTGAAGAGAAAGCAGCCGAGCGCTGGCAACCGGGCGACATTAGTACTTGGGTAGCGCGATAGATGGCGCTACTAGTTGATGAATTCGCTTGATTAGGGCTGAGTTACAAGGGTGTTATCTCATAATGTGGTTCAAGCTTCGGCAGGAACCTAAATATCCGTTTTTTACCCTTCGGGGGAAAAACGGTTCTATTATTTATTCTGTGTCCGGAGTTATAATTTTGTAACTTATGCAGGTGCTCCTGGCCATGGAGGAAGACGGGGTGAACGTGATGAGATACACCGTCTGGTCGCTCCTGGACAACTTCGAGTGGGTGCACGGATACCAGTGAGTACTTCACGGCTCGGCCACGACATTGAGCCACTTGCGACGGCGGCAGCCGAACATCATCATCATCATCATCTCAGCCATAAGACGTCCACTGCTGAACATAGGCCTCCCCCTTGGACCTCCATACGTGCCGGTTGGAAGCGACCCGCATCCAGCGTCTTCCGGCGACCTTAACAAGATCGTCTGTCCATCTTGTGGGTGGACGTCCTACGCTGCGCTTGCTAGTCCGTGGTCTCCACTCGAGCACTTTTCGACCCCATCGGCCATCTCTGCGTGCAATGTGGCCTGCTCATTGCCACTTCAGCTTGCTAATCCGGTGGGCTATGTCGGTGACTTTAGTTCGTCTACGGATCTCCTCATTTCTGATTCGATCACGTAGAGAAACTCCGCAGCCGAACAAAATGAACAAAATTACATTATTTTGATATCCTTTTGTTGTGAGGTGTAATTTTAAAGTGGTCATCTTTCCATACAAACGTTCACGACATTATCCTCTCTGCATTTTGGCCCTAGACGAGTATTTTACATAAGTTCAATAGTACCTGTGTCGGTACATTTTGCTTTTATTGATATTCTTGTTTTTATAAGAACAAGAACTAAGGTTACTTCAAATAGCGCTAAAAACGGCCAAATAAATGCGCAGCAAACAGACGCCTAGCGTACAAAATCGGCAACAATAAACGCAAAAATCAAAACGGTCAGACACAGATAATATCTTTTCACATCACCTATTCGAAAAAGGGCTTGTTCTTCCCTGCTAAGAGGGATCAAAGTGGCTGTTTTCTTCCCTGCTAGGAGGGATAAAAGTAACACTTTTCTGTTCTAGCACACTATTTCAAAATTTTCTTGCACATTATTTTTTTAGCTTAAATAATCTGTTTAAGCATCAGATTGTGTCAACACTACGATTTTTTATTTTCCTCATAGTTGATGTGATAAGCAGTATGTGTCACACGGTATCAAAATTATTTCGTCTTGGGCGTTAACACTTGAATCCCTCATTACGCTCACGATTCTACTTTAGAATCCCTCACTACGTTCGGGATTCTATTGTAGAATCCATCGCTTCATTCAGGATTCAATGTACGCCCTTGACGGAAATATATCATTTTGATCCCTTGTACCACAAACTACTATTCTCATTTCGTTCCCCAATTTCGTTACGATTAGTTCAGTTTTGGAGGAGGAAAATGTCGATAACTAAACCTCGATTTCCGAGGATTTTGCGCAAGATTTTTAAAAACCTAAGCTGCAGTTGTCCTTATCGCACTAGATTAAAAGCCCATCAACGTGAACTCAAAACAAAAACGGCCGTTTTAACTTTGGGCGCATATATAGATTGACGAATCCAGCCATATAAAAACTAGTTTGATGTATTCAAAAGATACTTACATACCAAATACCTACAGTGTACTAAGCGGCCCCCTTTTTTAAATATCTTTCGTTAAATTTGAATAATCACAATTATTTAGCAGTGGCGCTAGTGTGCACGTTGATGGGCTCTTAAGGAGCCGACCCCGTGACCCCCGACGACCTAAAATGTCCTCTTAAGTGTCTCATTGTGTCAGGCTGCACTTCGGGCTGCACCACGTGGACTTCTCGTCGCCGCAGCGCACGCGCACGGCGCGGCGCTCGGCGCGCTACTACGCGGCCGTCGCGCGCACCAAGGACCTCGACGCAGAATACCAGTTCGACAACATGGCCGACGAGTTGTAGACAACATGGCGCTGGTTAATGGGGTTGGCCGGTCCAAGTGTTTAGCAGACGGCGGCAGCATAGCTTGCCCTGTCAATCCCTAGAATTGTGTCAAATTCTTGTTTTTTTAATAGAATTTTATGCCCTGGATATCTGCCCTTTAAGCCAAATCTCATATAACTCAAATAGAGAAAGGGGCAAGCTATGATGGCGCCATCTATGCAAACCTTTGACAGTTGCAAGTAAATTAACTGCCATCTCGATAGATCTCACACGATTAAAACTCAAAATGAAAATGTATATAACTATCAAAAAAATGTATATGCTTATATGTAAGTAGTAGTATTGATAAATGATTTTAATTATTTTTATATCATTTCGACCCATGTTCTTTCACTGATAAAATTGTTAAATAGGAAACGGTCGTCAACGCCATCTAGCCGAGCATAGGCCAAAGGTGTGTGCGCCATTTACCGGGTGTGGCCTGTAACATGAGCAAAAAATTAAACTTTAGGCTGTACTACTCATACTGACCAACATTTGTTGCCAACACCAACACCTGTCAGCTACTTTTAAAAATAACTTGTGGTTTGATTTTTAATACACCTTAAAGTTTATTCTAAGACGCAATTGTATTGCGAATTTTGTTATGTTTAAGGCGTGACAAGCAACGTCAATCACAATGATATGGCGCGGCGATGGCGTCCATTGAAGATAATATTTATTTTGTATGAAAAATAGGGTCTAACTAAATACTTCATAATTTTTAAAAGTTGTTGAACAAAAGTGTCACGGTTTGAGGAGTACAATCTATGTTTTAATTATTTGCTCGTGTTACAGGCCACACCCGGTATACGAGAAGACTTTTTCTTGATTTCCGAGGCACGTTTTTTCCTTAGAATTTATTCATGTTATACGGAGTTACATATGTCATTGCTGATACTGTAAGAGCCACCACACACTAGCGTCTTTAGGGCGTCGGCGTCTAGTTAATATGTGTGTGTTCAAAACTTGAAAGTTTTTAATGTTAAAATAGAGATTTGATTAATTAAATATAATCAGAAGATTTATTTAATTATAATTTAATAAAATACATAATAAGTTCGTAACCTTAGAGTTATTGCTAACTTGTACAAATAATTGTGTAAATATTAACTTATACTATAGTATATATAGTATATATTAACCTATACTTTATAAATAGTTCACCAAATAAATTATTAAAACAATACAACTAATATATATATTTTCTTTTAAACCCGCTTCAATAAAATCACCACCATTAAGAAGCTTACATTAAACAGAAGCCAGATTCAGATATAACAACCCGTTACGGTGTTGATATTATTTTGATGTAACCTTGACGATCGGTCACGCTGATTAGTGCATGCGGAATGAAGTGAAAGTCGTGCGTGAGGGCCGTGAGGTGCGCGCGTCGCCAACCACCAAGGTCGCATCAAAACCAGCTCTAAACCTTAACTAGTTGCTAAAATGGTGCCCTATTGATATTCAGAGAAAAATTACGCCGATTTTTGTTTCGCCGACAACGATTCGCAGACGGGTTGTTTGGCAGAGTAACGATTGGCCGAATCTCATTACGCATAATAGTCATTAATATTGACTCAGAACTTCTCTCTCACTTATGATTGTAGGACATAGGTAACTAGCCTACACAACAACTTTTAGTTTGAATCTGATAAACATGGTTTTAGATACATTTAATTTAATTATCTACTTATTTTCACGTAGTTACACAAATAACCATAAAATTAAAATCTATGTTGCATAGATACAATATACCTACCTATGCTTTTGTTCATATTTAGGTTAAAAATTATTAAAACTCAAACTAGAAGCAATCACATTTCACATTTATTTAAACAATAGAACACAGCGTGTTAAAATAAGTAATGAGGTATATAGCTCCGATGAACAATCAACGCAGTTTGGCGTGCCCCAGGGCAGTGTCTTAGGTCCTACTCTTTTTCTGGCCTACATAAACGACCTTACTAACATCCAACTTACAAACGGGCTAGTTATTTCTTATGCAGATGATACAGCTTTACTATTCCATGGGGAAAATTGGGATGAGGTATATGCTCATGCTGAGGCTGGTCTTTCAAAAGTGATGATATGGTTACAAACCAACTTACTTTCATTAAATATTAAAAAAACCAATTACATAACTTTTTCAATTCTAAACAGTACACAACCGGATAGGATAAAACATAATTTAATTGCTCACAATTGCATTAATCAACAAAATGATACTTGCTCATGCCCCAATATCAATCATGTTACCTGTACTAGATATTTAGGTGTCCATATAGATCAACTACTTTCTTGGAATCAGCAAAACGAAGTAACTGCTAATCGAATAAGAAAGCTGAACTGGTTATTTAGATATCTTAGGCATGTCTCAGATAAGGAACTATTAATATACATATATAAAACGCTAGTACAATCAATTATTCTCTATTGCTTACCTGTTTGGGGTGGTACTCATAAAACTAAACTCATAGCACTTGAGCGGGCGCAACGATCTATCTTAAAGACACTTCTGGGTAAAAAAAAAAGATACAGCACTGTCGACGTTTACCGTGACGCGGACGTGCTTACAGTGCGACAGCTTTACATACTAAATAGTGTTCTCAAGGTACACAAAACATTAAAAATTGATAATAACTTAATAAAAAAACGTAATCCACATTCGGTAGTTAATCAACTTCATACAGCTAAGACTTCTTTTGCACGAAGACAATTTTATGTATTATCAATCAATCTATACAACAAAGTGAACAGGCTAACGAGCATTTACACAAAAAGTTATGGAGAGTGTAAAAAACTTTTATCAACTTGGTTAAAAAATAAAAACTATGATGAGACTGAATCACTCATAGAATAGATAGGATAGGTAAATAAATTATGTAACTGTATAACGGATGGTACGGAACAAGGGACGTTTAATGCAAACGGGTAATTGTTTAGGATATGTACTTTATTTCTTACTTATTACTCACGCTAATGTTTGAATTCGGTTGTGAGATACAGTTTGTTAAACATTAGTGTAAAAATATGCATGTTTCAACCCTAGCTAGTAGATACTTAACTGTTTTGTAGACCACTTGGGTAACCTACTGTTATGTCTTTTTCTTATATAATATAATACTTATGTAATTAGTTAACAATAGTATTTAAGATTACCTTAAGTTATAGGTTATTTTATTTTTAGCGCTGAACCCTGTATGAAAGAGCGAATACCTCCTAACACAAGTTTTTAACTTAAAAGGAGGATTCGGCACCTATGTCTTTAAACGTGTGTTAAAAAATAAATAATTTTGAATTTTTTTTGAATTTTGAATCACGGTATTCTATACCGATACTAGTTTTGTGTGACACAAACTAACAACGGCAGCAGGATGTAAGTATATGATTCTTAGGTAGTCAGCTAACAAAAGGAAGAGGATACATAAAAAAAAAACATATAAATATAATAATTCTCTAATATTTTTTATAAATCATACTTCTAAACAGTATTAACAAAATAAGTAAACTAAACATTAAAATTAAAACTAAAACTAAACTCTAATAGTAACAACTATACACATTATTATTTACAAATAAACAATGGGAGCTAGACAGCTCGGCGCCGGGTAGTAGGATGCCCAGACAGCTCGGCGCCGGGTGGTAGGATGCCCAGGAGGCTGGTGGCATTGCCGCGCTGAATGCTGAATGGCAATGCCAATTCGCTGGGCAAGGAAGTAAATTTATCATTTACTTAAAAAAGGATAATATTTTATTTCATGCTTTTGGATGTGGGTTCACTTTATTTTTGCAAAAAGTTTTTGTTTTGAAAATAACGACTTATATGTAAAATGTGAAACGTTATTCGACTAAACATTGCTTAAACGAAACGATTACTCTGCGAAATGGAAACCGTCCAATAATAGTTCTGCTTTTATACACAGAAGCGAACTGAACGGTATGTGAACCAAGAGTCTACGTAACGTTAGTCGACCAAAAGTTACATTTACAAATAAATGACTCTGCGAAACTATTTAAAACTTTCGCGTTTTGAATATATATTAAAACTTATTTCAAACCGGGTCTATCGCGAATATACTTTGTTGACGACGACGACCTTTATTGACGACGTTTCGACGTCGTCGTCCGCGACCGCGTCCAGTGAAACCTGCATTGAAACGACTTAGAAATAAAGGTAACAAAGTAGATGCGCGATAGACTAGGTTTTAAATATGCAATCTAGTGCCTCTATCGAAGCCCACAGTATTTATTCGTTTTAGGGCCACCCCATACTATAGCGTCTCCCGAGCGTCGGCGGCAACGTTGGCGCTACTGCGCAGCGACGCCATTTTCCACAGCGCCGACTAGACGCCGCGACACTCAAAAGACGCTAGTGGGGGGTGGCCCTTACAGTATCAGTTTTCGTAAATTAACCAGCGGCATGTTGTCTACACCTCGTCGGCCATGTTGTCTACACCTCGTCGGCCATGTTGTCGAACTGGTATTCTGCGTCGAGGTCCTTGGTGCGCGCGACGGCCGCGTAGTAGCGCGCCGAGCGCCGCGCCGTGCGCGTGCGCTGCGGCGACGAGAAGTCCACGTGGTGCAGCCCGAAGCGAGACCTGACACAATGAGACACTTAAGAGGCCACTTTAAACTTACACCTGATATCAAAAGGATCCCGGATATCAATCAATCAATCAATATTTTTTATTGCGAGAACATAGTTGAATCAAAAAGAAACGGGATCCCTATCCGTCATACAATTTGCCCCCTAGAATCCGATGTATGATAATAATCCAATGTTATTATGGAATAATATAAACATCAATAAATTGCTCTGATAATTAAATTAAGATTAATTACGATTCATAAGAGCTTGTTGCTAGGCCTACATGAATAAAGTATATTTAGATTTGATTTGATTTGTTTTGATATCTAAATAATGTAATTTTATTCGCAGTCTTCGTGAGAAGAAATGAAACCTCTCCTGTTATCTCGATAAATAACGAGGCGCAAGTACACAAATTATTGCAAGAACAATGACTAGTGCTAGTCTTAATCGTTAATACGCTGTTATGTAGATATCAGAGTAATTTTGAAATAGTCTATAACTGTTATTTCTTAGTACCATTAAGTATTATCACTCTATACCATAATTTTGTTCAGTTTCACGATCACACACACTCATACAACTGTAATTTAACTCATAAAAACTTAATACCTAAACATTACAACAACTCAAAATCTTTTATACAAAGCTCTACCCGACTGTTACTTGCTCACATACACTCACACTTGCAAAATAAATTGAAAATAATTATCACTATATTTCCTAAAAATCTAGACCCATATATGTTTAACGTTGCATTCATACACTCACTCATTCATTATGGATAGTCAGCTTACCAGTATTAGCGAAATAGACAACACAGAAATTGCTCGTTCAATACAATGTGATATAAAGGAACTTTCAACACATATTCCATTAAATAACAAAAACCTAACTGTAGTCTCACAGAATATTAGAAGTGTGAACAGTAATATTGATGATTTCCAAATAACCCTCTCTAAATTTAACACCGATGTAGATGTTATAATCCTAACTGAGTGTAGACTAAAATCTTGTAATTATATGCCCCATATTTTAAATTACGCTCCATTTTCTACAAATAATAATTTAAATCAAAACGACGGAGTAGTTAGCTACACAGCAAATCATCTAAAATCTCACACAGAAGAAGTCAAGCTTGATCAGGCGACATGTCTGCAGATAAAACTTGAAAATACTATTATTTTAGGCATATATAGATCCCCTTCAAACTTAAATGCTTCAAATTGTATAGCTTCTTTGTGTAATCACCTGGATACCATCAGATCATACAATAATATAATAATAACAGGTGACATTAAATATAAACCTTATTCCCCGTAATCATGAACCCACCCATGAAAGCCTTAACAGACATAATTATCTTAACATGCTTGCTACTTACGGTATACTACCAGCTCATATGCTACCCACCAGAGAAAACAGTTGCCTGGACCAGTTCATGATTAAAATGAACACTAATAAAACAGCTGCCTTTTCTGCCGTTATAAATACATTTATAACCGACCACCTAACTATACTTCTAACCTTAACCAACTGTGTAGTAAAACAATTACATCCTAAAACTTTGGAAATTACCGATTATGATCAAGCACTTAATAACCTTCTTCTCAAGAACGTTAACTCCCTTCTCATGAGTAATGATCCTGACTATATTATTGCACAACTTACACATAAATTAAAAGAATCCCTAGATGAAAGTAAATCTGTTAAACGTATTCCAAGAACTAAACGCACTATAAAACCCTGGATCACTGCTGGTATACTACGTTGTATCCAAAATAGAAACAGAATGCAACTTAAACTACGTGCTGACCCTCACAATGATGTGCTAAAGATCACCTACAGGCGGTACAGAAATTACTGCAATAATTTAATTAAAAAACTAAAAAGGAAGTATGAAAGTGATCTATTAGCCAAATCTACTAACCATCCTAAAACTCTATGGAATACCATAAAAACAATAACTAACTATAAACCGCCAAATACTGATAATCATGAACTGCTTAACTCTAAAGAAACGCCAATAGAATCCGTTAATTTCACTAATGCCTTCTTTGCCAGTATTGGACAGAAACTAGCTGATGATATACTTGTTAGTAACAACAATTTTCAAAATAATTCCCTTTCAACAATATATAATAACCCATCATCCTTTGCTCTACTCGACACTGACGAACAGGAAGTTCACAGTACCCTCATGGGCCTGAAGTCGGACAGTGCTCCCGGTTGTGACGGTATTCCCACAAAGTTTCTAAAACTCGCTAGAACCACAGTTGTACCTATTATATGCCACCTTGCCAACCTATGTTTTTCCAAAGGAGTTTTCCCAAATATGCTTAAACAGTCAATAGTTACGCCCGTGTATAAGAGTGGAGAGAGAGACGATGTCAATAACTACCGCCCTATTTCAGTATTACCAGCTATCTCAAAAATTATAGAAAAGCTAATTAACAATAGGCTCATCAACTATCTCGAAAAGTATAATATCATCTCAAATTCACAGTTTGGTTTTCGAAAGGGTCGCTCTACCGAAGATGCAGTATTGGCACTTACTAAAACAATCACTGAGCATGTTGATAACGGAAATAAATGTCTGGCAGTGTTCCTTGACTTAAAAAAGGCATTTGACACCGTTTCTCACTCTACACTTATACACAAACTTGAATCCATGGGTATTAGGGGTAAACCTTTGGAGTTGATGAAAGATTATTTACAAAACCGTTCTCAGGTGAAGATTGGTAGTCACATTAGTCAAGCAACCCCGATATCCTTTGGAGTGCCTCAAGGTAGTGTTCTTGGCCCTACCTTATTCCTAGCGTACATCAATGATTTAACAAATCTTACCGTTGAAGATAGCCGTGTTTTCTCATATGCGGACGACACCGTGATCGTTTTCCATGGTAGCACATGGGAATCTACCTACAAAAAAATCTGAGACAGGCCTTAACCATATTACCTCTTGGCTTAACAATAACCTTCTGACGTTAAATATCTCCAAAAACAAATTACATGTGCTTTTCCAAATATATCACCTCGCAGCCCCCGGATTACCTAAAAATAAATATTCACACATGCAACCCAATTTGTAATTATCAACGATGTAACTGCTTAAAAATCAACAAAGTCACCTCTACCAAATACCTTGGAATAATACTGGATCAGCGACTCTCATGGCATAAATATATTGAACACATTAATTCTAGGGTTAGAAAACTTGTCTGGATTTAAAAAAAAATAAGATACATCGCCTCAAAACCCTTACTAAGCCAAATTTATACCGCACTTGTTCAATCTATAATAACGTACTGCATCACGGTCTGGGGAGGAGCCAACAAAACGAAAATTCTACAGGCAGAACGAGGACAAAGGTGCCTACCCAAACACTAGACACTAGTCAACACTAGTCATGTACTCCAAACCCTACCGATTTCCAACTTATGAACTGTATAAAATCTCAAATAAACTCACTGTTAGAAAACTATACATCCTAAATTCTATCTTATATCTACATAAAAAACTTACATACAAACCACAACTTTCATTCCGTCGACGAAAGCATAATGCTGTCCCAACACCATATATAAGTTCTTTGTTTGCCAAAAGACAAAACACGGCACAATCTGCTCACTTGTATAATACTATAAACAATAAACTATCAATTTATCACTTGCCGCTATCTAAATGTAAAATTACTGTAAAAAGATGGTTAGAATCCCTTAATTATAATGAAACTGAATTACTTATAAACTGAACGCACGCACACGCACACACACGCGCACACACACACACACACACACACACACACACACACACACACACACACACACACACACACACACACACACACACACACACACACACACACACACACACACACACACACACACAACACACACACACACTATCGTATAGTTAATATTAAACAACAATAAATATATTTAATAATTAATAAAAATATTGCATACCTAAGCTGAATTAAAATTATGTACATACATTAATAAAGAGCGGGTTCTCTTGATACAGGTATACATATACTTACAAGGAGGACTCAAGTCTAATTGTATACAAATTGTACTGTTTAACACAATAAACATTTTTCATTTTCATTTTGATTTTTCATTTTCATTCGCCCCTGCGTCTCGCTCGCGCAAATGCATGAAACAATATAATCACAAGCAAACATCAAAAACCTAAAGTTGCCAGGGGCATCGTTCCCAGCAGGACGCTTACTGCGTTTCCCCGTTGTATTGCCAGACTTGGCTACCAGCACCTGCTCACACTCGAGGTCAGTACTCACTGGTATCCGTCCATCCACTCGAAGTTGTCCATGAGTGACCAGGCGGTGTAGCCCACCACGTTCACCCCGTCCTGCTCCATGGCTACCAGCACCTGCTCACACTCGAGGTCAGTACTCACTGGTATCCGTCCATCCACTCGAAGTTGTCCATGAGCGACCAGGCGGTGTAGCCCGCCACGTTCACCCCGTCCTGCTCCATGGCTACCAGCACCTGCTCACACTCGAGGTCAGTACTCACTGGTATCCGTCCATCCACTCGAAGTTGTCCATGAGCGACCAGGCGGTGTAGCCCACCACGTTCACCCCATCCTGCTCCATGGCTACCAGCACCTGCTCACACTCGAGGTCAGTACTCACTGGTATCCGTCCATCCACTCGAAGTTGTCCATGAGCGACCAGGCGGTGTAGCCCACCACGTTCACCCCGTCCTGCTCCATGGCCAGCCGCACCTGCTCACACTCGAGGTCAGTACTCACTGGTATCCGTCCATCCACTCGAAGTTGTCCATGAGCGACCAGGCGGTGTAGCCCGCCACGTTCACCCCGTCCTGCTCCATGGCTACCAGCACCTGCTCACACTCGAGGTCAGTACTCACTGGTATCCGTCCATCCACTCGAAGTTGTCCATGAGCGACCAGGCGGTGTAGCCCACCACGTTCACCCCGTCCTGCTCCATGGCCAGCAGCACCTGCACAAGTTACTAATCATAACTCCGGCTTAGCAATCAACGAACACTCCTAACTGTACATCGGTGGACCTTATTACAACAGGCATAACATAAGGTCCACTGATGTACAGTTAACAGCGATGGAACCAAAGAGAATGTTCAAATATTGCAAAGTTCCTATGAAATGTTCTCGGTATTTTCTGCACATTTATGGCCAAATCTTCTTACTGTTTTTTCGATTTCTATCACACTTCAAATAGACGACGTCAATGAGCGATGTAAATATCAGTCGTCATCAGTTAGGGACATTGAGTAATAATCCCTAATCTGAACGGGCACTTTCTAAGTGTAAAACTGCATGAGAATTTTCTCATGAGTTTTCCAGAAATTTTGTAAATTTAAAGAATATTGTGCAACTTCCACATTGCTATACTTTTATTGAATGCCGATGACTGTTGCGCCGCCGCGCCGCGGTGTCCTGGTGAGATCTGGCCCTGAGGCTTGGAAACTTGTCCAGTACCTGCTCCAGGTAGTTGGTATAGTAGTCGACCCGGGGCTGGTCGTCCAGGTCCGTCCCGGCGTCGGACAGACCGTTCTCCAGGATGAAGATGGCCACGTCGCCGTACTGCTGCTTCACGTACGACAGCAGCGCGCGGAAACCCTCGGGGTGCACCTGGATCAACAAATAAGGGGGTCAAGAACAATTCGGTATTTACTATGACCTATGAAGCGGTTCTCAAACTTTTCGGTGACGGAACTCTTTTGAAAAGCGAAATATTTGACGGAGCGGAGGAGGAAATAAAAAACTTTCGTTTGTCACCATTGAACTGTGGACCAGCCACATAGATAAGCTGGATTTTGATTGGAGCCCAGAGCACACTTTAAGAATGGCTGACCTATGATATAAAAAAGGCATCGAGCTCTTTAACTCTCGAAGAAGTACGTGGAGTTTGTGAAGCAAAGCGTACTACGATCGTATCGAGGTCGCGGGCTTAAGCCCCGGCTCGGACCAATGAGGTTTTCAGAACTTACGAGGAGTAGGTATTGTACGATATACCATTAGATTAGAACAAACTAAGATGACAGCGAATTTGATGGCCCAGACTGTGCAAGTGTTATTTATAATCGCTAACTACTTAGCTCGGTCTAACTCTAACTTTAGATATGTATTTATCACTTTTATCAGTCTAATCTCAAGGGCTAGTTTCCCTTCTGGATGGGAATCGTTATCGTAAAAAACTAGTTTGGTCATTTTGTGGGATTAGTTGCCGAGCGGACCCCAGAGTTCCCAGGAACCGTGGGACCGTCGAGGAATATGACGTCCTTACCATGAACCAGTGCGACATGGTGGTGGGCCACTCGGGCCTGGCGCCGAGCACGACGCCCAGCTCCTGGAACCCGTCGAACAGGAACGTGCCCGCCTCCTCGCCCGCGCCCGCGCGCCGCACCGTGCGCGTCGTGTAGTGATTCAGACCCAGGTAGTCGTAGGACCCTGTCACGTACCAATGCTTTATTACTTGTGGCTTTCCTTGTAACTCCCCCCTTATTTATCTACCTAACCTACCTTAATATAACATCCCCTTTAGATTTACCCTTAAAATATGGCCATGTGATCGTCTAGCTAGTGGTTAGGACCCCTTGAAGTGAACCGCGGTAACCTCAAATTCTTTAATGAGTATCAGCTAAATTTTGGACTCTGACTTTATTTATTATTACCTAGATTTTGAGAACAGATATTTATGGTAATAAATATAATTATTTATGGAAGTAAGAAATAACCTAAAGAAAATTATTCAGAGAAATAGAAAATTATTCAGAATTTATTAGTGCAACGTAAATGATGGTGTAAATTTACTATGATGTATTTAAGTATTACAGCATATATGATGATATAAATATATAAAAATGTTGTTGGTAAAATCCTGCCACACCTATTAAGCTTCCGGGATAACATAGAAGCAGCACTCCTGAGATAAGCTCTTTTACGCCCTAGCATTTCTAGGTTAATTATACTTAACTATCATCTTCTAAACGATGTGTAATTTAATCACACGTGCTACTCCGTATGCCCGATGCAGGTCTGGAAGCTCTTAGTCCGATTTGCAAGTATCAATCGGAACACCTACCCTACCAGTTTAGCCAGACGGGCTATGACCAACACTTCGTAACTTAAGCGCACCTTGATGATGATGAAAAGAAGTGTCAAAGTATCCATCAATCATCATAATTACTTATCTTTTTTATATTCAAAAGCTAGGGATGCTAATCCCTTAATCCCATTCCCCAAAACTGATAATCTAGACAGAATTCCTGGTTTTCTAGATGCATAAACGAAGCACCGAGTTTATTTGTTAACTATTATATTTAATCGAAGCCGAAATTGAGTATTCACTCAATGTATGCTTTGTACTGCTCTTGCCTGACAAAGGTTCCCTAAAGCAAACCGTTCTTCAATCCCAGAATAGTCTGCGTTCCTAAATCCAGATTGATAATTAAGAAATTATGTTGTATGTTGTTGTATGTATTACCTGATTATATTACTCAGTACCTCGTCCCTACACCAGACAACCAGAAATGAAAAATAGAAATAAAATTTTATAGAAACATTAGTTCTTTCCCCATATAAATTAGAAATTAGAAAGATTTAGGCAGTTAAACTCTTTACCTTTTAAACACACATATTTTAGGATTAAGAAACCATATTTTAAAACCCTTAAAGATAAATATATATCAACCATTTCAAATTTATAGACCCTAACTAAAAAAGAACGTTAATAGACATCAAACAAGTGTGTGATTCTACCCTAATCCTACCCTTTGTCCCTAATCTAGTATATTCAAAGCATAGTTCGTTCTTACCATCGACCTAATGCTTTGTAATATACGCAAGTGTAGTCCCTACGAGAGGCTGTAAAGTTCGGCAGGCGAGACCGATAAGGCAACCTACAGGCCAGTGTATTTGACTCCCTCCTTATCGCCCGCGGGCATGGTGGATAAGAATAAGTCGCCCTATTCCGTGTATATAAGTGGATCAGTACCCTAGCACACACACGCACTAATCACGAGGGAAACTCTGCCACAACAAAGACTAAGTGTAATATCAGTCACGACAGAAGTCTGTCCCCGCAACCAGCACTAGCATGAACCGGAGCACCGAAATATATAAATAAATTTAATAGGAGACCTAGTCTCAATTACTGTCGACTTCAGTGGGCCCAGATTACTCCGGATGACGCGCACGTGACGTCCCCACATCCATCTAAACAGCTGGGCCTTGAGACTAGTGAGATAATTCGTCTCTTATGTTGATATAAAAGAGACGCCAAGTCCTCTCAAACTTGGAGCAATAGACTCCTAACCATCCAATCCTTTGGCACCGTTAGGCGGAGTGAATGTTTAGCTGGACAAACTGTCAGTCCAAACAATGATCTGGCTTTTAAAATAGCAAAAATACCCCATAGAAAAACACTAAAATAACTAAGTTATCACTAAATTAAACTAACTCAACAGAAAAGTGAAATTCCCCTAAACACTGTCATCTATATTTAACGTTACGAGAATTTCTTCCCGCAAAACCAAACACAGACACTATTCCTAGCCCCGGCTATGCATTGACATTGTCCCTGCATAACATGACGGCACTTAGAACACACAGCGTAGAGAAAACTTCACAATAACTAAAAACCCACACATGGCAGTAAAGAATCTCCACAACAGTCTAAACTTAGCGTTACGACGATTAAAATCCCCGCAAAACCAAGCACAGACACAAATTCTAAGTTTAAATTCACTAGGATAATTCCAAGTAAAAACAAACAGAAAAAGTCGCGGAGAAACTTCACTTCCCCGCACTACGTTACACCCGAAAACCAGAGTCACTGCTAGCCCGGTCGAAGAATGAATGCCTCTCCCAACGCTCCGCACCGGCCTTTTATACCTTTTACTATGGCGACTGAATGGCGACATAACGGCGACATAACGGCGACTGAGCGGCGACTGAGCGGCGACTGAGCGGCGACTGAGTGGCGACTGAATGGCGACTGAGTGGCGACTGAATGGCGACTGAGTGGCGACTGAGTGGCGACTGAATGGCGACTGAATGGCGACTGAGTGGCGACATAACGGCGACTGAATGGCGACTGAACGGCGACTGAATGGCGACTGAGTGGCGACTGAATGGCGACTGAATGGCGACTGAGTGGCGACTGAATGGCGACATAACGGCGACTGAATGGCGACTGAAAGGCGACTGAATCAAAACAAACATACTGGCGACTGAGTGGCGACTGAGTGGCGACTGAGTGGCGACTGAATGGCGACTGAATGGCGACTGAGTGGCGACTGAGTGGCGACTGAATGGCGACTGAATGGCGACTGAATGGCGACTGAGTGGCGACTGAATGGCGACTGAATGGCGACTGAATCAAAACAAACATACTGGCGACTGAGTGGCGACTGAGTGGCGACTGAATGGCGACTGAGCGGCGACTGAATGGCGACTGAGCGGCGACTGAGTGGCGACTGAGTGGCGACTGAATGGCGACTGAATGGCGACTGAGTGGCGACTGAATGGCGACTGAATGGCGACTGAATCAAAACAAACATACTGGCGACTGAGTGGCGACTGAGTGGCGACTGAATGGCGACTGAGCGGCGACTGAATGGCGACTGAGCGGCGACTGAGTGGCGACTGAGTGGCGACTGAATGGCGACTGAATGGCGACTGAGCGGCGACTGAGTGGCGACTGAGTGGCGACTGAATGGCGACTGAGTGGCGACTGAGTGGCGACTGAATGGCGACTGAATGGCGACTGAGCGGCGACTGAGTGGCGACTGAGTGGCGACTGAATGGCGACTGAGTGGCGACTGAATGGCGACTGAATGGCGACTGAATGGCGACTGAATGGCGACTGAATGGCGACATAACGGCGACTGAATGGCGACTGAAAGGCGACTGAATCAAAACAAACATACTGGCGACTGAGTGGCGACTGAGTGGCGACTGAATGGCGACTGAGCGGCGACTGAATGGCGACTGAGCGGCGACTGAGTGGCGACTGAGTGGCGACTGAATGGCGACATAACGGCGACTGAATGGCGACTGAGTGGCGACTGAATGGCGACTGAATGGCGACTGAGTGGCGACTGAATGGCGACATAACGGCGACTGAATGGCGACTGAAAGGCGACTGAATCAAAACAAACATACTGGCGACTGAGTGGCGACTGAGTGGCGACTGAATGGCGACTGAGCGGCGACTGAATGGCGACTGAGCGGCGACTGAGTGGCGACTGAGTGGCGACTGAATGGCGACATAACGGCGACTGAATGGCGACTGAGTGGCGACTGAGTGGCGACTGAATGGCGACATAATAGCGACATAATAGCGACATAACGGCGACATACTGGCATAAACATTATTCCAAAAGTACCAGGATGCCAGAATTGCAGAAGAGGTCGTTTGCCTCGGGCGGGTAACCGACAACAGGTGTCTTATTGAGACAAACGTATACCAAAAATACCAGGATACCAGAACTGAGGAAGATGTCATTAACCTCGTGGCGTGTAACAAGGTTTGATTCAAGAAGAAAGATCATAAGTTCCAGGTTGTTTACTAAACCATATGTCTTAAATATTAAAGTTCACTATTGCTTACTTCAGAATATAAATCATGTCCTTTTTACTCACGCAGTTTAGAGAAAGACGGAGCTATTTTTAATGACATCTACGCACACATTCATAGGCAATAGTCGAGTAGTCAGTTGGAGTAGACTAAATTATGATAAAAGGGAACGTTCGAAAACTCATCACGTACGAATTTGAAAGCATTATTTTACTTTGAGATATTTTTAGTTTACTTCTGAAAAACATTCCTGTATTGAAGTTTTTTTTATGTTTATTAGTATCTAGTATATTATTTAAGACATCCGGAATTTAGAGAATTAATTATTTTAATATTTTTATTTATCTTATGAATTTTTAGATTTTATGTTTCGAAATTGTACTAGCATCAGCGTAACGGAACGTCGAGCTGTCTTCATCAGTTTTATTGTCAACGTCAATACCAATTTGTTGTTGATTATTTCCTGAGGGTTTATTTTGTTTATTTCTAAGTTAAAATAAAGATTTAAAAAAAAGAAAGTCACGTGATACCTATTATGGATTACCATGGAATTGCTTCAAGTTTCAACTGTTAGAATATTCGATGGAATCATGAATGAAATATGCGACTGAAGAGGTCTTTAGTTTTACAAGGTATTTCCGTTTATTTTCTGTGTTTCAATGAAAAATGTGGTTAATACTAGGCAATAGGCATACGACTAGTCACAGTTCGCCCCCGATTTAAGTGTTTTATGAATTACTACAGTAATTTGTAAAAGACTTCAATCTACTCTAGATTAGTCGGATATATCCCCCCTTTTCTAAACGTGTAGTGTGTGTCTCAATACTAAGTGACCGCTAATGACTCAGCTCTGAAATTAGTTCATCAGAATTCCGTCAATGAACCATGACAACTTTTTCCCCAGTCACCTCGCTCCACCAAAGATATTAGGTTGTGAATCTAATAGGCTACTAATTAACCCGTCCTTGCCAGCTCAACCCGGCCGCGTCGAGTATTACTCTTGTCTCTACCCGAATTGCGCCGTACACTTCCGTAGAAGAGCATCTGATGAGACAGCAAAAACTCCCCAAGCAAAACGAAGAGACCTTTAATTTTTATAAGTACGAAGCTTTCAAGTTCCATCGCCAAAATTCGAACCAATTTTATTGCCTTATCACCCTCAACCACGTTTTCTTGGCGCGTGTCTCATACTTGAATAAAATATACCGACCTTTAAGTTTGTTTGGATGTGTATTTTTTTTTTATATATAAACAAACTTAAAATTGACATAAGTAAATACCTCAATATGGTATAATAAAGATACTTTTGTTTCAAAAAAATATACCAAAATAAACAAAATATTTGCTTATTATTATTATACCTCATATTGAAAGCAACATAATATATGTAATTGTATCTAATTAACCTCTTGAAAAGTGCCTCGTCCTTTTAGACGCTCACGGCCCTTAAAATATGTCGAGTGTCAGATATATCTCACCCAATATGAGTGTGTGGGTTTCGTAAGGGTCTTATTACCTTGTGTAGTACTAGCCATAAAAGCCTACCCTTGTGAATGGGTCGAAATTTTAACCTACCGATAAGGTTTTTCTGGCTAGTTGTGTATGCCCTTCCCCCCCAGTTTGTTCCCCTGCAAATACCGACAAATCTAGTTTGATTACCCTCCAGCCTTTGTCTATCTGTATCAATCCGTTCTTTCCAAAAAGGTACACCCATCAACTTGACATCCGTCATCTCATATCATACATCTCTTTCATAGATCACCACAAAGTCATAACTATAAGCACTCAATGCACACACATTTTCATTCCTCCTCTATTACACTTTCACACTGATTTCTACAGACAGTCAACGCATCGATTAGTAATCAAAATGAGAATATATAGTCACTTAATCACTTGAAAAAAAACTTACTCCATTTGTCCTAACCCCATACCTACTAGCCCAACATTTCTAGATGATGCCCAGATGATTTAAAAATCCCTCAATTTTCCAATTAATTATTTTATTTTATGTTTATTTTAATTAGTAATTACTAGTTAAAAGTACTTTGACTAAGTATTAGAATCAAATGATTCGCACATAAAGAAAAAAATCTGCACTTTTGTTGTTAGATTTTATGATAACGCTTCGCGATTAATTTCTATATAATACCTATCTTTCGCTCTCTTACTGTCGTTCAACGCGCAGCATCGACAACCTACTATGCAATAAACCACCGCGGAAGTATACAGACAATGACGAGTCGAACTTGATACGCGCTTAACCATTCCGCTGCCAAACCATGGCAGTCCACGCGGCTGTTTGTAACGTCTAACTATCACTCTATAAGAAGCCCATAACCGTACATTGTATGGCATTTAAACGACCCTAATCTCAATACCCCAAAACCCAGGCACAGCCACGAATATATAAAAAACTGACCTAAAGCGATTATGCGATTAATACATTTAAAACCATAATGAAAGACTCTACTTGTACGTTGTTTTTATATAATTAGCCCATTGGCCAGCCAAAATAATGCAAACATGCTCACAAATAAATAAAAATAAATTTTATAAGACATTTATAATGATGATTTCTATGAATGATGATGATGATAAATCAAAAATTATAGTAGCGACGAATCATAAAGTATAGTAACATAAATGCTGCAAAACATATTTAAATAATTTTTTAAATTTTTATAAAATTATTATCCGTTTTAATGCATTTTTACCAGCCTATTTACATTATAAAACACACACCGTTTGACTTAACGTACCTATAAAAAAAATCCAAATCATAATATTATTAGCCATGTTATTCAAATTACTATTGTGAGATGTACTAACTCGTTTATGCACTGTTAGTGTTAGTGCTTAAAAATGGAGGCCTAGGCACCCTAAAACATCCGCGCCAGTGATTAAAAATACGTGAGTGAACATCTAGGTATTTTAAGAACTAAGTACCCAGGTGCTCCTAATACAAATACAACTGCATTGGAAGGGTTAGGTAGGTAATGAATCCATCTTTGATATAAAGAGTAAGTAGGTAAGTATTTATCTAAACATTGTGCAACAATTCATTTGTGTAAATTATTTTTAAAAAATAGCCTACTGAACATAAGTTTATTCATAACTCCAGTTTATTTTATAACGCTACTCGTAGATACATATCCAAAATAAATTTTATTTATGCATAGTTTTTAAGAATTTTGTAAACAAACAGACCACAGGACTAAAATAAACAAAAAAAATATTTACGCGCCAGGATTCGAACCCAGTCCTTCTTAAAATATTCTTCATACATTTGTCCACCTTGATATCCACTAGACCACGGGAGAGTTACAAGTGACGACAAATTTAACAATGGCTTTCATAACAAAGTGTTTTATTGTTTTGTTTTATTTTTCAAGTGTTTTTCGCACTAAATGACTAACAAAGAATTTTATTTATCACATGAAAACCATGTAATATAATGCATATACCTACGAACACATTATTATGGAATCCATTGAAAACGTGTTACTAACCGAATTACATTTAGAAAAATCAAGAAAGCATGTGATTATATTCATATTGAAACGCTTGAAAGATCTGAACGTCAATTTAGTATTATTTCATATAATGTAAACAAGCTATAATGCGTTTTATATACTAACATATCCTACAATTGTTCTAGGCTTGCCAAAATTTCTACTCACGTGTTTATTTGTTAAACGCACGTTTCTTGCAGATGAATACTATTTTCACCACTTTATCACGTCACTAATTTCACCCACTACACTATTCTACTATTTCAATATAGATTTACTACAGAAAACTACATGATTTTTCTTATTTGTTTCCAAAATGCACTCGTTACTTGCGTTCGCAAAATGCACGTAAAACTAACCATTTCTCGCTCAAATACACATTTGTACTCAATTATGGACCT
Source organism: Cydia splendana (assembly GCF_910591565.1). Lineage (NCBI taxonomy): Eukaryota > Metazoa > Arthropoda > Insecta > Lepidoptera > Tortricidae > Cydia > Cydia splendana. Next base: position 143,293 of record NC_085979.1, read on the forward strand.
TTTCCGGGTTAGTATCTATATTTATTTTTGCTTTAAACACTGTCCATTCTATTTTATCACTTCTTAATAACATAAATATTTCCGTCCAAGCCAAAGTTGTTTCGTTTACGAAACCGCAATATTTTATTTTAACACGTTTTGACCAGACAACATGGCCCCGGTTTGTTGATATGCACTTAAACTAAACGTCACAATGATTTTCATTTATCTCACATAAAGATTTCCATTATTAAACCATCTACAGTCTCATTTTACGATTAGAATAGGATCCTATAGAAATGCGAATAAATTTAACTATAACTCTTCAATAATTGTTTTTGTAAGTAGCAACACCATTACGATTGTCATCCATTATCTTCCGATTCTATGATCTTCCGTCATAGATGGTAGAATCCTATAGACGTGCTATACTCGCGCGTCCGTGAGGGACAAATCATACGCAACTACACGAGACCGTAACAAGGACAACCAATAATAGCGCTTTCGCTGCCACTCCTACTGAAAGATACGTAAGACTGTCCCGTTCTGTCACCTAGTGATGGGCTACCATTACCATCGCTATCTATTGATTTTTGCAATTATTATCAATACTAAACGAAATCGTTCGTGTGAACAAGTTTTTACGCATAGACAAAATACTAATAACCAACCAATTTACAATCGCGTACAAGACAAGCGGCGAGACGAGCCGCGAAACAAGACACGGAACGAGAGTGTAAACGGGTGCGCGTGCGTCCATGCAATGCGACAAAATCAAAAACATATTCTAATACTCCCGACAACATACCAAGCACAACCCACTCAATTTGGTCGGGTTCTTAGTACGACTTCTTAAGTAACAATTCCGATAGGTGGCGTGAATAACTAAGTGGTTTTGAATAAACTATTCGAGACTGAATTATAAACGTTCAACAGTGAAACATGAGTGAAACGAAATTTTGTCTTTGGCAAATTATAACTGCTGTCATTTCAGATTATGCTTATTTTTTGAAACGTAATTAATTTATCCTTCATACAAGTAAACTAATCGTGATGTTAATGATTAAAATTACTTCAGTTTCCGGTGACATTTTGATCAAATACCTAAACATTTGACAATCACTCAAAACATGCTCAGAACAAAATTAAAACGCCATTTTGAATACAAGCCATTGCCTTTGTTTCACAATGATTTCCTACAGTAAAATACCACGACGCAAGCTTTACCCGATGTAGCGAGTAAGGATTGCCTCCAAGAATGCCCTAATGGTTTCCAAAATATAGCCCCTTGAAGAATTTACTATAAAACGAATGAAGTGAAAGTTCTGTTTCGTCGCCGCATGGCTGACCTTTTCTCAGCTTGCGTCTTCTATTTTTCTGTGAACCTAGTGCCCATAACTATGACCTAGCGTTTGAACTATCTAGTACAAAGGATGTGTAATGAGTCTAGCTGTCGATAGTGCGAATGGAATGGACTTAAATGTGGAAACTGTTGCTTCAAACAAAGGTAAGATTTTATTCCTCTTCTTTCTTTAAACAAGTTACTGCTTTTCAAAATCTGTTTCACTTATTAGAATATCAATCAGCGGAAAATAATTGATCACAAATTGACCTATCTATCAATAAATCTGCTTTTTATTCGGTCCTATTCAATACAGACAAACATTAAGGTTTCCCTAATTTCATACGCTTGTAATGTTTTTACCTAATGTAGTGAGTTGCCTTATTTTTATTCTTTGTTCAGCAACAAAACACATTTTTTTCTGCAAAACTTGAAAGTGATCAAAGTAAAAATCAGTATTAAAGGAATGACATGTTGATTTTTGATTTTATGCTGTCTGTCTAATGTAATATCTGTTCGGTAAATCTTTACTTTATGGACCCACGATTTTTGGGGTGGGGAGGGGGGGAGGGGGGAGGGGGTGGAGAGGGCTACCCCCCAGTCCAACCCCCATGGCGAGGAACCCCATGGCTACGGAGACATTCATGGTCAAAGCTTGCACGGAATCACTAAGAAATAAGGGATTACAGCAAATTTTGAAGGAGGGGGTGAGGGGTGAGCGGGGGCGCGCTTCGCCCGAAGGCCCGCTTCGTCGCCCCTGAGGTCGCGAGCTGACGAGACCATAGCTCGCTTGTGGACGTCGCCGGCTCGCTACGCTCGCCACCTCCCCCCCCTGCGCTTCGCTATTTGGTCTCGGTCGCTCGCTGACCTCGGGGCTACTCCGCGAGCCTTCGACCTCAGCGGTGACGCTATTGGATCTGGGTTAGCTCCGGCGCTGCGGAAGAGCAGCCCTTCCGCCCTCGCGTGACAAAGCACGCTCACTACACTCGGCTCCGCAGCTTCGGCTTACTGGTCGCCTTCGGCGACCAGCCTCAGCCGCTCGCCTCGCTCGTTCCCGCGCTCCGTCACGGCGGGCGAGGGCTGCCCTCCCTCCGCGCCTCCGTTTTTGGAATTGCTCTCTAGGGGTAGGACAGACAAGACCACGTGGATAGTGGGGTGCTCTGATTCGGTTTTAAGTGACCTTGACATTTTGGGTACCTTGAGATTCTGGTGACCAAAGATTTTGGTGACCTTGAGATTCTGGTGACCAAAAATTTTGGTGACCTTGAGATTTTGGTCACCATAAAATTTCGTGACCTTGAGATTTTGGTGACCTTGAGGATGGTGGTGTGGTATAAAAGGTAATATAAATTAACAAAAAACGGCACCTATCGACATCTGCTATTACATTTCTCCTTTATTTCATAGCAATTCCACACAAACTTTAATCATGGACATCTCCACAACCATGGGGCTCCGCGCCATGGGGGCTGGACCGGGGGGCATCCCCTTGCACCCTCCACCCCCCCATACCCAACACACCCTCCAAAGCGTGGGTCCATAAAGTAAAGATTAGCCCTTTATTAGAATGAACCCCGGTATAAATATATCATTATCGAAAGAAAAGAAGTTGAAATTTTGCTGCGAAGACTCCCTTGCTATTTTCGATAAATCAAAACAACTGTGAAACGTAAGTATGATATTTCTACTATTAGACATTTACTCACTGGTTTGACCATACTGCTTTTGGAATTTGAAAAATGTTGTCGCTCTAAAAAGATGACCCTGGTCAATTTCTTTCGGAAATACTAGCTTCCTAAATTTGGAAGTGCAACATATTATAAAAATCATAATTATATGATAATGTCAACTAAAAATAAACAGGATTTCTTGCATGGTAATGAAAATTTGTTAATAAATATGTATTTTCTTTACAAAAGGATCCCGCAGTCTTCCGGTAAATTTAATATAATTTGTGGGCCTAACCCTTATTTTTCAGCAACCGAAACCCAATACCTAGTTGTCAGTGAGCGGAGCAAATTTCCATTGATGCCCTCATGGGTTCTTCCGAGCCTTTCAACAGTCCCCTAGTAAGTATAACACCCATGCTACTAAAAAACTACTGTAACATATACATATGTACCTAGAAAAACAAACTTCAAAATTTTTCATCGCTCTCAAAAATAAAATAAAAATTGATTTTATTTTTAACTTGACTGTAAAGACCCTACTTGTACTAAATAATAAACACTTTTAATGAGACTTATGAATAGGTTCTCTTAAATATACCCTACTTTAGCTAACTTTTATACTTTATCAATTTCAGAGTTCCCGGAGAAATGGCATCGCTCCGCAGTAACAATATGCCTGCCTTCAATGTACTTCTATAGACTGTCTCCAGTCATGACAGGTATTTTATTTCATTATATAAATACCAAACTTATCATAAGCTATAAAAACTCTTAACTTATGTCTGACTCTAATATTTCAAAATAATGAGCGAAGAGGTTCCGGATGAAAGATCGGAGATATGAAAACTGCCATTAACCTTACATCCTATTATGATTTTGTTGACTAAGTAACTTAATCTAGCTTATTTGTGACCTCACTTTATGGAAATGTGCCCTGTAAGGCAAAGATTCTCAAACTTTTTTGGATTTTGAAGAATTTAAGTACTGTCTAGTCTACTTTTGTGAAACCTAATATTTCCTATGAGTGTATTTGACAATAAAATAATGACGCGCCCCCTCTAATGAATGACTGTTGATATTTTACTACTATTACTGTACTTATTCAACTCTTTTCTCTGAAGTTTCCTAATACTTGCCTAATTTATTCCAGGCTACCAAGAACCTCTGACTTCAATACTTCAACACTCCTGTTTGATGGCCGTATCTCAAGAATTTGCTGCTAAGGTCGCTCTAGTCTTCAATGGATACAAGAAAGAAATGTTAGGTACTAGCGTGTTAGCTTAACCAATTATTGTATATTATTACTTAATAGCATTCAGAATACTATTGAAAAGTACCGTCAGCAGAACTGTACTGTAATCATAAGTTAACAGGCTACCTTCATACTACAAATATGTCTTTGTATGCACGCTGTTCGTCCGGCTAATTGGCGCGTTGCATTTCTCAATTGATTTTCATGAAATTATTTGAGCGGCTTAAATAATGACAATAAGGTACACAAGGCAGCTCGCAGGAGCTCTTATAGATAATAGTAATAACTATAACCAGTAAACTATACATATCTCAGCGCTGTTCTCGATAAATGTTGTGACTCTTAGGGTTCCGTACTGAAAAATATGTAGATAAACTTTCATACAAATGTGTATGTTCTACTTATGCTCCAATAGTGATTGCAGCATGTACTATTACCCTTTTCTTAACCTAAATATCTATAAATTGGTCTAAAAATAGTCTTAACATACGATTTCCTATTCAAATCCAAGCTCATGCATACATATATGCTCATTTTTCTTATCCTACAGTAGCAAATGTATGATGTTTTCGTACATTAATGAAATTTAAGCTTATTACTGGCATGTGTGGTTGTCATTCGGACCCACACGTGAAGCAAATAAAACCTAACAGAATTATCTGTAATATCTGTTTCTTACTCTTACTCTATGATCGACAGGCCTATCCAGGACCGTACATACATATTATGCAATCTGTAACTTAACTAGTTTATTATAGTGACAGCTTATCAGTAAACAAAGCATGTAACAAAGATGGAACTCCAATGTTATCTATCACACACGAGTACCTAGCTATTTTTTTTTTATGATATAGAAGGCAAACTAACAGACATATACCCGGTGATGAATGATTGCCGTTTCCTCGTAAAGCCAGAGAGGTTGTAAGTGCGTTGCCGGCTTTTAAGACGGGAGCATAAGAAAGTAGTGAAATACGCCCCCTATGCCTTAGTATTCCTGCGTGTAAATGAACAATTACACGCCCCCATAATTTTACAACTAATGTATATATTTGTAATACGCCCCCGGTTCTGTAATATTACAAGTAAGCCTACGTGAAATGAACAATTTCACGCCCCCATGATTTATCGACTAAAGTACATGTTCTTACACAACTAGATATCTTATCTGACCACATCCTAGGCTAACTTAGGTAAACTAATCTTATCTCTAGACTATGGTAACAGCCTCCTAACCCAAATTATAGTAACCCTGCCTACAAATGCTGCCTGGCAAAGGCCGTCTACCACGAATATGAGTTTCCAAGTCATGGACATTATTTGTTAATCTAAGTATGTATTTATCTATACAAGTATGTACTGCGCCGCCTAGTACCAGCAGTACAAGTTTTGCCTAGCCCCAGGCCAAATTGATATGTGAAAGATTGTCTCTGGAATATTTATTTATTTATTACTGGTACCTGCAATGAAGCTAATTTCTTAATAAATGTATGACAGGAGATAAATAAGACTGATTGTTTTCGCTTAAAATAAGCGTTAATAAGTGCTAATGTTATACTACATAGGGTTTAATTTTGTAACTTTATTTTTCAGATATCAAAGACGCAAGAAGATGGATCATTAGTAGTGATGACAAACATCTTAAGCTGAGGAATATGAAAGTAAATCCCTAATTACGGCGCGCAGAGAACGAGTAAAAAAATGTAGTACCAAACTCGTCAAGAGATGGCGCCACCTCCGAGATAGAACGCGCCAACGATGTGTCAACGTAGAATCTTGATATCCGAGATGCAAATTACTAATCGTTTTTAAATGTTAGGAGAAGATTAATGCTTGGTTGGCTGCATAAGTGCATACCCCTGCTGAGGTCTCAGCAGCTACGCACAAGTTATCAGTAATTGTACATAGTTAGTGTTTTAATAAATAAGCCGACTGATATAATTACGTTCTTTTCGTCTGCGGATAGATAACCCTTACTACAGTGGAATAGTAATAATTTTTCTTTGCGTACATAGTAACTATTGAATAATAAACTTAATGTTTCATGACTTTTATATAAGACCTTTCTACGTGTACATAATAACTATTGAATAATAAAATGAATGCTTTATGACTTTTATTTAAACCATAATAAAAACAGAGTCCAAAATCAAGTGTACCCATTCCATTTCACGCCAGCAAAATGTAGCCTGGAAGGCTACTTTTACATACATATACCTTGAAGAACCGTAGTAACCCAGGTAAACTACATCCTGCGTCACGGTTTCACCAAAATGTAACTCCCCCCTTATTTATCTACCTAACCTACCTTAATATAACATCCCCTTTAGATTTACCCTTAAAATATGGCCATGTGATCGTCTAGCTAGTGGTTAGGACCCCTTGAAGTGAACCGCGGTAACCTCAAATTCTTTAATGAGTATCAGCTAAATTTTGGACTCTGACTTTATTTATTATTACCTAGATTTTGAGAACAGATATTTATGGTAATAAATATAATTATTTATGGAAGTAAGAAATAACCTAAAGAAAATTATTCAGAGAAATAGAAAATTATTCAGAATTTATTAGTGCAACGTAAATGATGGTGTAAATTTACTATGATGTATTTAAGTATTACAGCATATATGATGATATAAATATATAAAAATGTTGTTGGTAAAATCCTGCCACACCTATTAAGCTTCCGGGATAACATAGAAGCAGCACTCCTGAGATAAGCTCTTTTACGCCCTAGCATTTCTAGGTTAATTATACTTAACTATCATCTTCTAAACGATGTGTAATTTAATCACACGTGCTACTCCGTATGCCCGATGCAGGTCTGGAAGCTCTTAGTCCGATTTGCAAGTATCAATCGGAACACCTACCCTACCAGTTTAGCCAGACGGGCTATGACCAACACTTCGTAACTTAAGCGCACCTTGATGATGATGAAAAGAAGTGTCAAAGTATCCATCAATCATCATAATTACTTATCTTTTTTATATTCAAAAGCTAGGGATGCTAATCCCTTAATCCCATTCCCCAAAACTGATAATCTAGACAGAATTCCTGGTTTTCTAGATGCATAAACGAAGCACCGAGTTTATTTGTTAACTATTATATTTAATCGAAGCCGAAATTGAGTATTCACTCAATGTATGCTTTGTACTGCTCTTGCCTGACAAAGGTTCCCTAAAGCAAACCGTTCTTCAATCCCAGAATAGTCTGCGTTCCTAAATCCAGATTGATAATTAAGAAATTATGTTGTATGTTGTTGTATGTATTACCTGATTATATTACTCAGTACCTCGTCCCTACACCAGACAACCAGAAATGAAAAATAGAAATAAAATTTTATAGAAACATTAGTTCTTTCCCCATATAAATTAGAAATTAGAAAGATTTAGGCAGTTAAACTCTTTACCTTTTAAACACACATATTTTAGGATTAAGAAACCATATTTTAAAACCCTTAAAGATAAATATATATCAACCATTTCAAATTTATAGACCCTAACTAAAAAAGAACGTTAATAGACATCAAACAAGTGTGTGATTCTACCCTAATCCTACCCTTTGTCCCTAATCTAGTATATTCAAAGCATAGTTCGTTCTTACCATCTACCTAATGCTTTGTAATATACGCAAGTGTAGTCCCTACGAGAGGCTGTAAAGTTCGGCAGGCGAGACCGATAAGGCAACCTACAGGCCAGTGTATTTGACTCCCTCCTTATCGCCCGCGGGCATGGTGGATAAGAATAAGTCGCCCTATTCCGTGTATATAAGTGGATCAGTACCCTAGCACACACACGCACTAATCACGAGGGAAACTCTGCCACAACAAAGACTAAGTGTAATATCAGTCACGACAGAAGTCTGTCCCCGCAACCAGCACTAGCATGAACCGGAGCACCGAAATATATAAATAAATTTAATAGGAGACCTAGTCTCAATTACTGTCGACTTCAGTGGGCCCAGATTACTCCGGATGACGCGCACGTGACGTCCCCACATCCATCTAAACAGCTGGGCCTTGAGACTAGTGAGATAATTCGTCTCTTATGTTGATATAAAAGAGACGCCAAGTCCTCTCAAACTTGGAGCAATAGACTCCTAACCATCCAATCCTTTGGCACCGTTAGGCGGAGTGAATGTTTAGCTGGACAAACTGTCAGTCCAAACAATGATCTGGCTTTTAAAATAGCAAAAATACCCCATAGAAAAACACTAAAATAACTAAGTTATCACTAAATTAAACTAACTCAACAGAAAAGTGAAATTCCCCTAAACACTGTCATCTATATTTAACGTTACGAGAATTTCTTCCCGCAAAACCAAACACAGACACTATTCCTAGCCCCGGCTATGCATTGACATTGTCCCTGCATAACATGACGGCACTTAGAACACACAGCGTAGAGAAAACTTCACAATAACTAAAAACCCACACATGGCAGTAAAGAATCTCCACAACAGTCTAAACTTAGCGTTACGACGATTAAAATCCCCGCAAAACCAAGCACAGACACAAATTCTAAGTTTAAATTCACTAGGATAATTCCAAGTAAAAACAAACAGAAAAAGTCGCGGAGAAACTTCACTTCCCCGCACTACGTTACACCCGAAAACCAGAGTCACTGCTAGCCCGGTCGAAGAATGAATGCCTCTCCCAACGCTCCGCACCGGCCTTTTATACCTTTTACTATGGCGACTGAATGGCGACATAACGGCGACATAACGGCGACTGAGCGGCGACTGAGCGGCGACTGAGCGGCGACTGAGTGGCGACTGAATGGCGACTGAGTGGCGACTGAATGGCGACTGAGTGGCGACTGAGTGGCGACTGAATGGCGACTGAATGGCGACTGAGTGGCGACATAACGGCGACTGAATGGCGACTGAACGGCGACTGAATGGCGACTGAGTGGCGACTGAATGGCGACTGAATGGCGACTGAGTGGCGACTGAATGGCGACATAACGGCGACTGAATGGCGACTGAAAGGCGACTGAATCAAAACAAACATACTGGCGACTGAGTGGCGACTGAGTGGCGACTGAGTGGCGACTGAATGGCGACTGAATGGCGACTGAGTGGCGACTGAGTGGCGACTGAATGGCGACTGAATGGCGACTGAATGGCGACTGAGTGGCGACTGAATGGCGACTGAATGGCGACTGAATCAAAACAAACATACTGGCGACTGAGTGGCGACTGAGTGGCGACTGAATGGCGACTGAGCGGCGACTGAATGGCGACTGAGCGGCGACTGAGTGGCGACTGAGTGGCGACTGAATGGCGACTGAATGGCGACTGAGTGGCGACTGAATGGCGACTGAATGGCGACTGAATCAAAACAAACATACTGGCGACTGAGTGGCGACTGAGTGGCGACTGAATGGCGACTGAGCGGCGACTGAATGGCGACTGAGCGGCGACTGAGTGGCGACTGAGTGGCGACTGAATGGCGACTGAATGGCGACTGAGCGGCGACTGAGTGGCGACTGAGTGGCGACTGAATGGCGACTGAGTGGCGACTGAGTGGCGACTGAATGGCGACTGAATGGCGACTGAGCGGCGACTGAGTGGCGACTGAGTGGCGACTGAATGGCGACTGAGTGGCGACTGAATGGCGACTGAATGGCGACTGAATGGCGACTGAATGGCGACTGAATGGCGACATAACGGCGACTGAATGGCGACTGAAAGGCGACTGAATCAAAACAAACATACTGGCGACTGAGTGGCGACTGAGTGGCGACTGAATGGCGACTGAGCGGCGACTGAATGGCGACTGAGCGGCGACTGAGTGGCGACTGAGTGGCGACTGAATGGCGACATAACGGCGACTGAATGGCGACTGAGTGGCGACTGAATGGCGACTGAATGGCGACTGAGTGGCGACTGAATGGCGACATAACGGCGACTGAATGGCGACTGAAAGGCGACTGAATCAAAACAAACATACTGGCGACTGAGTGGCGACTGAGTGGCGACTGAATGGCGACTGAGCGGCGACTGAATGGCGACTGAGCGGCGACTGAGTGGCGACTGAGTGGCGACTGAATGGCGACATAACGGCGACTGAATGGCGACTGAGTGGCGACTGAGTGGCGACTGAATGGCGACATAATAGCGACATAATAGCGACATAACGGCGACATACTGGCATAAACATTATTCCAAAAGTACCAGGATGCCAGAATTGCAGAAGAGGTCGTTTGCCTCGGGCGGGTAACCGACAACAGGTGTCTTATTGAGACAAACGTATACCAAAAATACCAGGATACCAGAACTGAGGAAGATGTCATTAACCTCGTGGCGTGTAACAAGGTTTGATTCAAGAAGAAAGATCATAAGTTCCAGGTTGTTTACTAAACCATATGTCTTAAATATTAAAGTTCACTATTGCTTACTTCAGAATATAAATCATGTCCTTTTTACTCACGCAGTTTAGAGAAAGACGGAGCTATTTTTAATGACATCTACGCACACATTCATAGGCAATAGTCGAGTAGTCAGTTGGAGTAGACTAAATTATGATAAAAGGGAACGTTCGAAAACTCATCACGTACGAATTTGAAAGCATTATTTTACTTTGAGATATTTTTAGTTTACTTCTGAAAAACATTCCTGTATTGAAGTTTTTTTTATGTTTATTAGTATCTAGTATATTATTTAAGACATCCGGAATTTAGAGAATTAATTATTTTAATATTTTTATTTATCTTATGAATTTTTAGATTTTATGTTTCGAAATTGTACTAGCATCAGCGTAACGGAACGTCGAGCTGTCTTCATCAGTTTTATTGTCAACGTCAATACCAATTTGTTGTTGATTATTTCCTGAGGGTTTATTTTGTTTATTTCTAAGTTAAAATAAAGATTTAAAAAAAAGAAAGTCACGTGATACCTATTATGGATTACCATGGAATTGCTTCAAGTTTCAACTGTTAGAATATTCGATGGAATCATGAATGAAATATGCGACTGAAGAGGTCTTTAGTTTTACAAGGTATTTCCGTTTATTTTCTGTGTTTCAATGAAAAATGTGGTTAATACTAGGCAATAGGCATACGACTAGTCACATCCTACAGAGCAGGGTCCTTACGCTTCATGTGCAGGACTCTTTACTGATGTAAATAAAGCTTCTTTATGCAAGCAGTGGCGTGCACTTCATAAAGGCAAAAAGGCACTGCCTACCCTACTATAATTCCGATGTCTATCCTCTTAAACTACTTAATTTAATTTATACTTGATCGTACTATCAGTAATCGATATAACTTAAAACATTCTAAAAATTAATAAGCGCTCCATCTACCGGTTAAGCTTTGTCATCAAGTCATCATCTATAATAATTCTACGCGACGAAGTTTATACCACGCGGCACTAGCGCCGCTACGTGCCTTGCACGGCAAAGACAGAAAACATTTCCGTCTAAATCTTTCTATGTGTGCCTCTCCGTGAGTCGTCGTTACGCGATTACAGTGTAGTGGGCCTTCCTATAAGTACGAGCACACAATTATACAAGTAACGCACACATTTAGACGCAATAGGCAGTGTCTTTCGTACCAAACCTAAACGAATGACGCCCGAAAGTTTCCGAATAGTTCCGATGTTTACGTGACTATTTTAAAAAGTAGCATTTGCTATGGTAATTTAGTGCAAATACGAGACTATTTTTTTATTCGTTTACAGTATTTGGTTAAGTTTATTTTCATTTTTTATTCGGTCGCCATTGTTTGTTTGTTTTGGTGAGTTTATGAGATAACGTGAAAAAATGGATAATTTTAACTGTGAAAGTTGTGGTGGGTGTGTGTGTGCAAACTATTAAAAATGATGCGTTTTCGAAGCTTTCGTTTAGCCAAAAAAAGAAGTAATTGAAAAGACTTGACAACAAAATGAAAACCATCACGCAATTTTTTTGGTGAGTTAGTAGCTCTCATTTTTTAAGGTTCCGTACCCAAAGGGTAAAACGGGACTCTATTACTAAGACTCTGCTGTCCTTCCGTCTGTCCGTCTGTCATCAGGCTGTATCTCACGAACCGTGATAGCTAGACAGTTGAAATTTTCACAGATGTATTTCTGTTGCCGCTATAACAACAAACACTAAAAACAGAATAAAATAAAGATTTAAGTGGGGCTCCCATACAACAAACGTGATTTTTGACCGAAGTTAAGCAACGTAGGGCGGGGTCAGTACTTGGATGGGTGACCGTTTTTTTTTTGCCTTTTTTTGCATTATGGTACGGAACCCTTCGTGCGCGAGTCCGACTCGCACTTGCCCGGTTTTCTGATATAATTTTGCCTACCCAGTCCCAAATCTCTGTGCACGCCACTGTATGCAAGGTACTTTTAAGCGGGGCGTAAAGCCAGGAAATTAAAAGGGGACAAGGGATATGGCGCGCAACGTAAATACCTTTTATCTTTTTACCTTTTATCTCAATTGCCCTGAAAATATACTTCTGTATAAATTTTTCCTCGTCAGATCCTTTAGCTAGCTATATTAACGATACTGACATACAACTTGGATTTTTTCTATCGACCAAACTTTAACCTTTCAAAATCAAAATATTTTATTTTAAAGAATTTGGTTGGAGTCTATAATCTAGTTTCTGTTATCATTGCATTAGCCCTTGTTACAATATCTAGAATTCTAGACGGCTAATACTTACCCCTAACCAGCTCGATCTCCTCCTGCGTGAAGGGCGGCAGCCTGGAGCGCGGCTCGCCTTCTTCTGCGCTCTTCTGTGCTATGTAGCGCTCCAGCGCCGGCGGCCAGCCCCCCGCCGCCGAGAAGATGGGGTGGCAGTACCGATCGATCTGAAATAGCTATAGTCTGACTAGAGCTCATAAATAACCATCAATACGCGCCGTACAATCCATGGCGCTTACGCGTCTAGCTCGCGAGACGAGATTGATGTTCCGTTTCTATGGTCTGTTGTCAAAACAACATCAACTCATGGCGCATAATGGTTCTCTGTGCCGGTTCTATACGTAGTAATAATAGTTCAATGTAAGTAACCCCACTTGTATTATGCCGCGAACTACTCGGCTGTGCTGCGCACATGATGACAACGTCAAATCAGGGGGATGTAACTACGCAGTTTAGGTACATTAGGCCGGCGCGCCGCCCGGGCCGGCAGGTGTGTGGCAGTGGGCTGCCGCTCGACCGCACGATAGTCGTGTCACGTGGCGCTCGCGCAAAGAAGATTCACCGTTCGTGCGCGGTTATAAGTTTCAATTTTGTTGCAGGCGGCGAGTATAGGTATAATTTTATACCTAAATCTGACTTTTGTGAAGGAGTGAATTTTCTGTACGGTAGTACTATTAGTTATTCTGGGGTCAAATATAGAATTTTATATTTAGCCAATCAAAAATTTTATAGACCATTGACGACTTTTTGAATAGTGGGAAATGGTGTATTGGTGAGTATCTATATTGGAGAAAGGATAGTAATATATGTGTCAGATAAGTGTAAGTCACATGGACCGTTTTCCGAATTCAAAAATATACATATATTTTATGTATTCCGTCGCTGGGGGTTTGCAAATTACCATATTAGGTGCACCTCGAGCGTTGTTCCCCTTACCGAAATGGCTTTAACGAGTTCCGTGAGCTCGGCGTCCTCTTCAGTCTCCGGCTCGAACCACATCATCTGGTTGGTCAGCGACACCTGCCCTGTACAATACATACAGATGTAGTTCATAATTGTTTTCCTTCGTATTTTGTCGGAAACGTTCGTATTTGTCATGCTACTTCAGCCAACCTCAGTACTTTTTGTACCGAGTCTGACTGAAATAGCAAGACACGTTCGTACGTTTCCGTGACAATACGATGGAAAATAATTATGCATTACATCTGTAATAAACCGTCTGCAGTTTCTGTAATAAAGCGAACTCACAAGCTAAGCCCCGGCGCCCACTCTCGGCATGCCGCGACAAAGGATAGTGCTCATTGGATCGTACCAAAGAGAATAGATAGTATAGAGGGGTCCTGTCATAGTAAATTTTGTAGTCACAGTAAATTTACTGCCATCTATCGACACACGCCTAAAACTCAAAATGAAAATGTATAAAATATAAATGATTTTATTATTTTTATATCATTTTGACCCATGTTCATTCACTGATATCTATGTGTTAAAATTGTTAAATATGAAACGGTGTCGTCACTAGGCTAAATGTGTGTGCGCCATCTATCCGAGAATGACTTTTTCTTGATTTCCGAGGCACGTTTTTTCCTTAGACTTTATTCATCTTATACGAAGTTACATATGTCTTTGATCGTACCTAATATGCATAGGCATCCAATGAGTGATAAGAGGGGTATCCACCCTCCGCAACCACCTTCAGGAGTTAGTTGGTGCCCCGCACGCAAGCGGCCCCACAGGGCGCCCTCTCGCATTAAAAAACTTGTTTTGTCCATTTTTGGAATTTCCCGACTTTCAATTTTTTTTCTTATTGATTATATGATCAGTGATCTTATCCCCGATTATTTTCAAGTGTTGGCAAAATATGTTACATAACAAGATACGGTAGAACTGTTATGATATGATAAATAACTTGTCAGATATCACCATCTCAGGGACACGTCAAAACAGATTAGGTACTTAACTTCTTGTCTCTATGTGATAGAGTACCTTGTGCAGCAACAAGGGGGGTAAGTGTGATATTGGAAATGAGGGTGATAAGGCCCCAGCCTGCGGCTGTCGGAATTAAAGCCCCGGGTTTGCAATATTCTTACCCCAGGAGTTACACACAATGTTTTTCAGCACACTTGCGAAGAAAATGGCGTAGCGGTGAACAGAGTCGATGTTGTGCGTGACCTGGGTGTAATTCTAGATTCTAAAATGACAATGAGAAATCACGTTGACTCCATTATTAACAGATCATATCGCAGTTTAGGCTTCGTCATGAGGACCTGTAAACCTTTTCATAGCTTGTCATGTCTAAAAGTCGTATATTACGCATATGTGAGATCCATCCTTGAATATGCATCACCTATCTGGTCAGTTTGTTACGCTGTTCCAAAAACCGCATCGAAAAAATTAAAAAAAAATTTGTAGCTCATTTAAATTTTAAATTTAAGAAACCATCTGCTGGGTACAAAGGTAATTGCCGGGAATATAACCTACTTTCACTTGAAGCTAGGCGCAAATTAGCTGATATGAGTCTACTTTTCGATATAACTAGAAATCGTTTAGACTGCCCTGAATTATTATCTAATTAATTTTTTTTTTAATTTATTTATTTCAAAAAATATACTTATGTTTAGGTATACAAAAGTTTCGCCAAACTGTAAACAGTTTGTTGGCGAATAGTGCGCTCTCAATTATTTTTATAAGTACTTTAGGCGTTATACCTACAGAGTACAGCACAAACTGTTATGTAACTTATGTAGTACTATTCTAAGTTTAACTTAACTCTAAATTTGTTACCATGCAAATATATCCATAATTCAACATGACCGGTTTGTAACACTACGGTCAGCATGCGTACCTACTTCACCTCACGACAACATTGACCCTGAGCCTTATTATTATGATGTTACGTTTTATTATTGTACTAGGCCGTTCTCGTGAGGTGAAATATTCACCCAAGGTTAATGCAATATTGCAATAATACAAATGAACACTAATAAATCTATACATATATACTATGGATTTATATTATCTAAAAATATTGATTTTAATCTTCTTTTAAACATCTGTTTACTCTTACATTGATCGATTGAACTGTTTAGTTGGTTAAGAATCTTAGGTATTAAGTATTTACGAGTTCTTTGGCCGTAATAATTATTAGTATTATATTGTACATATTTTCGTTTTGTGCTTACCCTAAAATTACGTAATGGTTTTCTACATATTTTAAAACTGTCAAGCCCATAGTTTTCTACACATAATAAGTATTCAACTTTTTCATGAACTGGTAATATTTTTAACTTTTTATACAATAACGTGTAGTTTTGTTTGCAATTAAGTTTAGTGTTTTTATCAACTAATATATTTTTAATTATTCTAATTTGGATGTTACATATTTTATCTAGGTAAGTTTTAAAAGTTCGCCCATATGCGTTTAAACCATAACAAATTATTGACTCGGCTAACGAATGATATAAGGTGTGCAATATTTTCCTGTTTACAATATTATTTAAGCTAAACAATTTTGCCATTACTGCTCGAAGTTTAATGCATACTATATCTATGTGGACGCCCCAGTTGAACTTGGTATCTATAGTTAGACCTAAATATTTATACTTATCTACGAATTCAATACTAGAACATTTACAGTCGACTTGGTTCTTATGTAAGCAATTATATGTGACGTTCCACGGGAAAAGGTACCTTATGAGGGTTTCTAGTTTCGGAGATATGAAATGTTTTGTAAAGAGGTGAAAAAATGCTCAATTTTTATTTATTGTGTGATCTGAAACCTTAATGCGTAACGTTTGTTTACCTGTTTTTATTTTTGTTATAAGTTAGTTATAAGCCTAGTAATGTCGTCTCAGAGTTTAGTAGAAAAGGTACCTTATGGAAAAAAGATTGAAAATTCCCAAAAAAACTAGTCAATACGGGAAAAGAAGTTTGGTAGAGAACTGTATTAGCATTCTGCAAAACTAATTTGATAATTTCAGTTCTGGTTGGGGCGCCTCGCAAATATTATAACCGTACATAGACCGACATCACAAATCCAAGTAGCCTGCTATTATACCAAAGTTACTCTCGTCAAGTATTTCTTAACTAGAATAATCTTCATTTGGTTTGGTCGCATGCAGTAAATCAGCCATTGGTTTGCTGAAAAATGCCAATACCCGACGCATTACCTTATGGAATATCTGAGGTCATTGAACCTCAATGCCGCTTATCTTCAATAGCAACCGAAATATATTATTGATAAGAAATAGACGATTTATACCATCTTAACCCCAAAATATTATTAGTTTATCCTAACTGTTCCATCATCATCATGCCTCATCATGTAACTTAATCACAAGGTACCTTTTCATTACATACAAATTATTGGTCTTTTTTAAGATTATTATGACGAAGAACTAATTAAATTTGGGGCAGTTTAATGTAAATTAATATTTTCTATTCATAAAAGATAAACTGTAATATGATTGATATTTTGTAGTGATGTATTATTAGATTTATTTCCATAAGGTACCTTTTCGTAAATGTATGGAGCAAATACTGTTATTGTTATGTAAGTTTAAAGTGGCATAAGGGGTTAAATATAGTATTTAGTTGGGGTTTTAGGATTTATTTCATTTGAATGACAGAATTTCTTTCATATGTGCTCAGAAAAATTGATTGTGTGTCACATTAAAAGTAAAAATATTCAATTTTGTGATTTTATATGAAAAAGTCAGAAAATACATTTTCACCTCTAAATCGGTATTGTTTTTTGCTTAAACTGTCTGTCAGTGTCGTTTTCTAATAGATAGAATTTAAATCTTGAGAGCTCATTGCAAGCAATCGTGAAAATGAAATAAAACTTTATTTTCAAGAGATTGGCTAGTATACACATAAATCAGTCGATATCAAAAGTTTCTATTTGCATTACAGAACAAGTCGCAATATTTTTTTAATCTCACATATATAAGGTATTATTATTTGTAGTCAACTATGTAACTAACTTCAGGAACATAGTTTTTTAGGCGGCTAAACTTAAAACTTCTCTATCGTAAAGTTGCTAATTTCACAACATTATTTTCAAAAAATCATATCTCTGTAACTACGCAACCTAGAAGGTTGATCTTTTGTGTTATCGATAGCTTATTTATTGTAGATTACTGGGGTATGCATAACTCCATACCCGCCATAAGGTACCTTTGACCGTGGGACGTCACATATGTATGACCTATTATATTAATATTATCGCTCGGGGCCCGTAGATAAGGTGACTTAATTAACATGCATTTTGTTTTATCTATGTTTAGAATGATGCCATTGTCATGAGACCAC
Organism: Cydia splendana; assembly: GCF_910591565.1. Classification (NCBI taxonomy): domain Eukaryota; kingdom Metazoa; phylum Arthropoda; class Insecta; order Lepidoptera; family Tortricidae; genus Cydia; species Cydia splendana. Next base: position 161,487 of record NC_085979.1, read on the forward strand.
TTAATTATGTTTGTAAAATCATTCTGGATACATTTTTCGACATTTTTTATGTCCTTGTCTGCGTACATTATGCATGTGTCGTCTGCATACATATAGGTTGAACAGTTCTGAACCACGTTACTCATGCTGTTCACATGCATAATGTAGCCTACAGGACCATAAATGGAACCAGTCGGCACGCCGTAGATCACGCTGGCCTCCTCCCCGCTCTCTCCGTCGATCACAGTGGTTAGGGTTCTGTTAGTTAGGTAGTTTCTAAACCACTCGAGCACCGGACCACGGACCCCACACTCCTGCATGGCAACAATGAGCTGTCCGTGGTCCAGGGTATCGAATGCTTTTTTGAAGTCTATATACAAGGTGACAACGTACTTTCTATTATTTAAGTGCTCATTAACCTCATCTGTGAACTCGGCTAAAGCGGTTGCGGTGCTGCGCGCGCGTCTAAACCCGTGCTGAGTATCAGATATTATGTTATTATTTTCTAAATACGTACTTATTTGTGACACAATAACTTTTTCGACTATTTTATTAATAACTGATAGTATAGCTATGGGTCTATAATTTGTGTAGTCTAAGTGATTTCCCTGTTTATATATAGGTCGAATTATCGATTTTTTTAACAAGTCTGGGTAGGTACCTGAAGAGGCGCAGGCGTTTACAAACTTTGCCAAAATAGGGCTTATATTCGTTTTTATAATTTTTAAGTCTTTACTCCTTATACCGTCTAGACCCGGCGATTTCCTATTACTTAATTTATCTATAATTTTTTCTATGTCAATATGTGATATTTTTTGATAACGGAATGACACATCGCTCGCATTAACATAATTCTCGCGAATAAGAAATTTTTCTGTACATTTATGTTTAATATTTTGAATTTCTGAGGTAAACGTTTTGGCAAAGTTAGTACACACCTCCTCTATAGATGTATTTTTACCTAAATATTTCTTAATAACCTCGTCTAAGTTTGGTTTTACATTTCCTAGCCAGCTATTGATTGTAGCCCACAATTTTCTCAAATCATTCTCGCAATTCTTAATTTCATTTAGTTTATAGGTTTGTTTTGCTGAATATATACATTTATTAGTTAAATTTCTAAACCTGGTATAATTTAATCTAAGCATTATATTTTTAGGACTAGATTTCCATTTTCGAAACAACTCATCTTTACGTACTAGCATGTTTTTTAAATTACTAGTTATCCAAGGTTGTGCTATTCTATTACCAGTATACGATTTAATTACTTTAGATTTATTATACACTCGGGTGCAAAGAAATCGGACCACCCCAGCATTTTTATCATTTTTTCAATTTCTGTAAAAACTGTATGTGCTACTGTGACATATTATATACCTAATGAAAGGTTGGCTTTTCCTCTATAAATTGATGTGCTTTTCACAGGTTTACTTCCAATATTTTCAGGCTTTCAGGGCTAAGAACTTTGTCACCCTAAAAATGCATACTGGAGTGAAACTTATGCATAATGGGAAAACTGCGATTCTAAAGATATCAAGTAAAAATTAAAACAATTTTCAGCATTTTAATACCGTATATTGCCTCCTCTAGCCCTACGACATGCAGTCATTCGGTTTTTCATTGATCTTATGAATTTTTTTACAGTGTCTTGAGGGATGCCCGCCCATTCTTCTTCGATCGCAGTCTTTAGCTCCAGTAAGGATTCAGGGGCGGGATTTCTGGCCCGGATTCTTCTTTTCAGCTCGTCCCAAATGTGCTCGATCGGGTTTAGGTCAGGACTGCGGGCTGGCCACTCCATGACTCTGATGCCGACCTCCTCCAAGTACTCCTTAGTGATCCGGGCTGTATGCGGCCGAGCGTTATCTTGCATGAGGATGAACTCATCGCCGATATAACCCGCAAATGGGACCACATGATCAGCCAGGATTTCCTCCACGTACCGACGTGCAGTCAAACTGCCTGAATTCGGTCTGGTACCTGGCCCTGTGATGAACACAATGTCCGTCTTCGCTTCCAAAGAAATACCAGCCCAGACCATGATTGACCCCCCACCCAGTGGCGTAGCTAGGGGGGGGCGGCGGGGGCGGCCCGCCCCGGGTGTCACCCATTTGGGGGGTGACACCCGACCGTGAACATCAGTAGTGCCATCTATAAAAATTCGTAAAACTGTGGCAGATTGCACAACCGCCATCAAGGAAATAATATACAACATGCCGATGAGGAACCCGAGAGATATTGACAGAATATTCCTGATCATATTTAAAGACTAAAATATCCTATAAACTGTTTTGGAATTCGTCTAGTTTCATAGTCCAGTACCACCAGCAAATTGCAGAACATTCCCAAAAAGCGGAAACGTTCTCGAGAATGTTCTCAGAACATTCCTGCAACATGCAAATGATTGTACGGCCATCTTGGACTTTTTCCAAAATAATTTTTTTGTCATAGGAATCTAGAGGCCTCTATCTCCCGCCATGTCAAATCTCAGCGCGCTCGGACCAACTTAAAAAAATTAAAAAAAAAATGAATATGACATTTGGTCGAGCACCCCCCACCTATCACGCACCGTTTAAAAGTTGCCATACAAAATAATAGTGGCCAGTTTTCCCACAATTGTAGCATTTTTACAAAAAAAAAATTTTTCATGGGTATTTAGGGGACCCCGAGATTCCGTGACCAAAATTTCAGCGCGCTAGGACAAACTTGAAAAAATAAAAAAAAACGTCGGCCATATTGAAAAAAACATGGCGGCGTCAAAAACTGCCAGGGTCCCTCTATGACATTTGGTCGAGCACCCCCCCACCTAGGTCTGACCGTTTGGCCGGGCCGTCATACATTTTTCTGACCGGAAGCGGTAGACCAAAAGTCGGAATTTTCTGGGGGTAAGGATACTACACCTAAACTATCGTGAATATTCATGGTATAAACTACGATAAATAATTCTCGTTCTCGAGAACATTCTCAGAAGTTACCAAGAAATTCACATGTGGAAAGTTTCGCAACTTTGGAAAGTTTTTTTTAAATTATGTGATTATTTCTGTAATTGACAAAAAAAAGTTAAAATTATTTTTGGGTGACGGTTTTACAAATTATAGCATTTACATTTTATGTACAAAAAATCGAAAAACGAGAAATTCTCATGTGGAAAGTTTCGCAACTTTGGAAAGTTTTTTTTTTAATTATGTGATTATTTCTGTAATTGATAAAAAAAAGTTAAAATAGTTTTTGGGTGACAGTTTTACAAATTTACATACATTTACATTTTATGTACAAAAAATCGAAAAAACATTTTATTTTGGTGAAATTGACGTAAACTCTTTTATAGTATATTTTCCTTATTTTGGCCTCAGAAATGCATGGTTAAAATCTCTCGGGGTTCCTGGTATGTAACAATAATAATATATGTTGGCGCCTCGTAGGTTTTTTTATTCAGAAAGTTTTTTTTTATTATGTGATTATTTCTGTAATTGAGAAGCTATGTCACTGTTTCTAATTGGGTGACTCTGGACTATTTGAAATTCATTGTGAAATGGGATTTTACAGAATCTCTTTCAAATCGCGCACTTGTCAACATTTTTTTTTTATTAACGTAAATTATTTGTATATCTTTCACGGGACAATGATGACTCGGACCTTTGGGAGGCGTGCGCGGAGCCCAAGCCAACATGTAGATGCCCTTATAACACTTATGAAATGTGGGTTACACCGAGTGGATGCTGTCCTTGCCCGTGTCATAGAACGCGCGCAGAGGCAACACCCGCCAGGGTGTAGACTATTGAGAGTTCATGGAATCTAAAATGAAAGCGATGGAGTAAATTGTGAGCTATGGAATATTAAACGTAATTTTATAATTGTAAAATATTAAACATATTTTACAATTTTGATTGAATTTTGGGGTGACACCCACAATTTCCGCCCCGGGTGCCACCCATGCTAGCTACGCCACTGCCCCCACCATAAGCAACACGTTCCTCGATGCAGCATTGAGAGAACCGCTCCCCAGGTCTTCGGTAGACTCGTACCCGTCCGTCATTGCCAGACAAAGTTATCCTGCACTCGTCGGAAAAAAGTACGGAACTCCATTGCTGAAGGGTCCATTCTTCATGTTCGCGAGCGAAGACGCGTCGTTGTCCACGATGTATTGGGGTGAGTTTTGGGCCATTTGCAGCTCTGTGAGCTGTCAATTCCTTCTCCTTCAGTCGTCTTCTAACTGTCCATCGGCTGATAGACACATTCCTGGTCTCTAGGAGCTTCTGCTGAAGCTGAACGGCATTCAGTCGACGATTTCGTAGCGAGGTAAGAACGATGAAACGGTCATCTCTCTCAGAAGTGATGCGAGTTCTGCCAGTTCCGGGTCTTCTGGATAACGTCTGATCTACGCGGAATCTCTGGAAGACACGTTGAACCGATGACTTCGATAGGTTGAGTTGTCGAGCCACTGCACGTTGACTAAGCCCTCCCTGCAATAGGGCAACTGCTTGGCCAGCTTCAGTCGAGGTAGTATCCATTTTTCTCCAGTTTTTCCAGGTTCAGGCGATGAGAGTAGTGTTCAGGAAGACGTACCAATCACGAATGATGCATAAACAATGATAATGACTGTTTTTATACCTAATGATAAGTGGTCAATTAGTGCATGCGCTAATGAGGCAGTTGGAGGGGGGTGATTTCCAGGCCCATATTTTGCACAATATCCATCCCCACTCCTGAATATTGATGTCATTTGATAGGGCAGAAAATTATCTACCACGTGGTATTTAAATTATCATGATCGAGGTTACAGTTTTTACACAAATTGAAAAAATGTTGAAAATGTGGTCCGATTTCTTTGCACCCGAGTGTATATTGTGTTAAAAATGCAATAAATTCTTTCATACATTACTTTCGGGCATTGAATATTGAACACTTCAGACCAATTTATTTTTTGTAACTCTGTTTCGACTAAGCTATTATTAAGTACACACACTTGACGCATATTATGTCCTATTCCGTTTCTATTTCTCCCTCCGCGTATATCGGTTGCAGTACTGGTAGCTAGGTTGACGCCGACGAGATAGTGGTCCGACACCTTGCACGTGAGCATGTGTGCGCCAGCCGCCCGCAGGTCCCCGGCCGCGCGCACCCACACATGGTCGAGGCACGACGTCACAAGCTGCCCATCCAGTATCTCCTCTCGCGTGCATTCGTTGATAACGCAGTCTAGGCCGCGACCACACAGGCTGTTTTTGTAGTTCTCGGTGATGCTGTCACTTAACGATATGTTTATATTTATGTCTCCTATAATAATGATGTTGTCCGCACGTGAAGTTTTCTTTAATATACGATCAAGCTCCTGTATAAAATAATTCTTATTAGTACACGGTGGTCTATATATTGCAAATATATGAAGCGGGTTCTGGTAGTTCTTAATTACTATATGGACTATTTCGGACGCACATCCAGAAGTGTTTAATTTTTCTGCCACTAATTCCGTCTTCGTGTATATTAATAAACCTCCGCCTCTTCTATCCTCTCGTGTTCTCTTGTATATATTATATCCTTCCAAAGTGTATAAAAAAAGTTCTTCTCTTTTAACGTTAATCTCACTCAATATTATGATATCAATTACATTATTACATGTGTTAAGCATACATTGAAATTCGTCAAAGTTTTTCCTCAAAGATCTTATGTTTAGGTGGATTATTTTTAGTTCATTCTTTGTATTATTTATGTATGTACTCCAACTATGAATATCTTCAAATTTTCTGTATTTAGTTGTAGTATCATTTATATTATTTAATATATCGTTGAATTTAGGGCCTTATGGAAATCATGTAGTGTGTTAGCGCCCACTCACGTGTGGATTTCTTATCTTACTCACTAGATTTTTGTCCGGATAATAGTTTTCCTATATCTGTATCGGATTTAATATGTTGTATCTTCGCTTTTTCGTCTTTTTTGACTAATACTCTGTTATTTTGCACCCAGATGAACTTATATGTCCCTTTCAAAGAGGTTTTAGTATTCCAGAAAAGATTACGCATTTGTCTCGTGAGGTTTTCGTTTATATAAACGATTTGCTCGTCCTCGACGGCCAGTAGGTCTTTGTTGGTATGCCTAGTCTTCCTCTGCATGAGCCATTCATTTTTAGCATGCATGGATGCCAGCGATACCACAATCGGGCGCGGGCGCGGCTTACCGCCGGCCTCGGCCGTTTTTTCTCGCCCGACCCTCTTTGCATTTTCAATTTCGTTTGGATTTAAATTCATTTTCTCGGCAATTTTCATGACTGTCTTTTTTGTATCCTCTCTTTCCTGTTGGTATAAGCCTATAATCTCAATTTCTCTCTCAATTTCCTTAGCTTCTAGCTGTGTAATTCGCTCTTCTAGGGTTTCATTCACTTTCTGCAGGTAGGTATTTTTATTCTCCAACGCCGCGATCTTCTTCTGTGCAGTCTCTCTAAATTCTGACATTTCTTGATACTGTTCTGAATAGAAATCAACGGTGTCCTTAAGTTCCTCCAGTTGGCTTTTGATGGTACATAAAGTTTCTAGTTTTTTATTCACCTCACTGAGAACCGATTCCACCGTAGCCTTATTCACATCGATCACCAGCTTGGGAGGTTGGTGTTGGGGACTATTTTCTCCTCGAGCACAGTTATCACAAATTTCGCTGCTAATAAACTGGTTCAGGTCCGTCACACATTTTTTATGGTAGAAACCACCACACCGTCCTTTGCACTGGAGTACATCGTCCTTTCTTGCTGACACAAAAAGTTTGCACTGTTTGCACTGCACCATTTTTATTTTACACTTTACTAACGTAATTCGAGTAAATTATAACACTATCGCATCCACACGTCCGCACGCTGAGCGCATTCGCGCGGTCTTGATCTGGTCTAACGTTTCGAGTTCCAAGACGTCGAACTCGACATACAACTCTATTTCATGTTCCCTTCCACTCCACTAACTATGGTTCTAACGCCGTGTTATCACGGATCCCTCACTTGTATAACACTGAATTCTGCACTGCCGATCCTTTTGTAGGTTCTAAAAATAAATTCAAAAAATATATATATTCCATTTTGTTCAAAGAAAATTAATATAAAATCAGTTTCTGTTTTTATTACTATTGTGTTTCTACATTTAACCATGGTATAATAATATACTCCGCCTGGTACTCCATTCCCGTCTTTTCTAGGTCACCTAACTGACACGGGCTTACGTCATCGTGCGACAGCGCTATATGATAATATGCGATAGCGCTATATATAGCGGCCATGTTGTTGTGACGTAGGCCCGTGTCACTCTGGGAATAGAAGACCATGTTTTATTAGACTATGCATTTAACTTCAGTACTGGTACTAATTGCTCCTTAAATAAATACATACATTTTATTACAACATCTCTTTATATCATAAGATCATAATTTTTTCAAGCTATGTGTTCCTGGTTGCCAGGGAAATGCAGTTAGTTGTACGTTCAGGTAGGTGTACTTTTTAGATTCTAACTCCTATAATAATTCTGTGAACAATAAACTTTCAGTTTGAATAACTACTACATTATGATGTTTATCTTGATATTCTTGTGAACGTCTGCTGGTGTCTGATTTTCAACTAATGCAATGTCATGGTTTTGTTTTGTATTAGAAGTAGGTTTTTTTAACTAGATTACTTATACATTTTACAACCGGTTTATACATTTTACAACCGGTTTATACATTTTATAGTATTTCTAGCGTATCGAGCATTTGTGTGTATTGTACATTCTCATTGTTTTCTTATCTTTGTTATTTTTAATCGTTATATAATGTAACTCAATGGATGACTGTTATTGGCCTTATTTTTATGTAAGCATTAATATGTCTTAGTTATATTTACGGCTGTTGTTATCCTGAATACCAATAAATAAAATAAATAAATAAAAAATAAAAACAAATTTTAAGCGAAATAATTCTTAAATACGTTGACATTTCTAACATTCGTCCGCCAAATTGTCATTCTTTGACAGGTTAGACAATTTAGACATCAAAGGCAGAGACTCATTCGGCATAAAGCCACGATTGAAAATTGTGTAAGTACCTAAAAATATTTGAAACGGCTATTAAATTACACATTAAATATTTTAAAACATAATCAAAAATATTAAATTATAAACGTCAGCATCAGGAGCCTACTGATTGTGATATATAATATGTACTATACATACATAACAGTGTTAAAACAAGTGAGTCTAAACCGTAAAATTATTCAATAACAGTGTTATGTCAGATAAGAATGTGCAAGCGATATCTTTGAGAAATTGATCCGGGTCTAGTCTAGGTCTGTCTGAGGTCTCTCGCCTTCCAATTTTCCAAGCAGGATCACTTTATCTACGCTTGATACCTATACAGTTAAGGTACTGTGGCTACATACCTTGATATTGAGGCTTGTACTCCGCCTCGTACAGCTTGTAGGCATTCGCGTGCGCGAGCAGGATGTGCTTGTTGCACAGATACGACCCGCGCCCTTCCGACTCCAGCCCTGAAGCTATGTGTCCGGTGTACCTGGACAATATATCATATTCTAGGGTACTGTGGCTACGTACCTTGATATTGAGGCTTGTACTCCGCCTCGTACAGCCTGTAGGCCTTCGCGTGCGCGAGCAGGATGTGCTTGGTGCACAGATACGACCCGCGCCCTTCCGACTCCAGCCCTGGAGCTATGTGTCCGGTGTACCTGGACAATATATAAAATAGTCTGTGTTGGCGCAACATAACATAAGTACTCGTACGAAGACCGGACACATGACGTCACACACATACGTCACGGCTCCCCGTTCCGCGTACCTACATTAGACTGCACCTTACAGCCGAAGCGGCTACACATATTTTTATATAGATTCCCAAAAAACCTAACGTTATACCTGTAATTAGTTATATTAAGTTAATAATAAATCAAGAATATAGTACTATCCTGGAGTTTCTTCATTATATCCCACAAGAGCTTAAATTGAGGAGTACATCGAACAGTCTGGTTTTTTTACAAGCTTTTTGTTTAACTTCTTGCCCTGTTAGTAAGTTTGTTATGGGTAATCTTGGAAGCTAAATTTGACCTATTTCCCGATTTCCGAGAAGGTTTCAATAACTGGCCAGCCTTCAATAATAACTAGCCGCCTTATACTAAAATGAATTCTGTTTATAGGTGAATAGAATTCATTTTTAGTTTAGGGTGGCCAATTACTAACAGTGGCCAGTTACTGACGAATTACCCTATTAGCTTCCGCATATAAAGTTTCCGTTTAGAGAAGGGATTATTACTCAATGTTTCGTCCGCACAGTGGCGCCCTCATTAGAGAGATTGTGTTTTCAAATAAACCAAATGATATTAATGTTGTAGTACTACGTAGGTACTGATTCCCCAACTTTTGGTCCTTGTCACATAGTTTTATTTTGTGCTTCATCACCTAAACGGCTACCATTTGCCGTTTAGGTGATGAAGTCAAGAGTAGAACTATAAAACTATATCACATAGATCAAAAAATGGGGGATGAATAGGACCAAAAACAGGTCCAGCCGGGATATACTGTCAAACCTGACATACCCAATGTCGCAGACGACGGTAGGCTCGTTGATGGTGACCCATGTCTTGACGCGGTCTCCGTACAGGTCAAAGACCACACGGGCGTAGTCCGCGAACCAGTCCGAGATCAGCGGGTTCGTCCAGCCCCCTGGAAGCCATGCTCGTTTTAGAACCACAGACTACACAGACACGGCATTTTGAAGCGTGTACAAAGGGATTTTAAGAATTTTGATTACCTACATCACAAAAAACGTATGTCTTCCACGTTTTATGTGATTATATCAATTGAGACCTAGTATTAGACAAAAGACGTTCGTTGGAAATTGACCCCAAGGATCTCCATCCCATGAGCCGTGGCAAAAATGCCGGGATAACGCGAGGAAGATGATGAAGACCCGAAAACGTTTTGTTAGCTGTTACCCAAGTCCTGGAGCGTCTGCGGCAGGTCCCAGTGGTAGAGCGTGACGACGGGCTCGATGCCTCTCTCGAGCAGCGCGTCGATCAGGTCCCCGTAGTACCGCGCGCCGTCCTCGCTCACGCGGTTCGCGAACCCGGTCGGCAGCACGCGCGGCCACGATATCGAGAATCTGACGATGTTACACAAATATCACACAAACAAATTAGGTTACTTTTATAGGTTCTTCAAGGAAGAAGGTGGTATCTTGATGGTGACTGTAGGAGTCATGTATCTACCTGTAGAAGTCCACATTAAGGTCCTCGAGCAGCTGAATATCCTCCCTCCAGTTGTTGTAGGAGTCGCAGGCCACGTCGCCGTTGCTCCGGTCGCTGATGGCCTCCGGTCTGGAGTGCACGAAGCGGTCCCAGATGCTCTCGCCCTTGTCTGATCGAGCATTCAATATTTATAAACGTAAATTACATCGGCTAACATGAGGAAAAAACTCAAACTTTTCGTCAAATTATACTTTGCCACACTCGTGGATAAAATGCAAACTGCGCATCAGTGTTTGAAGAATAAAGAAATCATTTACCGCTGGCGTTCCAGGCCCCCTCGATCTGGTAGGAGGCGGTGGCGGTGCCGAACTTGAACCCGTCGGGGAAGCGCCGCTCCGCCGCCGCGACACACAGCACCGCACTGTACCACAGAATAAATAATAGTACTAGGTACAGAAGACTCACTCTCTAACAAAACGCGTCTGTCACGATCAGGACAGATATGGCCGCTAGGTGGCGACAGCGCCACGCGCGGCTTATGGCTAGCCACCAAAATTGGTGTGGAACGGATGTACTTTCAGTTACCAAGTTAGGTACTATTTGGTACTATATTGTCATGGTGAGACCTTTAATATATAACAGCTTGGCAATGTCAGATTAGTCCCATTTTTGTCAAAATTCAGTTCTGATGAGGAAATCCATGAGGATTGAAGAAACTCCTCAAATTTATGGGTCAAACAGATCACTGTGTTATCTTTCCTGTAGACATACACAAGAGTTAAGGGCTATAAAGGTTAATTTTCTTATTTAACCCTTATCCGCGTGAAAAAGTCCTCCTTTTATTTAGAGAACTATGATAAAATCATTGCTTACATGCCCACAAGCTGTTAACTATTGCCCACAGGAGAGAAAACTAGTGTGTTATCGCGAACAGCACATTTTTCTCTCCTGTGGGCAATAGTTAACAGCTTGTGGGCATGTAAGCAATGATTTTATCATAGTTCTCTAAATAAAAGGAGGACCTTTTCACGTGGATAAGGGTTAAATAAGAAAATTAACCTTTATAGCCCTTAACTCTTGTGTATGTCTACAGGAAAGACATAACACAGTGATCTGTTTGACCCTTATAGAATACTAAGGGATTACTATAATTTATCTATAAATCAAGTATGCGCATTTAACCAGTGCTATTTCGTGAAGCGGAACTCGTGATGAAGACCAGGCGGCTTAGCACGGTCGCGTTTTTATCCCTTGTCACCATGCCTGTCACGTTCTAACAAGTATGTAAGTGCGAAAGGGACGCGCATAGTGATAGTCGATAAAAATGGAACCGTGCTGAGCCCGCTGAAGGGAACTCCTCAACGACAACATTTTACGTTTTTAGGCTGATTGTAAATGTCATTTCCGTAAATGATTTAATTTACTTTCAGATGACTTTCACACTATTGTGCGATATAGTTTTTTCTGTTTAAGATTATTTACAATTCTGCTTTGCCTTAGTGTTGACTGGTAGAGAAGCCTCATGGCATTATATGTTAGCCTATTGTACATTAAGTTTTATTATTTAATGCAATAAAATTTAAATAAATAAATACTTACCCGATAATTACCGCCTTCATGCAAGCCATGTCTTCGACTGATCACCGAACTGCATGTTATCTTAGATCGCAAATAATAATCACGGCGATAACAATCCGCCGAAAATATTTATCTTCGATTGAATGTAAATAAGTAGGTACATACTTAAGATATGATATAATACATATAATAGATAGTTATTTGTTATACAATAGGGAATATTAGGCAAAGCTCTGCGTAGATGGCACCTTTGTGGCACATACAGTAAACAAACCACATTGACACATGGCCTACCGCGAAACAAGAAAATCGAAATTTCGTTATCTAACCTCTCTTTCACTCTTGCATATTCGAGCGATAAAGAGGCAGATAACTAAATTTCGATTTTCGCGTTTACCGGTAGGCCCTTGTTAACAAACCGCCTTGATGCATGAATGTCATATTTTATTGTCTGTGAAAACTTGTCAAAAAACAGTTTAAGGCACAGTATGTATATGTTAGTCTATGAATTTACTGAGTCGGTAGTGCTGCACTCTGGCGGCAGAACATTGCAGTAATATCCCCTATTGTGCAATTGTTGTTTATCTCTTGTGCCTCGGAGTAAATATCTATGGAGTAGAGACGCGCACTAATTTCTATCTGAAAAATTCTGTCGTTTTTGGCGCGGGGGACGAGGTAACGCACACAAATAATGTTAACACTAATGCATTTTTAGCATGCGTCGCTACACACGCACACGACAAAATTATCAAACACTAGCAAAAACTATATTCACACAAGTACAAGAACAAACACAGACAACCCTGTCCGTGAACGAGATGACGTCAGTTCTAAGTAAACCTAGATAGTGCGAGGGACGCGCCGATAATATTGTCGATAAAATTGTCAATGAATTTTAATTTCTGATTTTATCAATTATAATAATAATACAATATCAAGTCTTTGTACCAGCATTTTACTAACTTTGAATTTTTGTATTGTTTAGATGTTATTTCTAATAGTTTGTCAATTTGTTTAGGGCGAATCTTGCAAGCTGATATAGAATGATTTATTATTATCAGTTCATTACTTAATATTTTACATGTTGGTTTACTTCTGAAAGCAATGCAATATACTATCGAGCATGCAGATCTGATGACAGAGATGGAACGCGGCCATAGGATGTCATTTAAGGGATATTGAGTAGGGGATAATTAGTATATATATCGGCGGTAGATCGTAAAATCGGACATATCGAGATATTCCTAGGCATATCATGAAACGCCGCCATTTAATAATCTGCCTTTTGCATTTTTTGCCACGGCTAGTGCTGCATTCTATGTGGCATTTGGAGCAGAATGCGTAGGTACTAGGTAGGTACTAAAATCATACGCTACCCAAACACGTACTATAAGTAGGCTGTCAAGCCATTTCAATGGTTATCATTTGCTAAAATTAGGACATCCTACTTATTCGATATGCCTAAATGTTGAGGTTTGAACGGTATGGCTGGTGGTCACTAGTCAGATCATGACATGCCGGCGTTTCATGATCTGCTTAGGAATATCACACCTTGAAGTTAGCACGATATGGCTGGTGGTCACTAGGCAGATCATCATCTGCCTAGGAATATCACTCCTTGAGGTTTGTACGATATGGCTGGTGTTCGCTAGGCATCATGACCATCTGTATATTATTCATTTTGTTTATATCGATTTTACCGATATTGGTTTTTATGGTGTCCCATCACTAATATTGGTACGGTGATACCAGAGTAATAAATTAAAAGTGCCTATTTATGGAAAGTGACAGCCGTAAATACCTTAAATTAATAAAATATTTGACATGTTAAATAAAAATATATAGCTGGTCAAGCAAATCTTGTCGGTAAAAAAGGCACGAAATTCAAATTTTCTATGAGACGATATCCCTTCCCGCCTACATTTTTCAAATTTGCCGCCTTTTTCTACTGACAAGATCTGCTTGACCAGCTATATGTAGAAACTAAAGGAAAAAATAATTTTCAAAAAAGAGTATCGGTAATTTTACGTTATTTAGGGGTTGTGCACAAATCACGCGAGATGTTTTCGACTACTTTTTGATCCCCCGTCCCCCTTTTCTTTATTCTTATAGATCTATTTATTTGATTAAATAGATTAGGTTGATATGAAACTAAGGTGTTATATAAAAATAATGTGTTACATAAATTATATGTGACGTCCCACGGGTAAAGGTACCTTATGGGGGTTGGCGATTACGCTATTATTAACGCCGCTCCAATATTATTGCGGCGCCATGCGACGTAAGCGCCGGCCGCCATAAGGTACCTTTTTCCATGGAACGTCATATATAACAAAAAGCAACGCAAATAGGGCATATTACTGCAATGTTCTGCCGCCAGAGTGTAGCACTAAGCTAGCTAGTAAATTTTCTCTTTTCTCTTTATCGCTCAAATATGCAATAGTGATAGAGAGGTTAGATAACGAAATTTAAATTTTCTTGTTCCGCGGCGGACCCCCAGATTGTGATGGATTGTGGTAGTCGCGCCCCCTACGCAGAGTTTCGCATAATATTTCCTATTAGAAATTCTACTCGTACCTAATTAATATTTAGAAAGTCTTCTTTAGAATTACCCTAAATTAGATCTAATATCATGTCACTGGTATCACTGTCAGATTGACAATGTTTTTTAGTTATTTGCAAAGTTAATGCACTATTTGATAATATTTAGATGTAATAGTACTTACATATGATAAGAAACGTGTTCTTTTTGTAGACTAGACGTTTCCGATCTCATTTTGCACGAGAAAACGCTGCAATTCGGCATTTTCGGCTCCTATCATTCCGCTTAGACTGACGTTTGCTGAATGGCGTATGACGTGTGGCAACTAGTTTTATATAACCTCCTTGACCGGCGGCCGCGATCTTTTTGCAGAGGGGAACGCCTGTTAATGGCCGCTCCATAGATATTTACTCCGAGTCTTGTGCTTATATAACTTTGATATCCGAGCAAGTGAAAGATTACAAAAATGAACCATGAGCATAACGAGTATTTCTAAACCATTTTTTTAAACACATCAAATTATTTCATAAGCTTCTCGTACGGAACCCTCGGTGGGCGAGTCCGACTCGCGCTTGTCCGGTCTTTACTGTATTGGTCGGTTATTGCTGTTACGTGGGAGCATTTTCACTGAGGCATTGTGCGTGTGGCAGCGGTCATAAATAAATAAATATTATAGGACATTATCAAACAAAATAATGAAAGTCCCATAGTAATTTTCATACGCACAATACTTTAGTGAACAATATCTGGGAGACCGAGCTTAAGACCTAGGTAGATCGATTGTTCGCCCCGAAGTCACCCATATAGCAAGTTTCATCGAAATAGCGCCGTTTCCGAGATCCTCGAAATATATATACAAGAATTGCTAGTTTAAAGCTATAAGATACTCTAGGATCAAGAATTAAAAGTGTAATAAAAAACAGTTATCATTTTCAAAAAAACCTTCTTAATTTACACTGTTATAATATCTAAATATTAACTACAGCTAAAATAATAAATTACCTTTTAGTTTCTACACCGACGCCATAGCAAGTTGACATCTCAAGCACTTATCACAATTTTCCTGCGCGTTATACTTGCGACACCGCAGACACTGCTCTCGGCCGCTCTCGCCGACACTCACCACCCATCTCTCGACACTCTCGACACTCAGACACACTTCTGACACTTCTAAAATCTCATTTAACACACTTTCATTAGTTTCATCTAAACAATTTAAATCATTCAATATGGAATATAATGTAGGACTTAATTTTACATCAACAGAGAATTTCTTTAAATTTTCGTTTTGAGTTAAAGCTGTAATATCTTTCTTTAATTCTAAAATTAAATCCATTTTCGTTGTGTCTACGCTTTGATTCTCTAAAACAGGTATATTTTGAGTGAAAAAGAAAGGTTTTTCATATAAAGGATGATATTTCCATACCTCTTCTATTAAATGCGGCAAAATAGGTGCTATCGCCTTACACAGAGAGACTAGAATCGTGTGAGCAACTAACTGTGCCCCTATCCTCCCTTCTGACTCTTTAGGAGCACAATATAATCTATCTTTAACGCAATGACAATATAAAGCTGACACCTTATTACTAATAAAATAGAGGATATTTTGAACTGAACTGTTATATCTCAACTCTTTCATATTTTCGTGTACATCCTTTAAAAACTTATACGTTTCTGCGACCATGTATTGGTCGAAGTAGTTCAATGGTGGGGGGTTGAGTGGGGGAAGGTCAATGACCCCTAATAGATATTTCATAATGGCGCGAATCCTGATGACCTCTGACTGGCAGTCGTCGAGCAGTTTCTTACTGACGATGATTTGTGTGTGCTGTGTGCCGTGGCTGGCCACCCACCATCTGTAATCATATTTCAAATTAAATGGACAAATATTAAAATACTAGAGATAAATCCTGGTCACGGCACCACACTGCACAGACGCCATCAGATATATTGGAGCGGCTAAGACACCTACAAATATCTGAACACGCCTCTACAGGGAGTATTATCCCAATGTTTTGCCGCCAGAGTGCATCACTATGTTGTTTAGTAAACCATAGAGTAACTTATACATACTCGGCCTTAAACAGTTTTTTGACAAGTTTTCATAATGACATTGTTGCATCAAGGCGGTTTGTTTACAGGCCACCTGTATTTCGTTATCTGCCTCCAAATTTCGTTATCTGCCTCACTATCGATCGAATAGGCAAGAGTGATAGAGAGGCAGAAACCGAACTTTCTATTTTCGTGTATCGCGGTAGGCTCTGTGATAGCACTTGTGACGCCCTCTACGCAGAGTTTTGCGTAATATTCCCTATTGTCAGGACGTTTTAGAGTGTGTGTTCAGATATTGTGAACACCTTGGCCGCTCCGATATATCTGATGGCGACTGTACATCGCCAGGTGACAACCAAAACTGACTAATTACTACAAGTTCAGAGGCAAGTTGAACCGCACGGTAGTACCAAAACAAGGTTGATTGTTGAACCCTTTGAGGCGCGTCATCGTGAATCTTGTCGGAATACACGAAGGTTGACATTGGATTGTGTTGTAAATTTTAGTAAAGCCCGAACAACGTCATCTCCGGATGATTTTATGGCGTGAGCAATCGGATCAACCAATTAAAATATACCTACTGAATACAATTACATATGGTACATCATCTGCGCCATTCCTATGTACAGTCGCCATCAGATATATCAGAACGGCCAAGGCGCTCACAAATATCTGAACACGCCTCTATTGCCAAGGCGTTAGGGCGCGTGTTCAGATATTATGAACACCTTGGCCGCTCCGATATATCTGCATCTAATGAGTGCACTGATGTAAGAGTTGCTAATGTAATAAAGCACGATTCTATGTAGATGACGTCATTACAGGGAGCAGTTCAAAGGAGGACTTGTGCTACATAATAAATTCAATAACGGAAGTTCTTCATTCAGCGCACTTGCCATTGCGTAAATTCCGTTCTAACATAGGTTCCGTCCTCCTAGACAATTCTAATGCATTGATACCTAAAGACCTAGATTTCAGTTCTCAATCAAGTGCTTTAGGACTTAAATGGGATCCAAGGACTGATACATTCAACTTTCCGTGCGTATGCCTTTTCTTTTCGTGCGTCCGTTGCCGTATTCGGCAATCATAGGGTTAATTTTGTATTGTAATTATTGAGCTTGGTTCCCTGGCGAAATGACGAAATACACCTCAGTAGTCGGAGGGCTGCGGCCTGCAGTCTGCGCCGGCCTGTCAACACAAGCTCCTGATGACACTCCTCGGTACGGAGTGAAACATGTCGAGCGTTTTTCGACGTAAAATACGTGAGTGACCCGTTCTTAATATATTTAATGTGTATCTGTCTCACGGAAGTTTTGTTATTGAAATTACACCTCAGTAAGTTACCTCAACGTGTCGATGCCGTACGCGGGTTGCTTGCCGCCTCCGTTTATGATCTGTTCTGGCGCGATCACATTTCCAAGAGATTTAGACATCTTGCGCTTCTCCGCGTCCACCACGAACCCGTGCACGAAGATGCATCTGATAAAATACATACAATTAATGTTACTAAGGGCCACTTGCACCATTCATTAACCCGGGGTTAACCGGTTAAACCTGGAGTTACCATGGATACCAGTACAATTTGACACTGGGTTGACGGTTAAACCGCTTAACCCCGGGTTAGAGGGATGGTGTAAGTTGCCCTAACGGGTCTAACGCGATTAAATTACATTATTTAAACTTTGTTCCAACGTTTCAGCCAGGTTGCACTAGCTGTGGCACGGAAGACTGGCGTCCCAGCAAAATGTCAATAGAGATATTGGTGAACAACATTAAAGTACCCGACACACGATTAGTGCGACAGGGCCCTATTTCACCAACGTGACAGGTGCTACATTTGTCGACATCACTGTTACTGACGTCACAGGCCTCCATAGGCTACGGTAACCGCTTACCATCAGACGGGCGGTGTGGTTGTTTGCCACCAACATGTTAATTAAAAAAAAACTCCACTATATCGCCAGTAAATAAGTACTTATTTTGCGAAGCTAATGACAATTGTCACAAGAAATACGACAATTGTCACGAAATTCCGACACAGAACTCATTAGCTGTCAATAATTACCGAAAGTTCTTTGAAATCTTGTGACAATTGTCATCATTATCATCATAAACATTACAAGAGAAATACCTGATTTTTGCCGATATAATAAAGTTTTTTTTAAATAATACAATGATGGTGACAAACAGGAATACGGCCCACCCGATGGTAAGCGATAACTGTAGCCCATGGATGCCTGTGAAGTCAGCAACAATGAGACTTGTCGAATTGTCGCACCTTTCACGTTGGTGAAATAGGGGCCAGGCTGGAACGTCGGAAAATTTTAATCGCGTTAGACCCGTTAGTAACATTAATTATGTGTACATAACGCGACAGTTTAAAGTGTTATACTCGTATATAGTATTTTTAACCCCCGACGCAAAAAGAGGGGTATTATATGTTTGACGGCAAATGTCTGTCTGTCTGTGGCACCGTAGCTCTCCAACGGATGGGCCGATTTCGATGCGGTTTTTTTTACGTAAAAGCGAGTTATAGAAATCGATCCAGCAGTTTGAAGAGTATCAACGCTTTTCCAAAAAATCCAAGGTATTTTTGTTATAAATTTTCTTGGCATATAGCGTAGAGTTTAAAAAAAAATTATTATTAAATAGTTAGGTATATAAAATAGCATCTGTCCGCGAAATCTTCCGAGTACATATTGTTAAATTACCCTCTAACCATATTCAGAGGGAATGATTCCTAGTTAATAAGTTTTTGTAAACATAGGTACTATAGGTAGGTACACTTCATCATGTTATTAAGGGAATAAGAGCGTGCCAAGGTAATTGTGAACACCTCGCCCGCTTAGCAACTTCTGGTGCCGACTGTACATACTTGTATGGGGCGCGGCCGGTGATGGCTGCGCTCGTCAGCAGCGAGCTCTGGAACCATCCCGTCAGCTGGTCCACGCCCTCGCTGTACAGGGAGGCCGGAGAGGCCGGGGAGGCCGGGAGAGTCCGCCACGATGACCCCGAGTCCAGCCAGATGTCCATTATGTCCTGAAATATAGTTCTCGACTTCAACTTACCAACACACAATATAAACACATAACACAGAACAGACAGACAATACATAATACGAGTACCTAAACGTATTGACGTTTGTCGCCTGCAATTTGGTTCGACGTTAAAATATTATTTATTATTTTAATTTATTATTTAGCGACTAGGTTTGGGCTAGTGGGTAGTGACCCTGCCTGTGAAGCCGATAGTCCCGGGTTCGAATCCCGGTTAATTGTGTGATGAACACAAATATTTGTTCCTGAGTCATGGGTGTTTTCTATGTACATAAGTACCGTATTTATCTACATAAGTATATATATGTATATCGTCGCCTAGCAATCATAGTACAAGCTTTGCTTACTTTGGGGCTAAGTTGATCTGTGTAAGATGTCCCCTAATATTTTATTTATTTATATTGCGAGGACAAGTGAAACTTACTACAAGTCGATGTCGATAAAATGATGACGTGAAACAGCGCTCCAGCAGATGGCACACCCGGTCGATGACACTGTTCACATTACAACGAGACAATACCTCTCCTTTGATGACTTGTTCCACGTCAACACCGAGCTCCTGGGCCAGATCTGGTGGCAGCAGGTCAGCCACCGGCGCCGTCCACCACACGTCGGCCGCGCTCCAGGAGGTGGCACACCCGGTCGATGACACTGTTCACATTACAACGAGACAATACCTCTCCTTTGATGACTTGTTCCACGTCAACACCGAGCTCCTGGGCCAGATCTGGTGGCAGCAGGTCAGCCACCGGCGCCGTCCACCACACGTCGGCCGCGCTCCAGGAGGTGGCACACCCGGTCGATGACACTGTTCACATTACAACGAGACAATACCTCTCCTTTGATGACTTGTTCCACGTCCACACCGAGCTCCTGGGCCAGATCTGGTGGCAGCAGGTCAGCCACCGGCGCCGTCCACCACACGTCGGCCGCGCTCCAGGAGGTGGCACACCCGGTCGATGACACTGTTCACATTACAACGAGACAATACCTCTCCTTTGATGACTTGTTCCACGTCAACACCGAGCTCCTGGGCCAGATCTGGTGGCAGCAGGTCAGCCACCGGCGCCGTCCACCACACGTCGGCCGCGCTCCAGGAGGTGGCACACCCGGTCGATGACACTGTTCACATTACAACGAGACAATACCTCTCCTTTGATGACTTGTTCCACGTCCACACCGAGCTCCTGGGCCAGGGCTGGTGGCAGCAGGTCAGCCACCGGCGCCGTCCACCACACGTCGGCCGCGCTCCAGGAGGTGGCACACCCGGTCGATGACACTGTTCACATTACAACGAGACAATACCTCTCCTTTGGTGACTTGTTCCACGTCCACACCGAGCTCCTGGGCCAGGGCTGGTGGCAGCAGGTCAGCCACCGGCGCCGTCCACCACACGTCGGCCGCGCTCCAGGAGGTGGCACACCCGGTCGATGAGACTGTTCACATTACAACGAGATTATACCTCTCCTTTGATGACTTGTTCCACGTCAACACCGAGCTCCTGGGCCAGATCTGGTGGCAGCAGGTCAGCCACCGGCGCCGTCCACCACACGTCGGCCGCGCTCCAGGAGGTGGCACACCCGGTCGATGACACTGTTCACATTACAACGAGACAATACCTCTCCTTTGATGACTTGTTCCACGTCAACACCGAGCTCCTGGGCCAGATCTGGTGGCAGCAGGTCAGCCACCGGCGCCGTCCACCACACGTCGGCCGCGCTCCAGGAGGTGGCACACCCGGTCGATGACACTGTTCACATTACAACGAGACAATACCTCTCCTTTGATGACTTGTTCCACGTCCACACCGAGCTCCTGGGCCAGGGCTGGTGGCAGCAGGTCAGCCACCGGCGCCGTCCACCACACGTCGGCCGCGCTCCAGGAGGTGGCACACCCGGTCGATGACACTGTTCACATTACAACGAGACAATACCTCTCCTTTGATGACTTGTTCCACGTCAACACCGAGCTCCTGGGCCAGATCTGGTGGCAGCAGGTCAGCCACCGGCGCCGTCCACCACACGTCGGCCGCGCTCCAGGAGGTGGCACACCCGGTCGATGACACTGTTCACATTACAACGAGACAATACCTCTCCTTTGATGACTTGTTCCACGTCAACACCGAGCTCCTGGGCCAGATCTGGTGGCAGCAGGTCAGCCACCGGCGCCGTCCACCACACGTCGGCCGCGCTCCAGGAGGTGGCACACCCGGTCGATGACACTGTTCACATTACAACGAGACAATACCTCTCCTTTGATGACTTGTTCCACGTCCACACCGAGCTCCTGGGCCAGGGCTGGTGGCAGCAGGTCAGCCACCGGCGCCGTCCACCACACGTCGGCCGCGCTCCAGGAGGTGGCACACCCGGTCGATGACACTGTTCACATTACAACGAGACAATACCTCTCCTTTGGTGACTTGTTCCACGTCCACACCGAGCTCCTGGGCCAGGGCTGGTGGCAGCAGGTCAGCCACCGGCGCCGTCCACCACACGTCGGCCGCGCTCCAGGAGGTGGCACACCCGGTCGATGACACTGTTCACATTACAACGAGATTATACCTCTCCTTTGATGACTTGTTCCACGTCAACACCGAGCTCCTGGGCCAGATCTGGTGGCAGCAGGTCAGCCACCGGCGCCGTCCACCACACGTCGGCCGCGCTCCAGGAGGTGGCACACCCGGTCGATGACACTGTTCACATTACAACGAGACAATACCTCTCCTTTGATGACTTGTTCCACGTCAACACCGAGCTCCTGGGCCAGATCTGGTGGCAGCAGGTCAGCCACCGGCGCCGTCCACCACACGTCGGCCGCGCTCCAGGAGGTGGCACACCCGGTCGATGACACTGTTCACATTACAACGAGACAATACCTCTCCTTTGATGACTTGTTCCACGTCCACACCGAGCTCCTGGGCCAGGGCTGGTGGCAGCAGGTCAGCCACCGGCGCCGTCCACCACACGTCGGCCGCGCTCCAGGAGGTGGCACACCCGGTCGATGACACTGTTCACATTACAACGAGACAATACCTCTCCTTTGATGACTTGTTCCACGTCCACACCGAGCTCCTGGGCCAGGGCTGGTGGCAGCAGGTCAGCCACCGGCGCCGTCCACCACACGTCGGCCGCGCTCCAGGAGGTGGCACACCCGGTCGATGACACTGTTCACATTACAACGAGACAATACCTCTCCTTTGGTGACTTGTTCCACGTCCACACAGAGCTCCTGGGCCAGGGCTGGTGGCAGCAGGTCAGCCACCGGCGCCGTCCACCACACGTCGGCCGCGCTCCAGGAGGTGGCACACCCGGTCGATGAGACTGTTCACATTACAACGAGATTATACCTCTCCTTTGATGACTTGTTCCACGTCAACACCGAGCTCCTGGGCCAGATCTGGTGGCAGCAGGTCAGCCACCGGCGCCGTCCACCACACGTCGGCCGCGCTCCAGGAGGTGGCACACCCGGTCGATGACACTGTTCACATTACAACGAGACAATACCTCTCCTTTGATGACTTGTTCCACGTCAACACCGAGCTCCTGGGCCAGATCTGGTGGCAGCAGGTCAGCCACCGGCGCCGTCCACCACACGTCGGCCGCGCTCCAGGAGGTGGCACACCCGGTCGATGAGACTGTTCACATTACAACGAGACAATACCTCTCCTTTGATGACTTGTTCCACGTCCACACCGAGCTCCTGGGCCAGGGCTGGTGGCAGCAGGTCAGCCACCGGCGCCGTCCACCACACGTCGGCCGCGCTCCAGGAGGTGGCACACCCGGTCGATGACACTGTTCACATTACAAAGAGACAATACCTCTCCTTTGGTGACTTGTTCCACGTCCACACCGAGCTCCTGGGCCAGGGCTGGTGGCAGCAGGTCAGCCACCGGCGCCGTCCACCACACGTCGGCCGCGCTCCAGGAGGTGGCACACCCGGTCGATGAGACTGTTCACATTACAACGAGATTATACCTCTCCTTTGATGACTTGTTCCACGTCAACACCGAGCTCCTGGGCCAGATCTGGTGGCAGCAGGTCAGCCACCGGCGCCGTCCACCACACGTCGGCCGCGCTCCAGGAGGTGGCACACCCGGTCGATGAGACTGTTCACATTACAACGAGATTATACCTCTCCTTTGATGACTTGTTCCACGTCAACACCGAGCTCCTGGGCCAGATCTGGTGGCAGCAGGTCAGCCACCGGCGCCGTCCACCACACGTCGGCCGCGCTCCAGGAGGTGGCACACCCGGTCGATGACACTGTTCACATTACAACGAGACAATACCTCTCCTTTGATGACTTGTTCCACGTCCACACCGAGCTCCTGGGCCAGGTCTGGTGGCAGCAGGTCAGCCACCGGCGCCGTCCACCACACGTCGGCCGCGCTCCAGGAGGTGGCACACCCGGTCGATGACACTGTTCACATTACAACGAGACAATACCTCTCCTTTGATGACTTGTTCCACGTCCACACCGAGCTCCTGGGCCAGGGCTGGTGGCAGCAGGTCAGCCACCGGCGCCGTCCACCACACGTCGGCCGCGCTCCAGGAGGTGGCACACCCGGTCGATGACACTGTTCACATTACAACGAGACAATACCTCTCCTTTGGTGACTTGTTCCACGTCCACACCGAGCTCCTGGGCCAGGGCTGGTGGCAGCAGGTCAGCCACCGGCGCCGTCCACCACACGTCGGCCGCGCTCCAGGAGGTGGCACACCCGGTCGATGAGACTGTTCACATTACAACGAGATTATACCTCTCCTTTGGTGACTTGTTCGACGTCAACACCGAGCTCCTGGGCCAGATCTGGTGGCAGCAGGTCAGCCACCGACGCCGCCCACCACACGTCGGCCGCGCTCCAGGAGGTGGCACACCCGGTCGATGAGACTGTTCACATTACAACGAGATTATACCTCTCCTTTGGTGACTTGTTCGACGTCCACACCGAGCTCCTCGGCCAGGTCTGGTGGCAGCAGGTCAGCCACCGGCGCCGTCCACCACACGTCGGGCCCACGCTCCAGAAGATGGCACACCCGGTCGATGACACGCCTGTTCAAATATATAGAATCTTATACCTTTATACGAGCAATTCCTGTATATTTATATATTTATATTTCGGGGAGCTCGGAAACTGCTCTAACGATTTCGATGAAATTTGCTATATGGGGGTTTTCGGGGGCGAAAAATCGATCTAGCTAGGTCTTATCTCTAGGAAAACGCAAAAGTAAAGCTCGGTCTCCCAGATATTAGTATATTACATGAGTAGGAGTTTTTACATATAGTAGGAGAGGAGGAGTTTGTTAAGAACTATAGATACTTAGATAAAAGAAGAGGAAAGATCCCTGGGCACCTGATACGAAACGACGAATTTATCAAAAACATCATAGAAGGGAGAGTTGGTTTGTCTGGTTTTATTCACTCATAATGCACCCAAATTGATGATATTTATACACAGACTTCGCTAAAGCATTTGACAAAGTCGATCACAACATCCTCTACTGTACACTAAAGCCAACATATTGGATTTACACATTTTTAACTCCGAAATAGCTCACAACTTCTCAGCGTCCGCGGCTATTATTCAGAAATCAGAAATTATTTATTTGCATCGATACAGTATGGGGAAGTTACAATACATTCCCTTCCGTTCGAGGCTAGTTCTGGTGTACCACAGGGATCCAATCTGGACCCTCTTTTGTTTCTTATATTTATCAACGATTTGCTAGATAGCATCAAGTGTAAACAAGGATGTTACCTGTGGAGTATAGGCTTCCCGTGATGGTACAGGGCGGGTACGGGCACGCCCCAGGCGCGCTGCCGCGACACGCACCAGTAGGGCCGCGAGTCTATCCGAGCCCGGAATCCTTGCCGGGACTGCTGGGCGGTGGAGGAGGGAAGAATTTGGACGCCCTCCAATGCTTCCTGATAAAAAAAAACTACATTTTTTTAATGTTTCGTAGCAATTGGCAAAATCAGAACATATAAATTGACCGAGCGAGAGTAAAAGTCTCCGTTTCAGCTTGGACAAAACTGCCAGTTTTTTTCTCTTTTACCGGTTTTCATGAAATTTTGCGAGCGGTTCGAAAATTACAAGTAAATCTTTTTATATATCCAATTTTTTGACATTTTATAGACGTCGACAGCTCACAGAGTTAACATTCGTAGTAGTGGGATACTTACTAAAGCTTTCTTCTTCAACGCCTCGGTGTTAATAAACCATTGGTGGCTGGCCCTCAATATGACAGGCTTCTTAGTCCGCCAGTCCAGCGGGTACGAGTGCGTGTGGACACCTAGAAAATAAATACATAACTACATACATAATACTTTAAAACTATGTACCTAACTAAAAATAATTCTAATTTTTTGACGACTAGTCTAGCCTAGTGGGTAGTGACCCTGCCTATGAAGCCGATGGTCCCGGGTTCGAATCCTGGTAAGGGCATTTATTTGTATGATGATACAGATATTTGTTCCTGAGTCGTGGTTGTTTTCTATGTATTTAAGTATTTATATATTATTGTAAAATGACTATTGTTATTGGAAATGACTGCATCCCGGTGGAAGCACTGAAGAGCAACCCGAGGGCAATGGCTAGTGTGTTGCATCCCCTGTTCGTAGACATCTGGGAAACGGGACGAGTACCTGAAAGTTGGAAGGAGGGGATAATCATCAAGCTACCCAAGAAGGGAGACCTGTCCCAGTGCTCCAACTGGCGCGGAATAAACTTGCTGCCTGTCTGTTCCAAGGTGCTGTGTAAGGTTCTGCTGAACAGAATGTCGGCCGCTGTTGATTGCAGACTCAGGGATGAACAGAGTGGATTCAGAACGGGACGATCGTGTACGGATCAGATTAACGTCCTGCGCATGATCCTAGAGCAGTGTCATGAGATGAAAAGCGAGCTCCATGTCCTGTTCGTAGACTTCGAAAAGGCTTTTGATAGGGTAAAGTGGAGAAGCATATGGCGAATACTGAAGCAAAGGGGAATACCAGTCAAGGTCATAGAAATAATCAAGTGCCTTTATGAGGGATCCACTTGTCGAATAATGCACAGGGGCCAATTGTCAGATCCGATACCCGTCACTGCTGGAGTTAAACAGGGCTGTTTGCTGTCACCATTGCTGTTCCTGATTGTCTTGGACGATGTGATGCGCAGAGTTACCAGTCAAGGGGAAAGGGGGCTGCCCTGGGTCAATGGCAAAACCCTTGAAGATATTGACTTCGCTGATGACCTGTGCTTACTCGCTACGACACAAGACTATCTGCAGTCGAAGACCGATGACCTGGCCGATGCCGCAGGAAGAGAGGGATTGCGTATCAACTGTGCTAAAACGAAAGCTATGCGCCTGCACGCCCAGAATGCAACGCCTATTCTAGTAAACGGGGAGCCAGTTGAAGAAGTAACAAAATTTACATATCTGGGAAGTGTTATGAACCCCCTGGGAGGTGCAGAAGCGGATGTTGAAGCTCGCATCAATAAAGCCCGCGCCGCATATGCGCAGTTGAAACCCGTATGGACTTCCACAGTCATCACTCGCCGCACCAAGCTAAGGGTTTTCAACTCGAACGTGAAGTCGGTCCTCCTGTATGGATGCGAGACATGGCCCGTCAAGCAAGACATAACCAGTAGACTCCAGGTGTTTGTAAACAAGTGTTTGCGGCGAATCGTAGGAGTCTACTGGCCACGGACCATCTCCAATGTTAAACTATGGCAACTGACTGGCCAAAACCCTTTAGCTAAGGAGATACTTCTGCGGAAATGGCGCTGGATAGGACATGTTTTACGAAGGCCAAACAATCACCTATCCAAGCAAGGGCTGACCTGGAAAATTCCCGGAAAAAGAGGACAAGGTCGCCCACGTACCACCTGGAGGCGCACAGTGGAAAAAGAGGCGGCATCAGTTGGCCTCGGCTGGGCGGAGCTGGAAGAGGCCGCGCTGGACCGCGAAGAATGGAAATCCCTTCTGAGAGCCCTATGTCCCTGATGAGGGATAACAGGATATCATCATCATCATCATCATATATTATTGTATATATCGTTGTCTCAGTACCCACAACACAAGCTTTCTTGAGCTTACCGTGGGGCTTAGTCAATTTGTGTAAAAATGTCCTGTAATATTTATTTAATTATTTTAATTAGACGAAATTAAAAGTTGCGCTTAATGGTCCTCACTCAGCATTGGTTTCATTGCACCCAAATATAAAATTAGGGATTTTGTAAATGGATATAACGAAATTAAGGTGAAATGAAACCAAAGCGATTTCCAGTAAGGGCACTCGATGTATGGGTTAGGTGGCATACTAAACGGACGATAGGTACCTCGCCTTAACACCTGGTCGCCGAGGAGAGAGATGACGGCCTCCTGCCCGCGGCCGAGCACGAAGAGGCCGTTCAGAGAGCCGAGGTTGCAATACAGCCCTGATTCGTCCACGTTGCATTCCTGAAATATTTTTTCTACTGTAACGCTTTTTTTATACCATTGTTGGTGCAAAGAAGTATACGGCTCGTCTGATGGTAAGCGGTCATTGTACTTTTATGGATACCGACGTTGTAATTCTGAAATATTTATTGAAGTGAAAACTTCTTTAGCGGCGTTGTGCACTTTTTGTGGTGGGGAAAAAAATGTTAAACTCGCGACAGGTAAGATTTGTAAGACGTGAGACGGACACGTGACCTTATCGAAAAACTGTTAAAATGTCATCGAGTTTTTCTTTATCGATTTAAATGCCATCTAGTTAGTTTCCCTCTAACCGGTACTAATATAACTCGAGTACTAACAGTGATGTGCTTAGTGGTTTCAAGTAATGCGACGAAATAACGCTAGATGGCGTAAACCTCAATTATACATAGTGCTGCAGACATTTTGCACTAGTCATTGAGTTTTCACTTCTGCCGGCACTCCCGGAGTGCAACCCGTTGTTTTTTTTTACTGGGTTATTTTATGTAACATAATGTATCTCACCACTGGTATATTGTGTTCTAACCCCACTAGGAAGTCGTCAGGGCCGTGTGCGGGGGCAGTATGTACTAGCCCCGTGCCTTTGGAGGCTGACACGTGGCTCGCGGCGAGGAGGGGGAAGGATCGGTTCAGTATCTTGTGGTGGTAGCGCGCGCCTGTGAGCACAGCACCTGTCAATAATAGGAAAAAAATACAGCAAAAAAAAAACCCTACCCGACGAGTTTGAAAAATACAATAGTTATATAGAACATTTTAATGTCCAGCCATTTTAATGTTTTAATTTTTTGTGTCCCGCCGAGTTTGTTGCCGGTCTCATATTGGGATACCCTCCTCCGATTGAGGGGGGATTTAAATCTTCTCGAAGCAGAGGTGTAGGGTTGGAGCCGATATAGCTTTATTTTGACGTTTATAAGCGCATTGTAATATGCCTACTTGAATAACTATTTTTTATCTTTTTATCTTAAACCATAGTTTGAAGATTTTTGACTATAGCTGGGTGTTAGTACGGTACCTTCAACCTCTGCAATCTTCTGCACCCCTCGTTCCAGCGTCTTCTGCAGCCGCTCGGCCAGCTCGGCGGCCACGAGGAACAGCCCGCCGAGCCCCTCTATCCTCACGACGCTGTACGTGAGTTGTGCGCTGAAGCAGATGGCGCGGTTGGCCACCAGCGTCCAAGGGGTCGTCGTCCAGATTATCGCAGAGACGCTTTCGCTGAAATGTGATACTTAGTTATTTATTTCTTGAAGAAATAAATAAATAAATATTTTATAGGACAATAAATAAATATTATAGGACAATTTTACACAGATCCCCCTAGTCCCACAGTAAGCTCAATAAGGCTTGTGTTGTGGGTACTAGACGACGATGTATATAATATACACATTATACTTATATACATAGTAAACATCCATAACTCAGGAACAAATATTTGTGATAAACACACAAATAAATGCCCTTACCAGGATTCGAACCCGGGACCTCCTGCTTCGTAGTCAGGGTCATTACCGACTAGGCTAGGAGGCCATTAAGAAAGGAAGGAGTTCTAAATGAAGTAAGATGTGTAAAGTGTGTTACCCGTTCACAGCATCTCTGATGTTGTCAGGCACGGTGTCGAGAGGGAAACTGACGTACACTTCTGTGCTCTTGAACTGAGGGTCGTACTCCAGCTCGGCTTCCGCTAGTGCTGTTCTGCAAATAAAGTACTAGTTGACCGAGCGTGAGCGAAAGTCTCCGTTTCAACTTGGGCAAAAACGCTTTCGTGTGTCCGGATGTTCTCCTCTACAGGTCGCGATAGGGTATTTGACTGCATTATTTTACACCATGCAAGAAAAGCACTAGAAGATTAATAGAGAAACGTAGACAGCAGTTACTTTTGAACACAATTTCTATTTTTAAACCCGTATAAAACTATAAAGAGTAGGTAATTTGATCGTGACGTCACATGCTAGTATTTCATATAAGTACTTAAATTCCATATTACAATTGTTTTGACAGTTCGATAAAAGAAACCGATTTGACTAGTAGTCCCCTATTCTCTTCTCAACCGATTCTCCTGAAATTTTGAGAGAAGGTCAAAATGGCGGAGCCATACATTTATCCAGTTTTAAGTTATGCTCGCAGGATCTTCAGCTCACAGAGCGACTAGTACTTATATTACAAAATATTTATTTAAAGTTAAAACTTAAATAAGTACCTAGTAGTTTTGCTTGCAAATCTTATCTTAGAATATAATGAATATATACATATAATATAATGTGAATAAATGATTTAAATTTACAAATAAATAAAACTTGCTATCTCTTAATAATTACTAATAATGTGCGTTACTGCCTCTGCGTGCGTGCTATGACACGGGTAAGGGCAGCATCCGCTCGGTGTACCCCTTACATTTCATTAAAGTGTCAAAAGGGTCTCTACGTGTTGGCTTCGGCTCCGCGCACGCCTCCCAAAGGTCCGGAACACCATTGTTCCGTGATGGGAAAGACATACAACTAATAATAAAAAACACCGGTTCTAAACGTCGTAAAACGAAACGTATAAATCATACCCCACTTGGGGGCGTGGCCAACGAGAAATCGCAAGCCAAATTGTATAATGTATGCCCTGTTCTGAGGCTTGTAGGATTTGTTAGCTGTACGTCCAATACGCAGATCGTCCAAATGATGTTTCAATTGGGAGTATTACTGCAATGTTCTGCCGCCAGAGTGCAGCACTAGTTTGTTTAGTAAAACCATAGAGTAACTTAAACATACTAGGCCTTAAACAGTTTTTTGACAAGTTTTCACTATGACATTGATGCACCAATGCGGTTTGTTTACAGGTGGCCTACCGCGAAACGCGAAAATCGAAATTTCTTTATCTGCCTCTCTATCGATCGAATAAGCAAGAGTGATAGAGAGGCAGAAACCGAACTTTCGACTGTCGTGTTTCACGGTAGGCCATGTGATTGACCTAGTGACGCATGATGTGTCATTGATCATGTCAATGAGGTTTGTGTACTGTATGTGCTAGTGGTGCCACCTATGCAGAGCTTTGCCTAATATTCCCTATTGGCTATAAGACTCACTTGGAAGATGGCGACCAATAAACGGGCTTCAGAGCCCTAAAGATGAGCCCCTTCTCGTACATCTCGTAGAACAGCTCTAGCTGACTCTTCACGTAGCCGCTATCCAGGGTCCTGTAACATATATAAATACTATATGTATATTATAAGCGGTGGTTGCCGAGTGGATATGACGTCCGACTTTCAATCCGGAGGTCGCGGGTTCAAATCCTGGCCCGTACCAATGAGTTTTTCGGTACTTATGTACGAAATATCATTTGATATTTACATAGCTTTTCGGTGAAGGAAAACATCGTGAGGTAACTTGCATATATCTGCGAAGAAATTCAAAGGTGTATGTGAAGTCCCCAATCCGCATTGGGCTAGCATGGGGACTATAGCCCAAGCCCTCTCGCGCATGCCTGTGCCCAGCAGTGGGACGTATATAGGCTGAATTATTATTTTATTATTATTATATAAGTATTATTGAATTTAAACTGTCGTGATTCATACTAACATTACTAACACTAAGCTAATTATATGGTTTAACTCACGTATTTTAGTCACTCGCGCGACATGTTTTGGAGAGCCTAGGTCTCCATTTTCAAGCACTAGCTCGCGATACTAGCGTTCACGATAGCTCCGAGCCGCCTACTTTTTATTATGTATTGTAAAAAGAGTTCCCTCAATAGATCTCCAGACAACAGTGGAAGAATGGCCTCAAAACTATTCCCACTGGTGGAATACCAAATTAAATTAACCCCATGATACCTGCGCTTATAAGACGCGTCGCCACTGCTACACACAAAAAAACAATAATATTCGTATGCAAAACAGAGCTAATTTGGCATTCCTAATTGACTGAGTCAAGCAAAGGACTCTGTTTCAGTTTGGGTGAAAAAAATGCTTTTGTATGGCTGACAGTCCGTCCAGAGTCCAGATGTTCTCTTCTACAGGTAGCGCTTCACAAAAATTAATAAGAAATAAAAGGAAAAGCACTTAACTGTATAAAAATAGGCAAGCTGGTTCGAGTTCCATTGACACCCCACCTCTGATAGACACATACCTGTAACACTGCCCGGCCCAGTCAGCCATAACTCCCCAGCTTTCAAACTGTGCCTTCTGTCTCTCTATAGTTTCCAACGCAAACTTCCTTGCCACTTGACGTATTTCAACTGCACTAGATGGCATTGTCTCTTGCTTTTGTGTTTCAACAGTAGATTGCGCTGTTTTTTTTGTCTTTTTGGTTTGTTGGAGGGCTTTGAGCTCAATGGGCAGGCCATGGCAGTCCCAGCCGGGGACGTAGTGGACCCTGTTGCCAAGGAGGACTTGGTGGCGGTTGGTTATGTCTTTGATTATCTGAAAAATGGGAAATTATGTAGTTGATTATTGTTATTGTTTTGAAATAAGGATTATGTTGATATTGTTGGAAATACAGGTAAGTTTGGTTGCAACACAACAGTGTCACAAGCATTTTGTGCCTATACAGGCACTAGGATTCACTGTTTATGTTTACTGTTTATGTATGAATGATAAAAATACCTTTTTTTTAAATACCACATCGGTAGCAAACAAGCATACGGCCCGCCTGATGGTAAGCAGTCAAATTATTGAATTGTTTACTACTACTAAGTACTAAATGCTTTCATACGCTACTTTTCAGGGAATTCGAACTTTTATCAAGAAATCAATATTATATACTTAGAAGTTGTCAGGAAACCAAAACTAAGTAGTAATAAAATAATTTAAACTATGCGCTCAAACCATGGGTATACTGTATCCTTTAATATTTTGCAAGAATAAAGACAGGCAACCATCTTGATTATTTAATTGCATTCAATGTTTGTGATGTTTAGTGCAATTTAAAAAGTATTTTGTTTTTGTATAGCCTCTTCTTCTGAACTTTGAACTGTTTGCTTGGATTGTTTTTTAAATGAAGTCTCGTAGTTCAGTGTGCCTGTTGGCAAAGGCCTCCTCCAACTCTTTCCAGTATTTCCTCTGCCTGGCCAGTCATGTCCAGAATGGTCCTACAGTAGTTATTATTTCATCCTCCCATCGTTTGAGTTGTGAGCCTCTAGATCTTGACCCGTCTCTTGGGTGCCACATAAGGATTCTTTGGCTCCATTTTTCGATCTTACACCTTACAGTGTGGCCTGCCCACCTCCATTTCTGCAAAAAGTATTTACATTACCTTATTAACAGCATGTCCCATGTGCAAGTCTCCGTTAGCATACGGCGGGCCGTCGTGCAGCACAAACTCTGGCCCTTTCAGATGTTCCCTCTGCCAGTTGTACAGATCAGAAAACTTCGCGGCCTAAAAATATACAAGGACTTTCTTTAATGTGTTTAAGCCTTTTTTTAAACGCAAATCAGTTTGACTACTAAGAGTTAACTTAAATAAGTTGTTTAAAAGGAGAAAAGAATTGTATGTTCTCAATTTTATACCCAATTTACCTTTTGAATCTTATCTTTTCTCGCACTATTAGATCGCGCAGGAAAGTCTGTTTTTGGGAAGAGAATTGTATAAGAGTATGTTTTCGTTTTTGGTTCAGCGGAACTCTTCATTCGCACGAGTCCAATTGGAACCCATTTTGTTATGGTTTTCTTATAATTTGTGTGTAAAACATTTAAATTTCTACTGCATAACATAGTTTTTAGGTTATGTTATGCTCTGTACTTTGCAGATGACATACATGACAATCAAAGAGCATATAATCACTACGTTCTAAGAGGCGGAACTCCATAGTACGTTTTTGTCAAACGGTTGGTTTTGACAGGACTTGACTGATGTATGACTGATGAGCATCTATTCATACCAACATAAAGAAAATTGTTTATAGCACAGATAAAGAAATATATTATCTATATATTTATCTATGGTTTATAGAAAGCAGTGCTGTGAAAAATCGATAATAGTGAGTTCTCGAAACGATAATAACCGACATGATAGAAAGTAGTGCTGCGAAAAATCGATAATAGTGACTTCCTAAACCGATAAAAACCGTCCCTAAACTCATTCAATTTTTTTATCTTAGAAAATAAAACACCTGTGAGTTTATTACAAACTTTATTAATTTCTTAAGTTGATACTTGGTATATACAAAAACTCATTTATTATAAATAATAAGTGTTCTAAAATGAATATAAAACTAAAATTAACTACAATTAAGATAACTGAAGCTAAAAATTTTGCCCCCTTGGTAGGGTGCCCATCACGCAGGCAGCGTTCCCGCGCTGGATTGCTATGGCCAATCTTTGCGCGAGAAAGCTGCCTGCGCGAGGATCACCTGCGGCCTCCCTTAGGAATTTACTGAGCACCTTGTGGAGTCCCCGAGCCCCCCTACCCCATGGACCTAGTGTCTCGACGCCAAAGGCTACATATTCGTAGTATGCGCCGAGACAACTATATTTATTCGCCTTGAAGAGTTCTCGGACGTCAGCCGCCGCCCCGGCCTGTTTGCTGGTGGCTAAAATGTAGGACACCGCCAGCGTATCTGCGCAGGTGGCGTCCTACACCAGCGCCCGGCCCATCCGCCAGGGGATCAACGACATCCCGTCGGGGCGTTTGCCGTCGTCCCTTGCGATCTGGGGCTCCAGAGCCGCAGGGACGTCGGCGCTGACGAGCGCTCTCCTCAGGATGTCGTTGAGCGCGGCATGACGGGATAGGCGGCCGGCGCCCGAGGAGCAGGTGAGTCCGTGGTGGCCAAGGCGATCAACAGGGGCCCCACTAGAGGCACAGCTGTGGTCCACACATACATCGGCCCCGACCCGGAGTCCGATAGCAATTCTGAGTGTTTGGCTCGATGAAAGTGCCGTTGTTGGGTGATGGATAGGCGTGCAGCCATAAAATTAGTAAAATAAAATAATGTATTTACCAATAAACTATGGTATACATATTTACCAGGGGCCCCCGCACTAGGTGAGACCTGGGCTATAACCGCGAAAATCGAAGTTCGCAAATTGCGGGCATTTTTCTCTGTCACTCTAATTACACCTTTAATGGAGTAAAAGAGAAAAATCCCCGCAATTTGCGAATTACGGTTTTCGCGGTAGCCCCTCTGTATCGCGGGGAACCATTTAAGGCAGGGGCCTTAAATGGCCTAAGGGGCCCAGAATGACCCACGCTGGCCCATTGTGTACAGGGGTACACAATGGGCCAGCGTGGGCCATTCTGGGGGCCGCATTTATGCGTTAAAGGGAGCAAGTGATATTGCTATCTCATTCTACCGCATGGCTGCGTCCCTTGGACTGGCCGGCGCTGGCCCATTGCGTACAGGGGCCTTTAGATTTGTACAGTATCTGGATTTAGTTACTTAATAGGTATAGCATGCAAGTTACAAAATTACTAAAAATGACACTTAAATATTTGCGTACATTATAAAATATTACTTAGTATAGCTTCTAGCTGTTTCCACGTAGTTAAGTGATTGAAGAAGAGTGTAGGTAAGCTTTTTGGCCTCAATAACTGATCTGTCTTTGATTTGAGATAACAATGCTTTAGCATGGCACTGTAGGTTGAAGCCTTAAGGTGGTCCCCAAATCGTTTACCGAAGGCGGAGAAGACTTCTGGAACAGGTAGGTTAAAGATTCGGTTTTTGAGAAGCGAGACGTAACAAGTCATGAGTGTAGACGATTTGTGTGTAAGCAAAACGATACTGTGCAAAAATAACTGCCGAACAGTCAGGCCCATAGCTTCAGCGTAGAGTTCAGAAGTTGGAAATCGAAAGGGTCATTGTCCAGACTCTGGTCACAGCTAGGAGCCTTGCGTGGTCCCTTCCCGACGAAGTGTCAATTGGGGATTTTAGAACGGCAGTGGGGGCTAAGTTGTCCCAGGCCCTTATTGCCTCTCGGGTCTAGGTGGCACATCTGGCAGTTTAGCTAGCCAGGCTTTCTTGGCCTCATCCAAGCACGCGACCTCGCAGTTTGTTATTTTAAGGATTTTACCTGCGAGATCAGACGTGCTATGGATTGAGGACAAGAATGCCGGCAGAGCAATACTCGATATTTTGCGTGTTCCTAAACCGCCAAACCTAATGGGCAAAGAATCTTGGGTCCAAGCCGGTTCATTAAAACGGACATTCAAAATCGATTCCAGTTGTGACTTAAGGAGACTATCGATAGGTTGGACTAAACTAGCGACTTTCCAGATAGCGCAGCAACGGAGCAAGTACGAAAATTTGGGAACCAACAACAACATTTTAAAATAAATAAGGCCGAATGGCTACTAATTTTGACTAAACGATCTGAATCTGATCTAAACTCGAAAAACTTTGAAGTACCTGGGCTGCTAAAGAGGGTTCTACGTTTTCGGAAATGTACAATTCACATTTGTCGAAGTTAAGTTTCAGGTCAATGGCGCTAAATTTCTGTATAACTACACACACACCTCAGGGCCCTCCTCCTACTAGATGGTGTGCTCAAATTACGGCACCTATGCTATTAAAACTGCACGAGGCCATGCGCTTGGCGGAGAACAGAACCCTATGGAGGAGCCTGGTCTTCAACAGAAGGATATGATGTCACGATCCTCAGTATTGAGGGACCGACTGAAGAAGAGGGATAAGTCTGCCAGAACCGTATGTGAGTCTCCGCTGATGGTGCCGTCGTCCAGGTACCAAACA
This sequence comes from Cydia splendana, assembly GCF_910591565.1. Classification (NCBI taxonomy): domain Eukaryota; kingdom Metazoa; phylum Arthropoda; class Insecta; order Lepidoptera; family Tortricidae; genus Cydia; species Cydia splendana. The sequence goes on from NC_085979.1 coordinate 198,024, forward strand.
TGCAGTATGAACGTGAGACTATGAATAGCTGAATTAATAGCCAGACTTAATATATGGTATATATATATATATATATGTATATATATATATATACATATATTTTGTTCTTATTGCACAATTTGAATACTGAATGTACAAATATGCTGTACCTATGTTTTTAAACACTGAACTGTACAAAATATATTCTGGTAGAATTTACAAACGGATACACTGTACTCGTTACAAAATCTAACATGTTTGTCTAAAGATTTTTCAAAAACTAATCTTAGAATTAATATATCTAAATAGGATAAGGTAAACACAAATATAACTGTAAAAAGGAAGTAGGAACTAACTGAATTACCGTCACACACTCAACTCAACAGTCGAAATTATATATACCTAGGTCTATTATATACTTTAAGCCGTATCAGCTGTGGGCTGTGTGTGATAGTGTGTGTGTTAATTATTACGCTATGAGCTGATCCTCATTAACCCCTGACGCAGAATGGCTACAGAATCACAATCTCCAAGTTAATACGCATAAAATAAAACTCATTCAGTTAAGACCCTACCAAAACGAACCCATAGATCTAACTTTAACCAAAATAATAAGTTTATGGCAAAAAAAATATTTTTGGTACAAGCTTTTATCGCTGACTGTACTTTTATTCCACGGGCAACTAATACGAGTACTCATCGAGACAATTCTATAAACCCCAAACACAATTAGGTTTCGTTGTTTTATCACAGAGTTCCTATGGCCACCTCCTGTCTCGCGTCTCGCCTTACTTATGTATACAAATTTCCAGCTTCATTGGAAGTCGGGAAGTGGGTCAAATTTAACTTGCAAGATTTGACCCGTACAAACATAGTTACATAGTCTGTACTAAATATGGTGTGCATTGATACCATCAATGAAAATAGAGTGTATAGATAGATGCGGATTGTCAAAGTAAATTATGTAGCCACTGTAAATTTACTGCCAATATCTTACGACAGAAAATTAAAACTGTTAGAACGCCATTTGACTTTGATCCATAAGGCTGATTAAGACGGCGCGCGAAGCGTATATGCGATTTTAGCTACATTGCGGACTGTTGGTTAAGTCCAATTCAACCGACCGATCGAAAACCGCAATGTAATGGAACTCGCATGCGAGTTCTCGCATCGACTAAATGAGCCCTTTTATTCTTTCACTGATATGTGTAAATTTGTTAAATATTGAAATTAACGCCATCTACTCGACTGTAGGCCAAAGGTTATGGCGCCATCGCTCGAAAAGATTACACCATACCTTTGGCCTACTCTCGAGTAGATGGTGTTAATATTAATATTTAACAAGTTTACACATATCAAATACTATTACTTATTCTGTGATATCAGTGAAAGAATAATGATCAAAGTCAAATGGCGTTCTAACAGGTTTAATCTTCTGTCGAAAGATGGCAGTAAATGTAGGTACTGTAGCTACATAATTTACCATGACAGTAACTCTCTATTTAAAATTCTCTTTGATACCATGTTTCAAAGATGGATTTAAAAACAATTTATCTGGTTAAAGTCCTAAGCTACCTATTAGGCAGACTCTTAATAAAGTAAACTCGATTTCACTTTCATGAGCTTCTTCAGGAATTCTTTCTTCGTTGTATTGTAATCTGTAACAAGTAAAATTAATTTAAATTAAACTCCGTAGAAATCTTTGGTCTCTTAAATGCATTCGTACAATGCAAACATAAGTACATCCGCGGAAAAATTAAAAGATGTATCTTATACCTTCTACCAAGTGGATGAAATTAGGCTTGTTTTAAGCAATGGTATGTATGCAGGCAGAGATTAAAAAGTATTATTTGGTACTATTCCGCCGTATACATCCTTTAAAACGAAGATGAGATAATAATTTAATATACTGTGCGTAAATATTAACCAATAACTTTGGAATTAATGTTTCAAACTGCTGAGAGATAAACATATTTTTTTAATACGAGTAACAATACCATATTCACTTACCTAGTCTTTTGATTTGCTCGCTGCGTTTTTCGATTATCAGAAGCAAGAACTAGAGCAGCGGTCGGCAACCTTTTAGCAGCCAAGGGCCACATAGTAGTTAAGGAAGTTGACGCGGGCCGCACTTTTGTTAATATGTGTGACTTTAATCAGACATTGTTGTTTGACAATATTACATACAAAATAGCCAGGGGGGCTCGCGGGCCGCGAGTGAGAGGTTCGCGGGCCGCATGCGGCCCGCGGGCCGCTTGTTACCGACCGCTGAACTAGAGTATCCCTAGATCCGCCAGGTTGTTTGTCAGCAAAGCGGGGGCGTTTCGCTGGTATTGCCGCTGAAATCAAATAATCCGCATAATTATAGAGGTACTCGCTGCTCGCCTCTTTATTAGTAGTATTAGTACCTACCTACTTAAAAATGGAGACCTATAATCTCTAGAAACCACGGACCGGAAGACGCAGCGTGGGAAGGCCCTCTACAAGATGGAGTTGTATGGGGTCGGCGCGTGACCGGCCGCTGTGGAGATCGTTGAGGGAGTTCTTTGGCCATCAGTGGACGTCTTTCGGCTGATATGATGGTTATGATGATGATGAAGCTTTCGGAAACCCGTCGCGCGAGTTACTAAAAATACGTAAATGCTCTACCCATCCATGCAGTATCATACCATGACCGTGCTGTCGTGAACGTATCAAGCATGGAATGTAAGTTAGTGATAAATAAGAGCTCGTCAACATAGGTAGAGTTTTTTTGATACTCCTACAGTCAGCAGCAGATGTTGCTAAGCGGACGAGGTGTTCAAAATTACCTTGATACCATCTTGATACGCACTTATTCTCTTAACAATAAAAGTCGCGTTAAGATCATTTTGAACACCTGGCCCTTATAGTAAATAACCTTATAATCGGTCAAGTCCTATAAATTAAATACCTTTGTACTTAAATTACATACTTCACTGCAGGCTTCACTTATACGGACTCTACTTGTCTGGTCTAATGTATGGTTTTGAACCATAACCATTTCTTGTTCGGTGGACAAGTCGCATGCTCAATAGGCAATAGCATTAATTGAGCAAATAACATTTTTTTTTTCTCAATTCTACGCTTACCTTTATCCGGTCGAATGCTTATTCCAGATTTCAGACAAGCTTGGCCTGTACTCGTAGATGCAGTAGCTGAAGTTTGTGCTGGAACATTTCACACGTTAAAATAAGTTTTAAAAATAAATTACAAACATAAAACATTAATAGTTAGTACCTTCACTTATTTTTATTTGTCAGTCGTAGTTAGCTGTTAACCAAGCAGGTAAGACTTAGACCGTTTAAATACCTTACTTTGAACTTCTTATCTGTTTTATACCGATCTATGTTTTACCTAGTAATAGCTGATACTAATGACCTGCTTGAAGACATGGATATCGGCGTCCGCGTGAGAGCAAATCTCGCATACTACCGAATACCTAGTAGGTAAAGAATCCTCAAGTAAACTATTAAAGAGCATGCGAAGACCATCTCCGTATAAATCCTTAAGCGGACGCACACATTTAACCGGTTTCGATGAAACTTGCATGGGGTATGAACTTTAAGATGTTTTGCCCCGTTTCTTAATTCCCAATGATACCACACTCGTAGTTCGTACCTATCAATAAGCGAGATTATCATACTAATACGTACACGTACATTAGAACGTTATTGATAAACCGGTTTTGATAAAACTTTCACTGAATAACCTACTAAGTTGAGATAAATGTACCTATGCCAAAATTATTTAATAGAAAAAAACCGACTTCTCAAAACAGTCTGAAATGCCATATATGAATGACGACTGGTCTGGCCTAGTGGGTAGTGACCCTGCATATGAAGCCGATGGTCTCGGGTTCGAATCCTGGTAAGGGCATTTATTTGTATGATGATACAGATATTTGTTCCTGAGTCATGGTTGTTTTCTATGTATTTAAGTATTTATATATTATTTATATCGTTGTCTGAGTACCCACAACACAAGCTTTCTTGAGCTTACCGTGGGGCTTATTCAATTTGTGTAAAAATGTCCTATATATTTTTTTTTTATATATGTAAATTATTGGCTGGCATTTAACTGATCACAGTGATCACCATATATAGTAATCCACTTCGTCACCTTTTCCTAGTAGCATTTCGTTTCTGTAAGGGTCGCAGTTCTTACCTAACCTAATATTAACCTTACCCACTTTTATACTCGTAGTAGCATTTCGTTTCTCTAAGAAGCGCTAGTGGCCTAGCGGTAAGAGCGTGCGACTTGCAATCCGAAGGTTCGCGGGTTCAAACTCGGCTCGTACCTACCAATGAGTTTTTCGGAACTTATGTACGAAATATCATTTGATATTTACCAGTCGCTTTTAGATGAAGGAAAAAATCGTGAGGAATCCGAACTAATCCCAATAAGGCCTCGTTTATCCTCTGAGTTGGAAGATCAAATGGCAGTCGCTTTCGTAAAAACTAGTGCCTACGCCAATTCTTGGGATTAGTTGCCAAGCGGTCCCCAGGCTCCCATGAGCCGTGGCAAAATTCCGGGACAACGCGAGGAAGATGATGATGATGATAATGATGATTTCGTTTCTCTAAGGGTCACAGTTTTATCCTACCTAACCTAACCCACAAAATCGAAATCGCCAAATGTGTACTATGCGTCGTTCAAGAGTTCTGTTCTGATAATCATCAGCAGTTCCACTTCATCAAATGTGACAGTTTTTAATGTAAATGCTTGATTTTCTGATTAAAATACATAAATCTCTGTACGTATGCCTTTAAAATTTGAGGAGTTCTCTCGATTCCTCATGGATCCCATGTTCAGAACTCGAGCTTGACATAAATGTGGCTTAAAAACGTGAGCTATGCGTGGTTGAAGAGTTCCGTTCTTGGCCATCATCAGCAGTTCTACTTCATCAATTGTCACTTTTTTCAATGTAAATGCTTGATTTGTTGATAAAAACACAAAAATCACTATATGTATGCCTTTAATTAAAGATTTGAGGAGTTCCCTCGATTCCTCATGGATCCCATCATCAGTAGGTACCTACTCGAGCTTAACAAAAATGTGGCTTAAAACCTTAACTTGCTTAATAGTAATTTTGAAGACCTATCGAATGATGTGCTTATGTTGATATTTCTCAAGAAAAAAACAATTTTAGTTTCATACGACGACGACCGGTCTAGCCTAGTAAGTAGTGACCCTGCCTGTGAAACCGACCGGATCCCGGTAAGGGCATTGTATGATGAACACAAATATTTGTTCCTGAGTCATGGTTGTTTTCTATGTAGGTATATAAGTATGTATTTATCTGTATAAGTATGTAATGTATATCGTCGCCTAGCACCCATAGTACAAGCTTTGCTTAGTTTTGGGCTAGGTTGATCTGTGTAAGATGTCCCCTAATATTTATTATTTATTTATTTACCTACCCATGGAGTGTATTTTAAACTACGTACCGAAGCGTAAAGTACCTCAACACCACTTAATTAACGTCCATTAATGGACGGCTGGCAGTCCTCAAGTATGAGTTTCTCCACAAACTTCCAACCTCGCACAGACAAACTGTCGAATGAACTGCCGCGTGCGGTATTTCCGGACCGTTTCGACCTTCAAACCTTCAAGAAAAGAGGCCAGCATCGAAATTAGGAAATTACAACCCCTACGGTGATGCGACTGTAATGTAATAATAAAATACCCTTATACTTATCTTATAGTTTTGGAGTAAAATTACTGTATAAGTGTTTCTTTTTTTGCTTTTTTGACTACGGAACCCTAAAAACGTTCACAAATCGGACTATCGGTTTCGAAGAGAAACGTGGATAAACTACTTGAGATCTGTGTGAAAACTAAAATACTTTTACCTAAAAGCAAAACTAGCATAATTACCATTTTCACTGTTTGATGTTGACAGAGGTACTCTGGCATGTGTAGATCTGATCTGAATCTGGTTTGCAGCTGAAATTTAAATTATTGTAAAAGAAATAAGGTAGAAGTACTAGTGCTTGACGCTGCACTAGTATTCGACATGGGCACTTTATGTCAAAGTAATATAGGTTAAATTTGAACAGCGAAGATTTTTCTGTATTCAAATTTAATCCTTGTCACTTTGACATAAAGTGCCCATGTCGAATACTAGTGCAGCGTCGAGCACTAGTACTTCTACCTTAAGTTAACATTTTTAGATTAAGTACTATTAGGTAACTCCATACGCCGTGCACCGCAATAACGCGGTTGGGAGCGGCAATTTATCTAGAAAAAAAAAAAGATCTTCATGGACTTTCCATGTGCGACGGTAATCGCTTATTTACAGGTGATTCGTGTCCTCGTTTGCCTCCTATATAACTTATATAGAAAAGCCTATGTTTATTTTAATATCCTTATATCTTATAGTTCTTGAGTAAAATGGCTGTGATCTACGGACGGACGGACGGGCGGACTGACCGACGGACATGACGAAACTATAACGGTTTCATTTTTGCCATTTTGGCTACGGACGGAACCCTGAAAACGATCACAATTCGGACTAACCAATTCGAAGAGAAACGTGGGTAAACTGAGGGCCTCTCGCGAAACACGTTCGCCGTGTTACTTCTCTATCGCACATACGTACGAATTTACAAGTGCGACAGAGAGGCAACACGTCGAACGTGGTTCGCGGTAGGCCCTCTGAAGTCTGTGTGAAAATACTTTTAAAGATAACTAGCATAATTACCATTTACCTACACTGTTCGATGTCGATGGTCTGGCATGTAAAGGTTTGCAGCTGAAATTTAAAATTCTGGTGAAAAATTATTTTAATATTTTTAACATAAGGACATGATGTCACGATCCTCAGCATTGAGGGAACGACTGATGATGATGATGATGATGGTGAGATGATCTATTTTTTATGGGTAATCAAATATACCTACTGTTACTGTCTGTCTTTCGGGGCTCCCTGAGGATGGGGGCCCTGGGCACGAGCCCTTATGGGAAAGACGTACTGACTTATATATTAAACCACTTATTCATAAAACTTAGCATCTACCTTTGTTAAATTTGTCGTTAGTTTCTAACAAACACAAATGACAAAATGACGGATAAAGATAATCGATTATCAAGGGCTTAAAAGCATTTATGAATAATGTCATAAGAATACTGTTGTTGAAATTGAAATAAGTACCTTCAATTCAATCTCTCATAGCATCTAGCATACTTAGTACAGTTAGTACCTATTGATTGAAGTTTCTTGTTAGATGGACATTGTTTCCATCAAAAAATAGGTAGGTAACACTAATAAGTAATTACAAATAATGAAATAGCTGTAAGTACCTACTCTGGACTGGAATAACCGTGATGTGCACAAAAACAGGCCAATTCGAACATACACTGAAATCAGAATAATAATTTATTTTAATCATCATCATGCATTCATTGTTAAATTTAGTCATCATGCGTCTTGCCCGCACCAATACATGTACGGAAAAGTACGATATTTGAATGACATTAGTTAGATGTCATTATGATCCAACCTCACAAACACCCAATTATATGACAAATTGTTTACAGTACCTATATTAGGTACTCAGTAAAATTCCTCCTCCTTAGAAGGTAGGTAGTGTATGCCGTTTATACATGTTTTAGGGTTCCGTACCCAAAGGGTAAAAGCGGGACCCTAATATTACTAAGACTCCGCTGTCCGTCCGTCTGTCTGTCTGTCTATCACCAGGCTGTAACTCATGAACCGTGATAGCTAGACAGTTGAAATTTTCAAAGATGATGTATTTCTGTTGTCGCTATAACAAGGAATACTAAAAACAAAATAAAATAAATATTTAGTGGGGCTCCCATATAACAAACGTGATTATTTTGCCGTTTTTTGCATATGGGCACGGAACCCTTCGTGCGCGAGTCCGACTTGCACTTGGCCGGTTTTTTAAATTATAATATTAGGTCTTGGTTCAAAGTTTGTTTGGGGTTAGCTGGATGAAGGGATATCTTCATCTTTATAATTTAAAATGTATCTGTTGCTGTGCTGGACTGTTTTAAACTTACCTACGATAAAATGTTTATTACTTACCTAATCACTTAGTGCCACTTGCACCATACCACTAACCCGGGGTTAACCGGTTAAACCATTAACATAGTGTCAAATTGTACTGGTAACCATGGTTACTCTAGGTTGAATCAGTTAACCCCGGGTTAGTGAATGGTGCAAGTGGCCCTTAGTGGGCTACAACTAAAGGGGCCCACCCACTATCAGTCCGCCGGACGATATCTGCCTGTCAGTTAGAACAAAAATTTGACAGTTCCGAACAACTGACAGGCCGCTATCGTCCGGCGGACTGATAGTGGGTGGGCCCCTTAAGGCTAATTACTAATTATGGCTAATAGAAAGTTACCTTGTCTACTTGCAGCATGTTGAGGAAATTCTCATAATAATTGGTATTCCGACAGTGGAGGTGCGGAAAGATTTAACTTTGGATAGGCTCTTTTTAGGGTTTTGTAGTCACCTAGAAACCCTTATAGTTTCGCCATGTCTGTCTGTCCGAGGCTTTGCTCCGTGATCGTTAGTGTTAGAAAGCTGCAATTTGGCATGGGTACATATATATATCATGCATTGCGGCAGCGATAAGTTAAAAACTATAAAAAAAATTTTTTGTTCCAATAGCGTGGGGTACCGTTGGATAGGTCTTTCAAAACGAATAAGGAGACCCTTTTTTGATATAGTAAATTTTTCGGAAATAATCGCTCCAAAAGAAAAAAAATATGTGTCCAAAAAGTATGACAAAAATCGTGAAACAAAAGCTTAATAAATAATTTCAATGAAAACTATAGCAAACATGATCGGTCCAGTCGTTTTTGAGTTATTGCTAAAAATCTCCTTTTTCTTAGTAAAAAGACATACAAAGCGCTGCAAATAGGTACTCCTTGTAATTTATAATGTACCTACATGATACTTACGAATATCCCCCGTTTGGCCTATTTTGACAGAATCGTAACTACGAAACTCTACACTGAGCAATTGAGCATGGCTCGACATGTAGCTTATTTTCTGTCTTGCCAAAGTCTCTCCGTTCAAAATGATCGCCACAAACGTGACGAATCTTCTGCAACTTTTCTATGGGTAAATGAACGAGATCTTCTTTTCCAGTCTAGCTTATCTAACCCAAGTTATACACCTGTAAGCAAAGTGGTTTTGGCTTCCTTTTCATTGTGTACTGTAAACATAATATTGAGGGACACAAATGATGCAAATTAAAATAAGTATTGCAAACATAAGAGGAAGATAGTAGTAGTAAGTATGTGCTTTAAAGTGATTGCGACATTTGGGTTCATGCAGGACTACTCTCAGATAACTAAAATATGAAATTGAATAACACGTAAGCTTTTATAGTAATAAAAGGTCATATTTGAAAAAGAAATGGAGATTATAGAGATTCGATGATGATAAACAACGTGCGTTGTGTCGGTCTAATAAGTATACCTACCCTGTGCCCTAACTATTAGAAGAGACTTACAGGTAGCAAACATAGCAAATTCAAATAATACACCGCATAAGTAGCAAATAACATTTTTAGGAATTTATAAATTGAAATGGACGTCATCTTTGAATGCCTGGGAAGTATTTGACCAACAACTTTGATAACTAGAGACTGATGACCCCACAGTCAAACTCATTGTTGAGTTTTGCTGGGCTATGACTATTTTTAAGAATACCTCTGTATTTTATTAAATAAATAAATCAATAACATTTAGGGCGAGCAATACGTGCTTGTTCCTCCTATTACGGAGTGGCGGAGACCGGATTCGAACCGGCGTCTCGGTCGGTCTTTAGCTTGTTACGCGGCTGATAAATCAAAATGTTTAATAAAATAATTTGATTTGTTCCCTGGTAGTTGTATTTCGGAACTTGTAGACTTACCGCTGTTCATCCTTGAGAAATTTGGCAAAGAATCCTCCTCGAGTGATTTCTCAGACACCGCATATTTGACAATATCGGTTTTTGCCGGCCATTGTACTATTTTACAACAGTAGGTACGGGTTTCTGTTTCAAATCACCACAAAACTCAGGAGAAGCAAACTCAACTTTAGAAAACTGTTATTATTTTGCAAAATTTGCACACGAATTATGTCAATTTTGTATTTCAAAATGGTTGCCGCTCGTATACGCATAATGTCAAGTTGGCATTTCAACAGTGCTGCCGCCAATGCCACGCCGCTGAACTAATTATGACAAATATCTTTGCTATACGTTTGTTCGTAGTAAGAGAGTTTCTCGCCACTGATGACAATGACATTGACTATACATTGACGTAAAGATTTGTAATGTTGGTAGCTTCTCAAGATGGCTCCGATGGCGTTCTAAAACCTTTTGTAAGTAACCATAAGTTAAGACCTTATCTGTGATTTACATTGATGAAACAGATTTTTTATTTTCCTGTATATTATATTTTTAAGGTAAACAAAAAATATATGTTTTATTTGTACTTTTTAGTTATATACAATAAAATTTAACTTAATTTCGTAAATGCTTTCCATTAATACGCTCACCACTCTGAACGACTTCAAATCACTCTTCCTTTGTCACTGACGTTGGCCAAAACAACACATGTTTTGTGCATTATCGTGTAATATTTTTAATTCCCGTGCCCCCTAACTAAAACAGTGCATTTAAGATGGTATATACAAATATTATTTCTATTTTTGTTACTAAACTACGCATTAGCTTCTAGTTTAACCAATAAATTCTAACCTTTCCAGCCTAAAACCAAGAAGAAGTTCATAGACCGTAAGAAGGCTGTAACGTTCAATCTAGTGCACAGATCGCAGCGGGACCCCTTGGCCGCGGACGAGAGTGCCCCGCAGAGGGTCTTGGTGCCCGTCAACGCTGCAGTGCCACCGAGGAAAGAAAAAGAACCTGTGAGTTATTTTGTAACCTACATATTACGATGTTCCATCTACCTCGCGTTATCCCGGCATTCTGCCACGGCTCATGGGAGCCTGGGGTCCGCTTGGCATTTAATCCCGAGAATTGGCGTAGGCACTAGTTTTTACGAAAGCTACTGCTGCTACATATTACGATGTTGGTAAAATTAAATAATGGACTGGTTAGATCAATTTAATTATTGCTATCCTGTTTGAGTATGTATGATAGGGCTTAAAACCTGTTTCAAGTTTATGTAAAAGTAAAATTAAGATTTTTCAATTGTGTCTAAAGGAAATTTATGCAAGAAATATACTTACAGACAAATTACATTGGTACTTCAGTCAAACCAGACAAGTAATCTGTGTCTATCTTAAACTTACCTACTTAACATGGTAATCTGAGTGTGCAGTATAAAAAAATTGTAAATGTCTTTGTACAAATTTATAATGGTTCTATTTCTCTTTAATTTATTTAACAGAATGTGGACATTAACCATTCATTCAAGGGATTAAGATTATTAAAGTGTTATTATTTGGTCACATTTTATTGTAGGAGCTAACACTCGAGCAGCGCAGAGAGGAGCAGCGCAAGTACGGGGTCTACTTCGATGATGACTACAACTACCTGCAGCATCTCAAGGACACCAAGGAGGTCACCCTCCTCCTGCAACCTGTGAGTGCTACTACATGTTATTGTAGGAGCTGACACTCGAGCAGCACAGAGAGGAGCAGCGCAAGTACGGGGTCTACTTCGATGATGACTACAACTACCTGCAGCATCTCAAGGACACCAAGGAGGTCACGCTCGTCCTGCAACCTGTGAGTGCTACTACATGTTATTGTAGGAGCTGACACTCGAGCAGCGCAGAGAGGAGCAGCGCAAGTACGGGGTCTACTTCGATGATGACTACAACTACCTGCAGCATCTCAAGGACACCAAGGAGGTCACGCTCGTCCTGCAACCTGTGAGTGCTACTGCATGTTATTGTAGGAGCTAACACTCGAGCAGCGCAGAGAGGAGCAGCGCAAGTACGGGGTCTACTTCGATGATCTACAACTACCTGCAGCATCTCAAGGACACCAAGGAGGTCACGCTCGTCCTGCAACCTGTGAGTGCTACTGCATGTTATTGTAGGAGCTAACACTCGAGCAGCGCAGAGAGGAGCAGCGCAAGTACGGGGTCTACTTCGATGATCTACAACTACCTGCAGCATCTCAAGGACACCAAGGAGGTCACGCTCGTCCTGCAACCTGTGAGTGCTACTACATGTTATTGTAGGAGCTAACACTGGAGCAGCACAGAGAGGAGCAGCGCAAGTACGGGGTCTACTTCGATGATGACTACAACTACCTGCAGCATCTCAAGGACACCAAGGAGGTCACGCTCGTCCTGCAACCTGTGAGTGCTACTACATGTTATTGTAGGAGCTGACACTCGAGCAGCACAGAGAGGAGCAGCGCAAGTACGGGGTCTACTTCGATGATGACTACAACTACCTGCAGCATCTCAAGGACACCAAGGAGGTCACGCTCGTCCTGCAACCTGTGAGTGCTACTACATGTTATTGTAGGAGCTGACACTCGAGCAGCGCAGAGAGGAGCAGCGCAAGTACGGGGTCTACTTCGATGATGACTACAACTACCTGCAGCATCTCAAGGACACCAAGGAGGTCACGCTCGTCCTGCAACCTGTGAGTGCTACTGCATGTTATTGTAGGAGCTAACACTCGAGCAGCGCAGAGAGGAGCAGCGCAAGTACGGGGTCTACTTCGATGATCTACAACTACCTGCAGCATCTCAAGGACACCAAGGAGGTCACGCTCGTCCTGCAACCTGTGAGTGCTACTGCATGTTATTGTAGGAGCTGACACTCGAGCAGCGCAGAGAGGAGCAGCGCAAGTACGGGGTCTACTTCGATGATCTACAACTACCTGCAGCATCTCAAGGACACCAAGGAGGTCACGCTCCTCCTGCAACCTGTGAGTGCTACTACATGTTATTGTAGGAGCTAACACCGGAGCAGCCCAGAGAGGAGCAGCGCAAGTACGGGGTCTACTTCGATGATGACTACAACTACCTGCAGCATCTCAAGGACACCAAGGAGGTCACGCTCCTCCTGCAACCTGTGAGTGCTACTACATGTTATTGTAGGAGCTAACACCGGAGCAGCCCAGAGAGGAGCAGCGCAAGTACGGGGTCTACTTCGATGATGACTACAACTACCTGCAGCATCTCAAGGACACCAAGGAGGTCACGCTCGTCCTTCAACCTGTGAGTGCTACTACATGTTATTGTAGGAGCTGACACTCGAGCAGCGCAGAGAGGAGCAGCGCAAGTACGGGGTCTACATCGATGATGACTACAACTACCTGCAGCATCTCAAGGACACCAAGGAGGTCACGCTCGTCCTGCAACCTGTGAGTGCTACTACATGTTATTGTAGGAGCTGACACTCGAGCAGCGCAGAGAGGAGCAGCGCAAGTACGGGGTCTACTTCGATGATCTACAACTACCTGCAGCATCTCAAGGACACCAAGGAGGTCACGCTCGTCCTGCAACCTGTGAGTGCTACTGCATGTTATTGTAGGAGCTGACACTCGAGCAGCGCAGAGAGGAGCAGCGCAAGTACGGGGTCTACTTCGATGATCTACAACTACCTGCAGCATCTCAAGGACACCAAGGAGGTCACGCTCCTCCTGCAACCTGTGAGTGCTACTACATGTTATTGTAGGAGCTAACACCGGAGCAGCCCAGAGAGGAGCAGCGCAAGTACGGGGTCTACTTCGATGATGACTACAACTACCTGCAGCATCTCAAGGACACCAAGGAGGTCACGCTCCTCCTGCAACCTGTGAGTGCTACTACATGTTATTGTAGGAGCTAACACCGGAGCAGCCCAGAGAGGAGCAGCGCAAGTACGGGGTCTACTTCGATGATGACTACAACTACCTGCAGCATCTCAAGGACACCAAGGAGGTCACGCTCGTCCTTCAACCTGTGAGTGCTACTACATGTTATTGTAGGAGCTGACACTCGAGCAGCGCAGAGAGGAGCAGCGCAAGTACGGGGTCTACATCGATGATGACTACAACTACCTGCAGCATCTCAAGGACACCAAGGAGGTCACGCTCGTCCTGCAACCTGTGAGTGCTACTACATGTTATTGTAGGAGCTGACACTCGAGCAGCACAGAGAGGAGCAGCGCAAGTACGGGGTCTACTTCGATGATGACTACAACTACCTGCAGCATCTCAAGGACACCAAGGAGGTCACGCTCCTCCTGCAACCTGTGAGTGCTACTACATGTTATTGTAGGAGCTGACACTCGAGCAGCACAGAGAGGAGCAGCGCAAGTACGGGGTCTACTTCGATGATGACTACAACTACCTGCAGCATCTCAAGGACACCAAGGAGGTCACGCTCCTCCTGCAACCTGTGAGTGCTACTACATGTTATTGTAGGAGCTGACACTCGAGCAGCACAGAGAGGAGCAGCGCAAGTACGGGGTCTACTTCGATGATGACTACAACTACCTGCAGCATCTCAAGGACACCAAGGAGGTCACGCTCCTCCTGCAACCTGTGAGTGCTACTACACGTTATTGTAGGAGCTAACACTCGAGCAGCGCAGAGAGGAGCAGCGCAAGTACGGGGTCTACTTCGATGATGACTACAACTACCTGCAGCATCTCAAGGACACCAAGGAGGTCACGCTCCTCCTGCAACCTGTGAGTGCTACTACACGTTATTGTAGGAGCTAACACTCGAGCAGCGCAGAGAGGAGCAGCGCAAGTACGGGGTCTACTTCGATGATGACTACAACTACCTGCAGCATCTCAAGGACACCAAGGAGGTCACGCTCCTCCTGCAACCTGTGAGTGCTACTACATGTTATTGTAGGAGCTGACACTCGAGCAGCACAGAGAGGAGCAGCGCAAGTACGGGGTCTACTTCGATGATGACTACAACTACCTGCAGCATCTCAAGGACACCAAGGAGGTCACGCTCGTCCTGCAACCTGTGAGTGCTACTACATGTTATTGTAGGAGCTGACACTTGAGCAGCACAGAGAGGAGCAGCGCAAGTACGGGGTCTACTTCGATGATGACTACAACTACCTGCAGCATCTCAAGGACACCAAGGAGGTCACCCTCGTCCTTCAACCCGTGAGTGCTCTTTTTTGTTAGCCTAGTTTAGTGTCTCACTGCTGGGCAAAGGCCCCTCCTTTCCTCTGCTGAATCCTATTGTTTATACTTTCCCGCCAAGCCGGATAAAATGCGTCCAAGTCATCCCGCCATCTCCATTTTGGTCTGCCTGAACCCCGGCCCACTCGGTAACCATTTTATTTTTAGCACCATCGCCCATACTGATGGACAGTTAACTGTGTTGCTGTTTTTATTTTACCCATGACAGCAGCATGATATTCGAACAAAATTTAATTTTTTTTTAAATAGTTTTTTCTTACTTATTCTGTCACTTTACTTCTTTACTGTTTTATAAAACGCCTGTTGTAAATAATTTGAATGAATTCTGTATATTTTAGAAAGCAACACACAAGCGGAAAGAGAAGTCTCAGCAGTCAGCAGAAGGGGACGAGCCGGTGATCCCCGTGGTAGAGAAACTGAATCTGCCGAGCTCAGTGTTTGCGTCCGCTGTGGAGGAAGATGTGGGCTTACTCAACAAGGCTGCTACACAAGGTATCATGAGTGTTCTCTCTCTCTCTCTTTAGCCTTTTAGACAGATGGAAAGACGGACAGACATTAGTAATAGGGTCCCGTTTTTACCCTTTGGGTACGGAACCCTAAAAATTGTACTCCCAAAGACTAACCTCAACTAAGACTAAGACTCAAAAAGGTTGTCAATCAAGGATCTGCTTTTATGAATGTTCCCTGAATTGTTGCGAATGGCTGCCTCTTGTCCCTTGAAGATCAGGGTCTGAATACAAAAGAATAGTGTCAAGGAATCTTTATTTTATTTTTATTATCTTTAAATATTATTAGCATACCTTTAGAATTTCGGACATTTTTAATAGCAAATCTTAAATAAAATTATATGAAATAAAAATGAAAACTTTTTATTACATCATTTAACCTTAAAAAAATTTTTTTTTGAAAAGTAAGGGTTGATAAAAGATGTTGAAGAATTTGAAATGGGTTGTCTATTTTGTTTTACATAAAATAATAACATTAATAACCTAACATATTGAAATGAAATGTGTTGGTGTAGGGTTGTGCCTGGACCTGGACCCAGAAGTGGTGGCGGCCCTGGACGAGGACTTCAACTTCGAGGACCCGGACAACGAGCTGGAGGACAACTTCATAGAGCTGGCCATGGGAGACGGAAACGGAGACGGTGAGTCTAGTATAAGGTCAGGTAAAGAGAAACATTTCACACACGTAGTGCTGGTGGCCTAGCGCTAAGAGCGTGCGACTTACAATCCGGAGGTCGCGGGTTCAAACCCCGGCTCGTACCAATGAGTTTTTCGGAACTTATGTACGAAATATCATTTGATATTTGTCAGTCGCTTTTCGGTGAAGGACAACATCGTGAGGAAACCGGACAAATCCCAATAAGGCCTACTTTTCCCTCTGGGTTGGAAGGTCAGATGGCAGCCGCTTTCTTAAAAACTAGTGCCTACCTCTAACATAGGATTAGTTGTCAAGCGGACCCCAGGCTCCCATGAGCCGTGGCAAACTGCCGGGACAACGCGAGGAAGAAGAGCTAAAATATTTCAGAAATGCTCACCTGTTAGAGTTTTGCCGATTTAACTTTAAGATGTTAAATATTTATTTTTAGTTAGTCCTTATTCTTACACTGAGCATGATCTGACATGTTTCTCCGGGTTTATTATTATCCTTTATGTAGCAAATTTTTGCCGGAAACAGTGCTTTAAGATCAGGACAATCATTCGACGCGAGAGTCGCGAGACGTATAAGTCGTATAGTAGTTTTTGTGAGCTACTGGTTAATGACGTTTAAATTTTCGTCAGGCTCAGATGGCTCAGAAGACGGGGAAGATGGCGACAGCATGGAGAACGACTCCGACCAGGCCTTCGCTTCAGACCTGGACTCGGACGACGACAGCAACCCACAGGTATGTCTCATTTATAACGTATACACTTGGAACGCGGCTCTGACTCGCACGTGGCCGGTTTTTCTCTGTCGAGTCAATATTAACCACACGAGAAAAATACCACTCTGTCTTTAAGAATGTCTGGTTACAGCTACTTGTCACTCGTCCTGGTCCTGGATTATAATGACATTTGCTCACTTTGTCAGTACAGATTTCACTCACTCTATTATGTGTCTCAATTTCAATTTATTTATTTAATGAAAAAGGCAAGTGTCTGTGTAAGTGCATCGTGTTCGTCTCTTTGGTAATAGGGTTCGTTTTTACCCTTTGGGTACGGAACCCTAAAACACGGGGTATAGGCTACCAACGTAATCTGTGATTTGTGTTACAACCATTAATGGATGATGTGTGTGTGCAGGAGGGGAGGGGTGGGCGCATGCCGGCGTGGGACCGCGAGCAGCAGGACACTCGGTCCCGGTTTTCGCAGTACTCCATGTCGTCGAGCGTCATCCGCCGCAACCAGGGCCTCACGCTCCTCGACGACCGCTTCGAGAAGGTAACGTAACGTATGCCGGCGTGGGACCGCGAGCAGCAGGACGCCAGGTCGCGGTTCTCGCACTACTCCATGTCGTCGAGCGTCATCCGCCGCAACCAGGGCCTCACGCTCCTCGACGACCGCTTCGAGAAGGTAACGTAACGTATGCCGGCGTGGGACCGCGAGCAGCAGGACGCCAGGTCGCGGTTCTCGCACTACTCCATGTCGTCGAGCGTCATCCGCCGCAACCAGGGCCTCACGCTCCTCGACGACCGCTTCGAGAAGGTAACGTAACGTATGCCGGCGTGGGACCGCGAGCAGCAGGACGCCAGGTCGCGGTTCTCGCACTACTCCATGTCGTCGAGCGTCATCCGCCGCAACCAGGGCCTCACGCTCCTCGACGACCGCTTCGAGAAGGTAACGTAACGTATGCCGGCGTGGCACCGCGAGCAGCAGGACGCCAGGTCGCGGTTCTCGCACTACTCCATGTCGTCGAGCGTCTACCGCCGCAACCAGGGCCTCACGCTCCTCGACGACCGCTTCGAGAAGGTAACGTAACGTATGCCGGCGTGGGACCGCGAGCAGCAGGACGCCAGGTCGCGGTTCTCGCACTACTCCATGTCGTCGAGCGTCATCCGCCGCAACCAGGGCCTCACGCTCCTCGACGACCGCTTCGAGAAGGTAACGTAACGTATGCCGGCGTGGGACCGCGAGCAGCAGGACGCCAGGTCGCGGTTCTCGCACTACTCCATGTCGTCGAGCGTCATCCGCCGCAACCAGGGCCTCACGCTCCTCGACGACCGCTTCGAGAAGGTAACGTAACGTATGCCGGCGTGGGACCGCGAGCAGCAGGACGCCAGGTCGCGGTTCTCGCAGTACTCCATGTCGTCGAGCGTCATCCGCCGCAACCAGGGCCTCACGCTCCTCGACGACCGCTTCGAGAAGGTAACGTAACGTATGCCGGCGTGGGACCGCGAGCAGCAGGACGCCAGGTCGCGGTTCTCGCAGTACTCCATGTCGTCGAGCGTCATCCGCCGCAACCAGGGCCTCACGCTCCTCGACGACCGCTTCGAGAAGGTAACGTAACGTATGCCGGCGTGGGACCGCGAGCAGCAGGACGCCAGGTCGCGGTTCTCGCAGTACTCCATGTCGTCGAGCGTCATCCGCCGCAACCAGGGCCTCACGCTCCTCGACGACCGCTTGGAGAAGGTAACGTAACGTATGCCGGCGTGGGACCGCGAGCAGCAGGACGCCAGGTCGCGGTTCTCGCAGTACTCCATGTCGTCGAGCGTCATCCGCCGCAACCAGGGCCTCACGCTCCTCGACGACCGCTTGGAGAAGGTAACGTAACGTATGCCGGCGTGGGACCGCGAGCAGCAGGACGCCAGGTCGCGGTTCTCGCAGTACTCCATGTCGTCGAGCGTCATCCGCCGCAACCAGGGCCTCACGCTCCTCGACGACCGCTTCGAGAAGGTAACGGCTCTCTTGATAACTTTCTTATTATTCATATTCGGTTTTGGAACGAAGTTCCTTAACGGGCGGTTGGCCTTAGAGCAATAGTAACTGGGGACGTCATCGCTGTCATTTTCTTTACGAAACAGTCTGCCGATGTTTGCCGGGGAGGGGACGTCAAATGTATTGCTATTTCTACATGATTTGACACGTAACGTACAAATAGCCATGTCAGTCCATACAAAAGTTTGCACAATTGTGCAAGTTTTTCGGCAGACAGCTCTTAAAGGCGACTCCAGTTATTAAATGCTCCAAGCGGTTGGCGGGTGGGGGCTAGGCGAAAAAAAGTGTATGATTTTTCCGTCACGAGCCATACTATTTCTTAACTTTATTGTTCCAACCGAGTGTTCCACGACACTCACCATTTTTTTATATCTGGGCAATCTGCTCCACAAACACTCAATTGCCCAATTCGTTTGATAAATTTTAGTTTATTACAAAATTGCTACTAAATCGAACTGCTATTTTATTATTTGGTATATGACAACAAAGGGGACTCCCTTTTTAAGGTTTACGGGGGTGCATACTCCTAAAATGGTTATTAATACGGAAAAATGTCCTTGTTAAAATTAACAATGTAACTTATTAAGGTTTGTATTATAATGAAATAAATAAACTAGCTAGAGTTAGACCAAGAAAAGTCTGCAACGATTTTGATGACACACGCAGTGCAAGTGTTATTTTAAACATCAAACTTCTATGAAATTATGACGTATAAATAACACTTGCACTGCGTGTGCTATCAAAATCGTTGCAGACTTTACTTGATCTAACTCTATAAAGATGCTCGCCGATCTAGGTGTCAACTGTACAGTCGCCGTCAGATATATCGAGCGGCGAAGGTATTCACAAATGTCTCAACAAAGCCTCTTTCAAGACGTTAAAGTGCAAGTTCAGATATTTTTGTACACATTGGCCGCTTCAATATATCTGATGGCGAACGAATTTATCTCAGATTATAGACAACTAATACAATCAATGATTTGTTTAAAAGTGTTTGTTGGTATGTTTGTTATAGATGTTCTTGGAATACGACGACACTGAGCTCGGCGCGCTGGACTGTGAGGAGATAGAAGGCTTCATGCCGGAGTCGCACGCCATGCTGCTGCAGGCGGCCGAGGAGTTCGAGGAGTCCCGGAGGAGGCAGCAACTCGATAAGGAGAGGGAGATCGCCAGGTCAGTCTGTTATAGATGTGCTCGGAGTACGACGACACGGAGCTCGGCGCGCTGGAGTGCGAGGAGATCGAGGGCTTCATGCCGGAGTCCCACGCCATGCTGCTCCAGGCGGCCGAGGAGTTTGAGGAGTCCCGGAGGAGGCAGCAACTTGATAAGGAGAAGATTGTCAGGTCACTCTATATAAATTATAATGTAGTTTTTTTATGATATACAAGGCAAACGAGCAGACGAATCGCCTGATAGTAAGCGATTACCGTCGCCCATGGATACCCGTAACACCGTCCGGAAATACCGCAGGCGATAGTTCATTCCACAGTTTAGCCTTGCAAGGCAGGAAGTTTCTGGAGAAACGCTCAGTTGAGGACTGCCAGCCATCCAAGCGGTGAAGATGGAAATGTCGCGTAGTGATACATCTAAAAGCTACGCCTATCGTGTGCGGTGCGTCATCATCAGACATAGAAGTTTTTGTGGCAATATAAAGTGATTGACGAAATAAAATATCGATATGTCTGTTATCGATGTTGCCTCAACGTTATACTTTTATATTTATTACATTTTACAAGAAGATAGCTACCGCGAAATACACAACACGTTCGATATCTTCTTCTCTTTTGATATATTGGTATTAGTAGTTTTCTATTCTTTTGGCACTGTATACTACAGTTTACGTTTTAATTTGTAAGTACTTAATATATGTAACTAATAAAGAAATTATGTATCGCTTTGTAATTGATTTGCATTATTGTGTCGGTAACTTACCTACAGCAAGTAGAAGTTACATATTTTAAATATTAATCTACCTATGACTTATCGATAACCGATTTATCGATGTTTCATTTTCTCAAACACTCGTTTTTGCCACAAAAACTTCTAAGTCTGGTCATCATTAACCTCTTCGGTCTGGTCTGGTTCGGTGGTCTGGTGGTTGGGTCTGGTTAACCTTATCGGAATCAAAGAGAATAGAGTGTATAGAGAGTTACTGTCATGGTAAATTATGTAGCCATAGTACATTTACTGCCATCTTTCGACAGAAGATTAAAACTGTTAGAACGCCATTTGATTTTGATCTTTATTCTT
This sequence comes from Cydia splendana, assembly GCF_910591565.1. Lineage (NCBI taxonomy): Eukaryota > Metazoa > Arthropoda > Insecta > Lepidoptera > Tortricidae > Cydia > Cydia splendana. The sequence goes on from NC_085979.1 coordinate 219,294, forward strand.
TCAGTAATGTGTTAATTTGTTAAATATTGAAATTAATGCCATCTACTCGACTGTAGGCCAAAGGTTATGGCGCCATCGCTCGAAAAGATTGCACCCTACCTTTGGCCTAGGCACGAAGGTTGATACAGGGATGTAGCCATGCGTGTCAGTTCACATCCTCGGTCAAAGTAATGAAATGATTGAATCGTTCTCCCCCAGAGTCCAACGCCTGCAGGAGATCGAGGAGGAGTCTGAGGAGGAGCTGGAGACCGTGGAGGTGCCCCGCGAGGAGAGGTGGGACTGCGAGACCATCCTCTCCACCTACTCCAACCTCTACAACCATCCCAAGATCATCGAGGAACCCAAGGTATAGGCGGACATTTACAAAAACGTCTGCAGGAGATCGAGGAGGATTCGGAAGAGGAGCTGAAGACCGTGGAGGTGCCCCGCGAGGAGAGGTGGGACTGCGAGACCATCCTCTCCACCTACTCCAACCTCTACAACCATCCCAAGATCATCGAGGAACCCAAGGTATAGGCGGACATTTACAGAAACGTCTGCAGGAGATCGAGGAGGATTCGGAAGAGGAGCTGAAGACCGTGGAGGTGCCCCGCGAGGAGAGGTGGGACTGCGAGACCATCCTCTCCACCTACTCCAACCTCTACAACCATCCCAAGATCATCGAGGAACCCAAGGTATAGGCGGACATTTACAGAAACGTCTGCAGGAGATCGAGGAGGATTCGGAAGAGGAGCTGAAGACCGTGGAGGTGCCCCGCGAGGAGAGGTGGGACTGCGAGACCATCCTCTCCACCTACTCCAACCTCTACAACCATCCCAAGATCATCGACGAACCCAAGGTATAGGCGGACATTTAAAATAAGTTTTTGGCAAAAATTTCATTTTCGGTACAACGTTTTATGCTACCTTAATATTGCATTGTCATCCGATTTATACATGCATGCAAAATTTCAGCTCAATCGGAAACCGGGAGGTGGATCAAATTTAACTTGCAAGATTTGATTACAGACCGACAGACAGACAACGGGACAGGTGAAACTAAATAAAAGCTTGTAAAAATGTACTACTAGAGTTAGACTAAGAAAAGTCTGCAACGATTTTGATAGCATACGCAGTGCAAGTGTTATTTATACGTCATAATTTCGTTAAATTTGTATGGAACCCTCAGTGGGCGAGTCCGACTCGCACTTTTACGGTTTTTTTGTATTAGAACTATTTTTGCTTTGTTTTGGATTCATACTTACTGCTTATGCTTTATTTGAATACAATATTGTTCAGAAACCCGGCAAAATCCGCATCAACCCCGTAACGGGCATCCCCAAGGACGTGCTCGGCTCCGACAACAAGTTGACCATGAGGTCCCTGGCCAAGTTCAACGCGCTGCAGGACACGAGGGATGATGATGATGATGACGCCGTAACCAACGCCGAGACGGTGCTGTCTACCCTCAGTGTGCTGTCTTTAAGGTGAGTAAATAAAAATAATATAATGATTCAGCCTATATACGTCCTAAAGTCCATTTCAATAGAACTTGCGAACTATGTAAACAAACCGCCATATTGAAATTGTCTCTGAATGATGAATTTACTAGTGATGGGCAAGAGTCTCACTTAGTCCTTTACTTAAGGCCGTAACACACTATCGCACTGCATCATGACCTTGGTGCTTCGCACCCATAAGTCGTTTTTTTGCATTAGAAAGAACTTGAAAGAAGGTAAGCCATCTTGACATGTCTTTTAATTACGCTTATTAAAAATCAGTAACTATTACTTATGAAAGCAGAAGAATATAAATGATCGTATTGGATTCATTATTGTTACATATTTGCCGTAACTTATTTTTAAAATGTGTTTTTCAATCAAAAACAAAGACATATAAAGATTGTTTACCTTATTTTTAATGCTAAAAAAAACGAACTATACAGGTTGGAAAGATAAGTCGGGCCCTGGAGGGAAACTATCTTAAATCCTTAAGCTGGCTCATTTTACTTAAAGGAGATCATCCTTTATTTTTTAAAAGAAACAAAACTGCATTCAAAGTATGACTTTACTGTGAGTCGGGTAGTGTGTAGCGGCTTTACGAGTATATCACCAACTTTAGTCACAACACTACCCATCATAGACAATTGTAGAATGTAAAAGAAACAAAAACGTCATTACATCAGGGCCTAATAACCTAACTTATGAAACCATTTTAAACTTTTATTGAAATATCCAAGATACAGTTATATATTGTTGTATTTTACGGTAACGACCGCTTTAATAGTGTATAGTGTATGTGTTTCAATGGTGTTTGATGAGATGATGTGAAAATTCAAGGAGAAACAGTGACAAAACAAAGTTACGTCCTTTGTTTACATAGTTCGCAAGTTCTATTGAAATGGACTTTACTGCTGGGCACAGGCCTCCTCTCATGCGCGAGAGGGTTGGGCTATAGTCCCCACGCTGGCCGAATGTGCTGGTTTACCTGCAGATGGGTACTAGACGGCACATATACATATGTACTTATATAACACTAGCTTTTGCCCGCGACTTCGTATGCGTGGAATTAGTGACAGCAGCTAAAGTAGATATAGCGCCTGGATAATGCTAATAGCAATCATTCAATTCGCGCATTGCTTACTTCAATTAACTCTTTCAATTCCACCCCCCTTCGCACTCTCCTCAGGGATGATTTCCGACATAAAAACTATCCTATGTCCTTACCCGGGACTCAAACTATCTCTATACCAAATTTCAACTAAATCGGTTCAGCGGCTTAAGCGTGAAGAGGTAACAGGCAGACAGACAGGCAGACACACTTTCGCCTTTATAATATTAGTATGGTTTCATAACGCAGGAATATCGTGATAAACCCATAAATAAATGCCCCAACCGGGATTCGAACCCGGGACCTCATACTGGCGGGATAAAACAAGTGTTATTTAAAAATCCTGGTCATGGCACCAAATTGTGAAAACCCATCCAAAGCAATAATTAGTCTATCCCCCTTATTCATAAAATTTACCGGCCTGATTTAGTTAAATTATGTTTTATCCCCATCTTACAAATACATAAGTCATAATTACAGCCAAAGGCTTACGATTCATAGCTAATTCAGGCCAGTAACGCGTTTATGAATAACGCCATGTCTCTTTCTGACAGATCTTGAAAAGGACCGTATTCTTGTTTTTTTTGTTACCGCGCATAGTGATTTTGTTTTTGGAGGTACCATCAAGCTCAGCGATTGTTGCGCCATTTACGTTCCTCGCTAAATTGGTTGTTTAATACTTACGCTATATAATTTCCTAAGTGCATATGTTATATGCTATATGAATCCTAAATGGCATAAAAATCCCGTGTGGTGACTGTACGTGACAAAACTTATATTTTCACACATTTTCGTGTGTGCCCTGATTATTGATTTCCTTCACAGACCTAAAGACGAGAACCCAGAAGAGAAAAAAGAACGCAAACGCCTCCTAAAAGAATACAGGAAAGAACGGAGAGTGGAGAAGAAAGCCAACAAGGAGGCGTTTAAAGAAGAGAAGAAGAGGCAGGAGAAGATAATGCTGAACAATAAGAACAACGTTCAGGGGAACAGAATACTGTAGTTTAGGAATATTGCTTATTAATATAAATATACGTATTTAAATGCTGTTTTATTGTTTGGAATAGAATAGAATAGAAATACATTTATTTATGACAAACAAACACAGATGACAAAAACATGTTGACAAATATACAATGTATAACATTTAGTGAAAAATGCCATAAAAGGGTCACAACTCAGCATGTAGCTGGCAAAGCCAGCGCTGTTCTTCCGTTGTGACCCAGGCGTACGCCGTTCGACGACGAGGCGGTTGTGCTATAATTTACTAAACTAATTACTATACCTAAACCTAACTAGAACTTGCTAGAACTATACCTAAAACATAAAGTTGAAACTAAAACTAAAACTTTGGAGTACTGATTTTCCGTCAATAAGTTTCCAAAATTGCCATATAGGCCAATGAAATTAGATTTATATTTGAACCCACGAGGCCTTAAGTCTATAGTTTGATGTTATGATCTGCGTGTAATTAGTGGCGCAGCTTAAATTAATCTAGCCGTGGGCGAAGTCGCGATCTGCGAGGCCCTTTTCTGTCACTGTGCCCGAAGGGGCTCGAGGCCGTGGGCGACGGCCCACATCGCCCACACCTAGCCTAGCCACTGTGTGTAACTCGCGGGATCGGATGACGTTCCTGTAGTAGTTGGCTGACGCCTTGGCAGTGCGCGGGCGGCGCGGGTCGGCGAAGTCCACGGCGTGCAGACCGAACCGAGTCCTGTCAGCAAATATGGGCTTTGTGGTGTTGGTAATGAGGAAGGGATGGTCATAGAGTTAGACCAATACAAGTCTGCAACTATTCTGATAGCACACGCAACTTCTATGAAATTATAACGTATAAATAACACTTGCACTGTGTATGCTATCAAAATTGTAGCAGACTTTTCTTGAACCAATTTTTAAACATGCAGATACGTCTGCGAGCGATATTCAGTCACCTGCAATAATATGTTACTCTTCGAAGGCCGCAAAAATATGTGACACAATCTTAATGCTCTACAAATAAGGTCGTGTCAGATATTTTTGCGGCCTTCGAAGAATAACATATTATTGCAGGTGACTTTTCCTTTAATTTAATTTTTCCTTTAATATAAAATTAAAACATTTTCTTGGTATAGGCCAAAAAGTAAAGTAATACTAAAAAAAACGAACTATAAGTTTAGCAAGAAATGAAAATTTCATTTTCACCACAACAGCTCGTATAAAAGGGTCTCTCTTTACCCTATTTGTCAAAAACGGGTAAAAATAGTTTCGCTGACTGTACATACATACAATAGGTACAAGTACAGTCGCCTTCAGATATATCGGCGCGGCCGAGGTGCTCACTAATATCTGAACACGCCTCTATTATCAAGGCGCTAGAGTGCGTGACCAGATATTATTGACCACCTCGGCAGCTCCGATATATTTGATGACGAGTTTACAAGCGAAATGCACACTAAGTATTTGAATGACATTAGTCTGATGACTGACATCAATCGGTGTACGATCGAATTGTGCTGCTAGCACAGAATAAATAATAGGAAACTTCCTACAAAACCGAAGTTTGACAGCGGTTCAGGGTCGAATCATTGTGTCCCTTTCTAATATTTAATTATTTTACATTTTTATTTGTATTAATTTTTAACAAGCAGAAACGTATGCGAACGATGCTCAATGCGATGTTGGGTTAGTTCAAGTCTCACCCAAGACAGTAATTTTTCCACTTTTAAATTTTTATTTGTATTAGGTATAAGTTAGGTTAAGTAATAATGCTATGCCCTTGCAGGGCTCATGTTTGAAACAACTCATTTGTTATTTAATACCCATATGTACAACATGAACGCAAATAAAGAACTTGAAACTTGAAATATGTGGCACTATCCCTTTCGGCTATGTACGGTTGTCAAAATTCAAGTCATTATCTTATCTGTGGTCGTGCAAAGGGACATCAAGTTGAGTCAACCCTAATAATTGCTCGGAGCAATGCTGAGCCGAGCGGAGCCGAGTTTGGCCGAAGTCAGGAGTCTCGCACCCCTACTGCTGGTCTACTTACTGGTATCCATCCACCCACTCGAAGTCGTCCATGAGCGACCACGCCGTGTAGCCGACCACGTTCACTCCATCCTCTATGGCTAGCAGTACCTGAAAACTCATATAACTTCACTCCAATATTTACACGGCTGCATTAACCATGATGACTTCCATAGACCGGCCTTACGGGCACCAAGAATGGTGCTAGTTCAGCGGTGTCACTCACTAATTCTAGCTAATCGTGCACACTAACGAAACTAGTTGCGACCAATCGCGTGCGTGATGCGTCATCAACGAATCGCGTTGTGGCGTTCGACTGCACGATTGGCTCGAATTCGTGTGCGTGACACCGCTGTACTGACGCTGGCACCATTCTTAGGGCCTCTGTCTTTACGAAGTAATATATATAAGTCATTGATGATTTTGTTCTCTTGTCTCTGGCTGGGACTCTGGGTCAAACAAATTTTAGAAAAAGGTTTCCTCTGTGGACAATACAATAAAAGTAAAATGTCCCGTTTCTATTATTCGAGTTTCAGGTGTAGCGTAAAAATTTGCTTTAGATTCCCTCTTTGTGATGTCTACAGTACCCCTGTGTCTTTTGTATGGGATTCTGAGTTTCCAAAACGCCTCTCTTGGGGCGCTGTTCAAAATCCCATACAAAAGACACTTCACGCATACGCGTACGCCACGTCACGCTATCGAATGAAATTTACACGAGGGGTTCTGGAAATAGGCGAACAAATTAGAGCTCTTTCCCACTGACGTCCAGTTTCTTGCGGGTACGGTTTCCTGCAGGATCCCGTTTTAGTAGTATACCAGCTATAGTAACGTTCACACTCTGCGGGATACTGCACGCATACTACAGAAAACGGGATCCCGCAGAAAACCGTACCCGCTGTACGTCAATGGGAAAGATCTCTTAAGCATGGTATGAGATGTGAGAATGACTCGGGAGGCTAACCTGTTCCAAATAGTCGTGGATGTAGTGGAGCCGGCCCGTGTCGTGCAAGGTGTCGTCGCTGGAGCACCCGTTCTCGGTGATCAGGATGCGGACGTCACCGTACAGCTGACGCGTCAGGTTCAGGTTGTGCCGGAAACCTTCAGGATTCACCTATTACATATAACAAACAAAACGTTGGAAAAATATAATTGCATGCAAGTCAGAAGCCGCTGGCAATAGGGAGACACTCCTGACTTCGGGCATTCTCGGCTCCGTTCGGCTCAGCATTGCTCCGAGCAATTATTAAGGCCCCTGTACACAATGGGCCAGCGTGGGCCAGTCTGGGGGACGCATTTATGCGTTGACACAACTTGACATCCGTTTGCGCGCACGACCACAGATACGATAATGACTTGAATTTTTGACAACCCTAAATAGTCGAAAGGGACAGTGCCATACATTAGAAAGGTACTGCATCATGATTCGTCGATGTTTTATTTTTATTTTATTTTATTCGGGATGCTTACTGCCTAATATACATACATAGGTTAATAGACTTATCTACTATATGCAAATTACAAGCTTCCACATATATAATGCTAAATAACATAAATATAAAGGTCTCAAATAGCAAAATATTACACTCTACATAGGAATATTCCTGATAAAAACTATGAACGCAAACTTAAGTCGGGTAACGTTAACTATCTATTGACAATAATATTTTTAACATTTTTTATCTTGCTGTGAAACAAATCTACATCGGGCATATCATTAAGTTCATTAAATAACCTTGAGAAACATTTTTTACGAATGTTATTGCGAGAAAGAGGGATGCGAAGCAAGGGTCTTCTGCGCAGTTGCGAGACAGGTATATAGAATTGTACTTTGCTCACAAGATCCGGAGAATCAACAACATAGGTATACCTTGGGCAATTTTCATTAATAAACTTACGTCATTTGCCGATCGTCTCTTAAATAAAGGGGCAAGATGGATTTTTTTGCATGACATAGAATAGTTGTCCATAGATAGCTTAAATTTAAAGGAGAGGAATCTAACATACTTCTTCTGAATTTTTTCAATATTTTCTGCATACACCTTATAGAACGGGTTCCATATTTGAGAAGCATATTCGAGTTGAGACCTTATACATAGGCACAGTATATGATTTTAATTGTTTTCATTTTTTTATAGTCACCAGCAGAACGAATCAGAAAGCCAAGAGCTTTATAAGCTTTGTCAGTAATACTTTCTAAATGCTCGTTAAAAGTAAGTTTATCATCATAAATGACACCTAGATCCCAGCCGACCTCCTCGACACTCTCGAACATGTACTGTCCCGGCTGCTCGCCCGGCGTCAGTGCGCGCACTGTGCGCGACGTGTAGTGGTTCAGTGTACATGAGCCCAACCTACCCTAAGCCACCCTGAGCCGTCGCTGGGCCACTGTTCCCTGCCCTCCAGCGCCGCGGCGACCTCCTCGACACTCTCGAACATGTACTGTCCCGGCTGCTCGCCCGGCGTCAGTGCGCGCACTGTGCGCGACGTGTAGTGGTTCAGTGTACATGAGCCTAACCTACCCTAAGCCACCCTGAGCCGTCGCTGGGCCACTGTTCCCTGCCCTCCAGCGCCGCGCCGACCTCCTCGACACTCTCGAACATGTACTGTCCCGGCTGCTCGCCCGGCGTCAGTGCGCGCACTGTGCGCGACGTGTAGTGGTTCAGTGTACATGAGCCTAACCTACCCTAAGCCACCCTGAGCCGTCGCTGGGCCACTGTTCCCTGCCCTCCAGCGCCGCGCCGACCTCCTCGACACTCTCGAACATGTACTGTCCCGGCTGCTCGCCCGGCGTCAGTGCGCGCACTGTGCGCGACGTGTAGTGGTTCAGTGTACATGAGCCTAACCTACCCTAAGCCACCCTGAGCCGTCGCTGGGCCACTGTTCCCTGCCCCCCAGCGCCGCGCCGACCTCCTCGACACTCTCGAACATGTACTGTCCCGGCTGCTCGCCCGGCGTCAGTGCGCGCACTGTGCGCGACGTGTAGTGGTTCAGTGTACATGAGCCTAACCTACCCTAAGCCACCCTGAGCCGTCGCTGGGCCACTGTTCCCTGCCCTCCAGCGCCGCGCCGACCTCCTCGACACTCTCGAACATGTACTGTCCCGGCTGCTCGCCCGGCGTCAGTGCGCGCACTGTGCGCGACGTGTAGTGGTTCAGTGTACATGAGCCTAACCTACCCTAAGCCACCCTGAGCCGTCGCTGGGCCACTGTTCCCTGCCCTCCAGCGCCGCGCCGACCTCCTCGACACTCTCGAACATGTACTGTCCCGGCTGCTCGCCCGGCGTCAGTGCGCGCACTGTGCGCGACGTGTAGTGGTTCAGTGTACATGAGCCTAACCTACCCTAAGCCACCCTGAGCCGTCGCTGGGCCACTGTTCCCTGCCCTCCAGCGCCGCGCCGACCTCCTCGACACTCTCGAACATGTACTGTCCCGGCTGCTCGCCCGGCGTCAGTGCGCGCACTGTGCGCGACGTGTAGTGGTTCAGTGTACATGAGCCTAACCTACCCTAAGCCACCCTGAGCCGTCGCTGGGCCACTGTTCCCTGCCCTCCAGCGCCGCGCCGACCTCCTCGACACTCTCGAACATGTACTGTCCCGGCTGCTCGCCCGGCGTCAGTGCGCGCACTGTGCGCGACGTGTAGTGGTTCAGTGTACATGAGCCTAACCTACCCTAAGCCACCCTGAGCCGTCGCTGGGCCACTGTTCCCTGCCCTCCAGCGCCGCGCCGACCTCCTCGACACTCTCGAACATGTACTGTCCCGGCTGCTCGCCCGGCGTCAGTGCGCGCACTGTGCGCGACGTGTAGTGGTTCAGTGTACATGAGCCTAACCTACCCTAAGCCACCCTGAGCCGTCGCTGGGCCACTGTTCCCTGCCCTCCAGCGCCGCGCCGACCTCCTCGACACTCTCGAACATGTACTGTCCCGGCTGCTCGCCCGGCGTCAGTGCGCGCACTGTGCGCGACGTGTAGTGGTTCAGTGTACATGAGCCTAACCTACCCTAAGCCACCCTGAGCCGTCGCTGGGCCACTGTTCCCTGCCCTCCAGCGCCGCGCCGACCTCCTCGACACTCTCGAACATGTACTGTCCCGGCTGCTCGCCCGGCGTCAGTGCGCGCACTGTGCGCGACGTGTAGTGGTTCAGTGTACATGAGCCTAACCTACCCTAAGCCACCCTGAGCCGTCGCTGGGCCACTGTTCCCTGCCCTCCAGCGCCGCGCCGACCTCCTCGACACTCTCGAACATGTACTGTCCCGGCTGCTCGCCCGGCGTCAGTGCGCGCACTGTGCGCGACGTGTAGTGGTTCAGTGTACATGAGCCTAACCTACCCTAAGCCACCCTGAGCCGTCGCTGGGCCACTGTTCCCTGCCCTCCAGCGCCGCGCCGACCTCCTCGACACTCTCGAACATGTACTGTCCCGGCTGCTCGCCCGGCGTCAGTGCGCGCACTGTGCGCGACGTGTAGTGGTTCAGTGTACATGAGCCTAACCTACCCTAAGCCACCCTGAGCCGTCGCTGGGCCACTGTTCCCTGCCCTCCAGCGCCGCGCCGACCTCCTCGACACTCTCGAACATGTACTGTCCCGGCTGCTCGCCCGGCGTCAGTGCGCGCACTGTGCGCGACGTGTAGTGGTTCAGTGTACATGAGCCCAACCTACCCTAAGCCACCCTGAGCCGTCGCTGGGCCACTGTTCCCTGCCCTCCAGCGCCGCGCCGACCTCCTCGACACTCTCGAACATGTACTGTCCCGGCTGCTCGCCCGGCGTCAGTGCGCGCACTGTGCGCGACGTGTAGTGGTTCAGTGTACATGAGCCTAACCTACCCTAAGCCACCCTGAGCCGTCGCTGGGCCACTGTTCCCTGCCCTCCAGCGCCGCGCCGACCTCCTCGACACTCTCGAACATGTACTGTCCCGGCTGCTCGCCCGGCGTCAGTGCGCGCACTGTGCGCGACGTGTAGTGGTTCAGTGTACATGAGCCTAACCTACCCTAAGCCACCCTGAGCCGTCGCTGGGCCACTGTTCCCTGCCCTCCAGCGCCGCGCCGACCTCCTCGACACTCTCGAACATGTACTGTCCCGGCTGCTCGCCCGGCGTCAGTGCGCGCACTGTGCGCGACGTGTAGTGGTTCAGTGTACATGAGCCTAACCTACCCTAAGCCACCCTGAGCCGTCGCTGGGCCACTGTTCCCTGCCCTCCAGCGCCGCGCCGACCTCCTCGACACTCTCGAACATGTACTGTCCCGGCTGCTCGCCCGGCGTCAGTGCGCGCACTGTGCGCGACGTGTAGTGGTTCAGTGTACATGAGCCTAACCTACCCTAAGCCACCCTGAGCCGTCGCTGGGCCACTGTTCCCTGCCCTCCAGCGCCGCGCCGACCTCCTCGACACTCTCGAACATGTACTGTCCCGGCTGCTCGCCCGGCGTCAGTGCGCGCACTGTGCGCGACGTGTAGTGGTTCAGTGTACATGAGCCTAACCTACCCTAAGCCACCCTGAGCCGTCGCTGGGCCACTGTTCCCTGCCCTCCAGCGCCGCGCCGACCTCCTCGACACTCTCGAACATGTACTGTCCCGGCTGCTCGCCCGGCTTCAGTGCGCGCACTGTGCGCGACGTGTAGTGGTTCAGTGTACATGAGCCTAACCTACCCTAAGCCACCCTGAGCCGTCGCTGGGCCACTGTTCCCTGCCCTCCAGCGCCGCGCCGACCTCCTCGACACTCTCGAACATGTACTGTCCCGGCTGCTCGCCCGGCGTCAGTGCGCGCACTGTGCGCGACGTGTAGTGGTTCAGTGTACATGAGCCTAACCTACCCTAAGCCACCCTGAGCCGTCGCTGGGCCACTGTTCCCTGCCCTCCAGCGCCGCGCCGACCTCCTCGACACTCTCGAACATGTACTGTCCCGGCTGCTCGCCCGGCGTCAGTGCGCGCACTGTGCGCGACGTGTAGTGGTTCAGGGCGAAGAAGTCGAACGAGCCTGCAATCCAATTTTGTATGTAAGAAAGACGACATTAAGTACATTTTTTTTTGGGTCGAGTTAATGTAGCAGGCCGTCTTCAATAATTGATGAGAAAGTTGCATTTTATCCATCAGTGTGGCAAAGTAAGTTATGCAAATATTGAGATATTTCCTCATGTTATGCCGGCTGTAGTGTACACACTTGTCGAGAGACCCCGAGACAGGCCGAGAACGAGTGTGTACATGCTGCTCCCTTCTCCTCCCGCTCTTCCTTGTCTCGTCTCGCGCTTCTCCTATTATTGCCGGCTGTACACACTGCTCGAGATACCCCGAGACAGGCCGAGAACGAGTGTGCATCTACATACTGCTCCTTTCTCGCCTCGCTCTTACTCGTCTCGTCTCGCGCTTCTCCGATTGGATCGGAGCGGTGCCGAGACTCTCGCCGAGCGTGTACAGCCGGCATTAGCTGGTAGAATTTAGTTTGAAATGATTATTTTAAATGAAAACTGTACCCAAAATCAAAATATGCTTTATTCAAGTACCTATCTAGGCCTAGCAACAAGTACTTTTGAATGAGACAATATTTAATAGCGTTGAAATGGATTTAATTTGTCTATTTCAGTTTATATAATATTACCTTTTACCAGCTGGATCTCCTCAGGTGTAAGAGCAGGCAGCCTGGAGCGAGGGTAGCCCTCCTTCTCACTCTTCAGCGCCATGTAGGCCTCCAGCGTGGGCGGCCACCCGCCCTCCGCCGAGAAAATGGGGTGAGTGTAGCGGCCGAACTGGATTTAATGAGAAATTATTTAAATTAGAAAGTGATGAGAACATGTTAGGCAATCTTTTTACCACACCAGTTCGTAAAGGCTCTATTTATTCTTCAATAACTGTTGAGAAAGTTGCATTTTATCCGCAAGAGGGGCAAAGGGGCTGTCCATAAAATACGTCTTACGTCCCTAAAATCATCTAAAAATCATGCTTCGAATGACCCCGTTTCCTCCTATGTCATGCTACCATCATCCGATGTCCAGACCCCCCCCCCCCCTAATTTGAAATGACGTAATTTATGAATAGCCTGTTAGTTGGTGGCGTTGGTAAAACAATTGCGCGGTGATTTTCTTAGCAGGACTTCACGGGATGACTCACGCGCTAGACCGGGCCGGGCCCGGGCCGAGGCGTACAACATGCCATTTTCTATGACGGCTGATCGGTGATCACGTGGTGCTTTCCATAGAAAACGATTGAGATTATGAGTTTGAGTAGTAATTGTATGTTATGTGTCCTATAGGTAAAACTTACAGCATATTCTCTGGCCAATAGCGTCAACTCCAAGTCAGCTTCAGTTTTCGGCTCCAGCCAAAACTCCTGATTGGTGATAGACACTTCGCCTGCCAAATAAAACATAGGTACCTACTTGAAAGTCACACAGACCTGCCCGCGCCATACTATTGAACGTGAATGAAAAACCCGGGGTCGGATCAATAACTAAGTATTTAAGTCCGACTCACGCTTGACTGCATATTTCTAATAGGTTTTCCTGTCATCTATACAACAAACAACTATTTTGTGTATTTTTTTTCAAAATTGCATTGTATATTGTAGACCCAGTAGTAGTAGTTACGGAGATAAAGGGGGGGGGGTGATGGTCGGACAGACAGACGGACAGGAGCATGTGGACAGCGGAGTCTTAGTAATATAGGGTCCAGTTTTTATGTATGGCTTCTGTATAGTAATAATATCTATCTAATATATACATACATACCTTTAAACGAGCAATTTTGTTTATTTATTTATTTATATATATATTTCGGGGATCTCGGAAACGGCTCTAACGATTTCGATGAAATTTGCTATATGGTGGTTTTCGGGGACGGTAAATCGATCTAGCTAGGTTTTATCTCTGGAAAAACGCTCATTTTTGATTTTTTATGTTTTCCGAGCGCCGATCGGCCTCCCAGATATTTAGTAGGTAATAATATCTGAATGCGCCGCTCGCTGTAACTTACCGCCATATTTATGTTTATACTCCTCGTCGTATATCCTGTACGCCGCCGCGTGCGCGAGCAGGACGTACTTCGTGCACAACAACGCTCCTATCTCGTGGTCCTGAAAACAAGAAGCATCAATAAACACAAGCACCCATGGATATAAGCAACATCAGAGGAGCCACTTATGCGTTGCAGACCCTTGAGAACTCCGACCTCTGAAAGGATGACTCACGCTAGACCGGGCCGGGGCCGAGCCGGAGCTTCCGGCGCTTCGTTTTCTACGGAAAGCACCACGTGATCACCGATCAGCCGTCATAAAAAATGTCATGACAGACGCCTCTGCCCGGGCAAGGCTCGGTTTAGCGTAGGTTCATCCTTAAAGAACCCTATGTCGAAGGAAATTCCTCAAAAAGGGAGGTTCCCCCACATTCTGCATGTTCTAGGAAGAATCGAGCGAGATGTCCACTTATTCTTGGTGTGCCATGTATCTAAGAAGTGCCTTCACCTTCAACCCTGGAGCGATCATGTCCCTGTAGGCGCCGTCGCAGACGAAGCAGGGCTCGTTGATGGTGATCCAGGTGTGGAACTGTGGACGCGGCCGGCGAACAGAGCGAACACCACACGAGCGTAGTCCGCGAACCACTCCACCACGAGGGGGTTCGTCCATGTGATATGTGTCTAAGAAGGGATGAGCTTCACCTTCAACCCTGGAGCGATCATGGCCCTGTAGGCGCCGTCGCAGACGAAGCAGGGCTCGTTGATGGTGATCCAGGTGTGGACGCGGTCGGCGAACAGAGCGAACACCACACGAGCGTAGTCGGCGAACCACTCCACCACGAGGGGATTCGTCCAGCCTCCTAGGAGATGAAGGAGTTCCGTCAGATTTCAAAATTAAGGGACCCACAGATTACCAGTTCGCCGGACGATATCGGCCTGTCGGTTGTTCGGAGCTGTCGAATGTTGCGTTTAACTGACAGGCTGAAATCGTCCGGCGAACTGGTAATCTGTGGGCCCCTTTAAATATACTAGTGGCACTTTAACGGCCCGGCAGAGACATTGCGCGACCGGCGGCGGCAGCAACCATAGGTGGTGGTAACATAAGGTCCGGCGATCACTCAGATCACTGTGTCTCGCTCCATACTTAGGTTGCTGCCGCCTAGGAAACCTAAGAAACCATGGCGAGCAATATTAGCTAGTTTTATTAAAAATAACGTACCAAGATCCTGAAGGTTCTGTCCCCTCTGGTCTGGTCCCAATAGTAAGGGTTTACTACAGGGGCGATGCCCCGGGCAAGTAGGCCGTCGATTAGTTCGCTGTGGAAACGATTTCTTTCCGAAGAGGGTATATAAAGGATCTCAGCAAGATACTGCGTGGCGATGCCGGAAGTAAGGAGTAGGCCATCACATTTGTTACCAACAAGATCGTACCAAGGTCCTGTAGGTTCTGTGGCAAGTCCCAATGGTAGAGCGTCACTACAGCGGCGATGCCCCGGGCAAGGCGACCGTCGATTTAGACGCTGTAGTAGCCGCAGCCATCTTCGTACCTAAAGCCCTCAGGGTCTAGCAAAAACCTAAGAACAGTTTGATTAAAAATAACGTACCAAGGGCCTGTAGGTTCTGTGGAAGTCCCAATGGTAGAGCGTCACTACAGGGGCGATGCCCCGGGCAAGTAGGCCGTCGATCAGATCGATGTAGTAGCGCCAGCCATCTTCGTACCTAACGCCCTCAGGGTCTAGCAAAAACCGGCCTAAGAACAGTTTGATTAAAAATAACGTACCAAGGTCCTGTAGGTTCTGTGGAAGTCCCAATGGTAGAGCGTCACTACAGGGGCGATGCCCCGGGCAAGTAGGCCGTCGATCAGATCGATGTAGTAGCGCCAGCCATCTTCGTACCAAACGCCCTCAGGGTCTAGCAAAAACCGGCCTAAGAACAGTTTGATTAAAAATAACGTACCAAGGGCCTGTAGGTTCTGTGGCAAGTCCCAATGGTAGAGCGTCACTACAGGGGCGATGCCCCGGGCAAGTAGGCCGTCGATCAGATCGCTGTAGTATAGCGGCAGCCATCTTCGTATACCTAACGCCCTCAGGGTCTAGTAAAAACCTAAGAACAGTTTAATTAAAAATAACGTACCAAGGTCCTGTAGGTTCTGTGGCAAGTCCCAATGGTAGAGCGTCACTACAGGGGCGATGCCCCGGGCAAGTAGGCCGTCGATCAGATCGCTGTAGTATAGCGGCAGCCATCTTCGTACCTAAAGCCCTCAGGGTCTAGCAAAAACCTAAGAACGTTTTATTAACAATAACGTACCAAGGTCCTGTAGGTTCTGTGGCAAGTCCCAATGATACAGCGTGACTACAGGGACGATGCCCCGGGCAAGTAGACCGTCGATCAGATCACTGTAGTAGCGGCAACCGTCTTCGCTGATGCGGTTAGTGAAGCCGCTCGGAAGGAGACGGGGCCAGCTTATGGAGAACCTGTGGATTTATTATTTTATTTATTATTTGAACATGGTACTTGAGTGATTTATTTATGGGCATGAAACTTAAAATGGAAAAGATGTATAAATGTTTCAATTTCAATAATTTTTTAGTATTTTTACTTGGTTGTATCACAGAATAAATAATAGTACTAGGCACAGAAGACTCACTCTCTAACAAAACGCGTATGTTACGATCAGCACAGATATGACCGCTAGGTGGCGACAGCGCCACGCGCGGCTTATGGCAAACCCCAAAATTGGTGTGGAACGGATGTACTTTTAGCTACATGTAGCAAAGCGACGAAATCGCGGAGTGAGCCACGCCTGGTTGTATGTGAATGGTACTTATACATAGATCGATAGGTAGGTACATAGATATAGAGCAATCCCTAATCCATCAATCGGCCTAGGATTCTCTTCCCAAAGGTGTATGGAGTTGTAGTCCACTGATAAAGTCTGATAGCCTATCATACTCCCGATAAATTTTATGTGATTTTTCAATGACAAAATTTTCATTTTGCCGAACTCGTTTTCAACAACCACCGGATTTCAGAAGGATCACAAATCTAACATAGTTTTATTTGCGAAAAAATAACAAAAATTTGACCTTGTGACTCCCATGGATTTTTAAATAAATCACAAATGTAACCTAATCTTATACCTACCTATCAAAAAAAGTTGATCCATCCTTAAGCTTTCTCTCTGTCGGTCTCGGTTACCTGTAGAAGTCCACCCCCAACTCCTCAAGGATCTTGAGGTCTTCCTGCCAAAGGTGGTAGGAGTCGCAGGCCTCGTCGCCGGTGCTGCGGTCCGCGATGAAGTCCGGTCGGGTGTGCACGATGCGGTCCCAGACGCTCTCTCCTTTGTCTGGCAAACATACGGAACGGTCATGAGGTTGATGATGATGATGATGATCCTTCCGGCCGATTTCGGTTATGGCGACCACTTCGACTACTGGTTAGTTCGGCGCTCGTGAGCCCGAAGATGGCTGATGTAGCCGATCTAACCCCGCGCGCGCATAAATATACCTAAGTAATTATTTATAGATTTTCAAATTTTACAGCTTACCTATTGTTAGAGTCAGACCAAGAATAGTCTGCAGCGGATTTGATAGCCCACGCAGTGAAAGTGTTATTTTAAACGTCAAACTTCTATGAAATTATGACGTATAATGACACTTGCACTGCGTGGGCTATCAAATCCGCTGTAGACTTTTTTTGGTCCAACTCTAATCAAATTATATGGTGGGCTACTAGACATATAAAATCTAACTAGCTGTGCGTCATATTGCCATTACATAATTAAAAATATATTTAATTGTCCTAATAGTTACGCTTTAAATTTACTACTTAGCTAAGACATGGATATGTACATTAAATTAATTTGATCTATAGCCGTGAAGTCACGTCTGAACAGACGGCAGGTAAATCAATTAAATAGGCTTGAAGATGTAATAAAATAGGTGGATATATTTATAAATAATACGCGAAGACAGAAGACATTTTTAGGGTTCCGTACCCAAAGGGTAAAAACGGGACCCTATTATGTACTAATTAAGACTCCGCTGTCCGTCTGTCTGTCTGTCACATGCTGTATCTTAAGAACCGTGATAGCTAGACTGTTGAAATTTCCACAGATGATGTATTTCTGTTGCCGCTATAACAACAAATACTAAAAACAAAATAAAATAAATATTTAAGTGGGGCTCCCATAGAACAAACGTGATTTTTTTGTCGTTTTTGCGTAATGGTACGGAACCCTTCGTGCGCGACTCCGACTCACACTTGGCCGGTTTTGTTAAATAAGACTTACCACTGGCATTCCATCCTCCT
Source organism: Cydia splendana (assembly GCF_910591565.1). Taxonomy (NCBI): domain Eukaryota; kingdom Metazoa; phylum Arthropoda; class Insecta; order Lepidoptera; family Tortricidae; genus Cydia; species Cydia splendana. The sequence goes on from NC_085979.1 coordinate 237,130, forward strand.
TCTATCTGGTAGGCGGCTGACGCAGCTCCAAACCGGAATCCTGGAGGAAAGGTCTTCAGGCACGCCACCTCCAGCGCGCGAGTCAACGCTAGAACACTAATAGCATAGAAGGGTCATACATATTATAGCAAATAGTACACGTCTCTCCGGCCTCCTGCCTATTAATATAAACACAATTTTTGATTGTATCCGTATAAAACAAAAATACTTATACCTACTTTCGTATGTATATACTCACCTAGATATACATATGTGTCGTCGACCCAGGATTCAGGCTAAATTTAAGATTATGCACTATTTGATGTACATTTTATGACGGAAATCGCTAATTAAACATTGTATACCTACTTGCTAACTAATATTATTTACTGGTGGCTCTGTGTGTGTGTGGTGGTGTAGATCTCGCGATAAGCTTAGATAATGTAAACAAGTGAAAATAACGTCCCATATAACCATTCCAGTCGCAGAATCACAAAGTGGTAACTAAATGTCAGATGTGTCGTAACAGAGTCCACACAATGTGTCTAGAATTGTTTCGAAACAAAGTGTCGTCGCCGTGTCTACACTTTTCCGTAACAAGGTGTCGACACATTTGTGTGCACTTTGCGTGCGGTTTGCGACTAAATCTGACAGCAAATTTGTGACAGCAAATGTCAATATAAAATACCTCTTGAAAACCAAGGTTTGTCAAACTACTATTAGTGTCTCGTGTGCTCGTAATTCTAGTAAGTCATCATGGGCAATGCAAATGATAATAATCGACCGAAACCATATAAACACCCAACACCCGTCAACCTTTTACAGAAAAGTTTTTAAAGAAATTCAATAAGCTACTTAGGTCAGGCAACGAATGCTCCAAAAGTTGTAGAGGGAAATGCTCGGAACACAATTTTTGACTCCGTAACTCGGTTTGACAAGTTAGGAGGTGAACATATCAAAAGTCCCCGGCCGTAGCCCTTGAGCGGGGGGGAGAGAGGGGGCTTTGAAGGTCCCATTTTCCCGTTTTTCGATTATATCTCGGAAACTATGCATCTCAGCGACATGGCCACTTATACAAAATGAAAGTTAATTTAATTTGTTACAAGTTTATTCAGTCAATTTTTTCGATATGTTGAATAGTTTTTGAGATATCCGCTCTTGAAAGTTTATTTAGGGCTCTCAATTTTATCTTGATATATCTCAGTGAAGGTGCTAGGCCGTGTTTGGTATCGTTTTCGTATAAATCTGGGGTGCTGAATCCATTTAAGATATCACATTGACACCATTCCACAAAATAAAATAAAATCTTTTTAGGGTTCCGTACCTCAAAAGGAAAAAACGGAACCCTTATAGGATCACTCGTGCGTCTGTATGTATGTCCGTCTGAATACACAAAATAGTTCTTTACCTATAGATGACAGGAAAAGCTATAAGAAATGTGCAGTCAAGCGCGAGTCGGACTTAATGTACGGAACCCTTAATACGCGAGTCCGACTCGCACTTGGCCGGTTTTTTTGAAACTCTTCTTGACGCTTAAACGCTGAACCGATTTCGTTGAAATTTGGTATAGAAATAGTTTGCGTCCCGGAACAGGACATAGGATAGATCTTATAACCAAAATCATCTTTTGAAGGTGTGAAAAGTGGCGTGGAAATTTGTACGGGAAATCAATAACCGCTGAACCGATTTATATGAAATTTGGGATGGTCTACATCTTTGATTTAGTTAAAAATGATGAAATAACATGACTTCAAACCTAAACTTAAACAGTATTAACTTCAAGAAGTCAATTCTGAATTCCCCCCTACACCTCATTTCACACCTTTAAAGGATGATTTTTGAGATAACTTATTATATCCTGTCTCGGGACTCAAAATATATGTGTACCAAATTTAAATTAAAACTGTTCAGCAGTTTAAGCGTGAAGAGGAGTTTAAAAGAAAGTATTTTAATAAGTTTATATGTTTTTACTTCGGAATGGTGTCAATGTGATACCTTAACTAAAATTGGTACTGCGAATTTATACGAAAACGATACCAAACATGGCCTCGTAGCTTTACTGTTGTAGAAGTCAAAATAAAATTGAGAGCCCTAAATTCTTATTACTTGGCCAAACTTGTGTAGAAGGAAAAGGTAAAATAAAAGTCTTCGGCAGGAATATAAGACACAAATATATTTTTTTTTTGCGTTACTATTTCATTCATCAAATATAAACATACCTTGATTATACTATTCTAGTGAGATCCTCATAGATAAACAAAAACATTTACTTAAAAAATTACAAGGTCGAAATGTCACGGAACTTGTGAGAGTAATATGTGAAAAATATAAACTTTTATGACAAAAAAAATCTGGACACAATTTAAGAATCACCCAATTGCGTCGAGGAATCATCTGTATTTTTGCTTGTTTCATTACCTCCTCGCTTCTTTTTTGTCCTTTGTATTCTGTAGCAATTTGTTAGATCTGAAAATAAAGATAACTTGCGTCGTCACGGATGTCGATTTATAGGTTTTAGGGAGTGCAGAATTCGAAAACGATGATCATTTTATAATCCAAGATGGCGGCTACGTATTTTGTCATAAAAGTGGAATCCAAAATAGTCATCATTTTCGAAATCTGCGCCCCCTAAAACCTATAAAACGACATCCATGACGACTTTTATGACATAGTGCATGGCCGCCATCTTGGAATCCAAAATAGTCATCATTTTCGAAATCTGCGCCCCCTAAAACCTATAAAACGATATCCATGACGACTTTTATGACATAGTGCATTGCCGCCATTTTTAAATTGAAAATGTTATCATTTTCGAAATCTGCGCCCCCCAAAACCTATAAAACGACACCCATGACGACTTTTATGACATAGTGCATGGCCGCCATTTTGGATTCCAAAATGGTCATCATTTTCGAAAGCGGGGCCCCCTAAAACCTATAAAACGACATACATGACGACTTTTATGACATAGTGCATGGCCGCCATCTTGGAATCCAAAATGGTCATCATTTTCGAAATCTGCGCCCCCTAAAACCTATAAAACGACACCCATGACGACTTTTATGACATAGTGCATGGCCGCCATTTTGGAATCCAAAATGGTTATCATTTTCTAAATCTGCGCCCCCCAAAACCTATAAAACGACACCCATGACGACTTTTATGACATAGTGCATGGCCGCCATTTTGGATTTCAAAATGGTCATCATTTTCTAAATCGGGGCCCCCTAAAACCTATAAAACGACATCCATGACGACATTTATGACATAGTGCATGGCCGCCATCTTGGAATCCAAAATGGTTATCATTTTCGAAATCTGCGCCCCCTAAAACCTATAAAACGACACCCATGACGACTTTTATGGCATAGTGCATGGCCACCATTTTGGATTCCAAAATGGTCATCATTTTCAAAATTGGGGCCCCCTAAAACGTATAAAACGACATCCATGACGACTTTTATGACACAGTGCATGGCCGCCATTTCGGATTCCAAAATGGTCATTATTTTCGCAATCGGCACTCCCTAAAACTAGTGTCCGACCGAAGGTTCGGTTTCGGTTTCGGTTTCGGCCAGTTTCGGCCAAAAAATCATGTTTCGGCCGTAGTTTCGGTTTCGGCCAAAAAACGGCCGAACCTTTCGGCCGAGCCGAAACTTACGAAATCGTACTTCGTATATGAAACTAAACATGTGACAAAGATCAAAAGTTGGGGAACAAGTAGGACAACAATATAAATTAATTGGTTTATTAGAAAACACAATTCCCCTAATCAAGGCGCCACTGGACGGTCGACGCAGTCTTAATGTGTATAAATAGTGGAGTGGCCAAGTTGAAGAATAATAAAAGGTTTATACCGACAAGTGGTATTGTTGGAATCAGCATGGTCTACTTATTATCAAAATGCATGTGGCTTTGTGAGTAGATTACGAATATACCTATAACATAGTCTAACATGTTCACCACTTGGTCTAACAAATTATTAGCAAACTTAAAAAAAAAATACAATCCAGAGTTGAATTTGAACTGCTCTAAATTGAAAATGGCTGAATGGATTAGTCCAAATTTTATACAAAAGAACTGTGAATATTTTCTATTCTATGTCTAAAAATAATTAACCAAATATATCCAAAAATAAGAAAAGTAGGTAGATCAAGTCGAATAACAATATAAATTTCTGTTAAGTTACTGTAGGTGTAGACTACTAAATACTATTTTTTTTACTAAACCCATACCATGTGGGGTCTGAAAAGAAAGGGCTTTGTCAGTAGATTACAAATATATTTAAACGCCCAAATAGTGGAAATGGTATAGTATATTTTTTGTAATTTACTCATAAATCGGTTTCATTTAATACATCACATGACATGGTATATTTTCAGTGAAAGAAATAGTATTTTAGAAGTTTCCCATACCAGAAAATTATACTGTTATTCAAATGAATGTACCTATTTCTCTTATTTTTTAATATTTCTGGCTAATTATTTTGGATATTCACAATCACTTGGTATGTATTTTAGAATAATCCATTCAGTAGTTTTCAATGTAGAGCAGTTCAAAATCAACTCTGCATTGTGTACTTTTAGGACGTTTTCTTCTAATTTGTTAGACCAAGTAGTAAAAATGCTATAGTATGTTACATATTTATAATCTACTCACAAAGCCCTTTCATTTGGTAGCACACATGGTAAAGTTAAAAACTTAGTACCTACTGCCGACTTTATGACGTCATAAAAACTCATTCCACCACTTTAAGAAGCGACAACATGCATTTTGATAATCAGTAGACCATGCTGATTCCAACAATACCGCTTGTCGGTATATAAACCTTTTCGGTCCTACGAAAATCGTAAATAAGGTAGTTTCTACGAATTTGCCTCTCCTCTAAAAAGCGTTTTTATGGCATATTTTCAACGATTTTAACAAGTCTACAAAAGGTTCGGTTTCGGTTTCGGTTTCGGCCGAAACTGCGGCCAATGCCGAACCTTCGGTTTCGGTTTCGGTTTCGGCAAAAAAACATGTTTCGGTCGGACACTACCTAAAACCTATATATCGACACCCATCTCGACTTTTATGACAAAGTGTTTTGCTACCATCTGCATGCAAGACATTTCTATTATTTTTACGTACAAAAATGGCCCCCTGTCAACTTTCAATCGAGATTTAATCGATAATTTATTCGATTAATATTCAGATTAATTCAATTTCAATCTATGTTAGGTCGACTAAACTAATCGCGATTAAAATTTGAGAATTAACTTTTTTTATTCCATTAATTAGTCGAATAAACAGTTAATCGATTAATGCCCATCTCTGACCACGGCATTTTTACACTTTGAGAATATCTGAAAACAAATCAACACAAGGAGCCATTTTGCAAATCCAGTAACATACCAGTAACTTTGTTATTACTTTTGACAGCGCGAGTCATGTGTCAACACAGAGTCGACACAAAGTCGAAACATTGCAACTACTTTGTGACTGCAATATTTCTCAGCCTTAAACCATATTTATACATCATAATTAACAAGTTTCGTAGTATGTAAAGCGTTATTTCTGTTATTTAAGTATAGTATACGCATCGAAGTACTAAAAATGCTTCAAATAATATAGTTATGAACACAGGCACTGAGTAGTAAACAATTTCATTTCCGGCTAAACTAAAACAATGTGGTGGCGCGTTGATTATATTACACTTAGTTTATCAAATCACTCGAGCAGTTTAATTCCCCGTAATAATTTAAGTCCTATTGTAATATAAATGCAAACAATATATAATTACGTCTTGTAATCCGTTTTAGAGATGGCGTATTAATGTCACTTATTTTTATTTAAGAATTTTTCCATCTGACAGTTTCCATTTGACAGGAACAAAATGAACGAATGATTTTGGCATAAAGTAGTCGCAAACCCGAAACAATGTGTGCACACGGCGACCACACTTTATGTCACTTTGTGTCATGTGTCGACCCTTCCCCATTTCTGGTAACTGTGTCGACACGGCGACGACTCTGCGACTGGAATTGTGACCGAAACAGACGGTGTCGACACAAGATGTGTCAACACCGCGTCGTAACGGCGACTGGAAATGGTTGTATGGGGTAGTTCGTTGAGTCGTTATCGCAGTGAACTCACAATGGTCTCAAGCGCCATAGACCCTTAAGTCCTTTACTAAACTTTACTAAATTTCACGAGATTCGATTGAGAATTGCGACCTGTAGAGGAGAACATCCGGACATACAAAAGCATTTTGCCCGTGTTAAAACTAGTTAAAACCGGAGACCTTCCCTAACGCTTCGGTCAATAAATGCGAAAGTACCTAACTCTGTCCGTCTCTTACCTCTTCACGATAAAACCGCTGAACCGATTTAGATGAAATTTGGTATGGAGATAGTTTGAGACCCGTGAAATGACATAAGGTAGGTAGTTTTTATCAATCATCATCCAGACAATCACAGTCCAATCCAGACAGATCAATCATATGCAGACGAAGGCGCGGGCAGAAGCTGGTTAAAAATAACTTACTTGAGCAAAAAAGGCGACTTTAAAACTACTTTTGGTAACTCAATCAATAAAATTCATTCTATTAACCATCTATTAACTCACATTTATAGACGGGTCTATCGCGAATTTATTTATTTATTTACCGACGTTTCATTTAAAAAATTTCAATAAATTCATTCTAGTTAAAGTTCTCTAACTAAATATGTAGTCACTATGTAGCTAGGTACATTTCTTACAATCCATTCTAACACGCGATATAATAATAAATATATTTCGAGAAACTCACATGAGCACAGCTCGGGAAGACATCCTGCGACTGACTGCAAGTAAAATAAACACTCATCTTTAACTACATTGATAAATCCACGGTAAATCTCAACCATTTACATGTAGATTAGTTACAGACTTCGCGGAGATTAGTTCTGATCTCATACTCCAGTCATTTTAGATTTTAATGCCCGGTCATACTACCTACTTAAATGGAAATATCAAATAACTCATAACAATACTCGTAGCTAAAAATAATAGCTAAAATCTACTTAGTTGGATAAGTATTACTAAAGAGAATTTGAAATAGAGAGTTACTGTCATGGTAAATTATGTAGCTACAGTACATTTACTGCCATCTTTCGACAGACGATTAAAACTGTTAGGACGCCATTTGACTTTGATCATTATTCTTTCACTGATATGTGTTAACTTGTTAAATATTAATATTAAATCCATCTACTCGAGAGTAGGCTGAAGGTTATGGCGCCATCGCTCGAAAAGATTGCACCATACCTTTTGGCCTATAGTCGAGTAGATGGCGTTAATATTATCAAAGAGAATATACGGAGTTACATATGTCTTTGATATTATTATATATAAGTTAACACATATCAGTGAAAAGATAAGGATCAAAGTCAAATGGCGTTCTAACCGTTTTATGTTCTGTCGAAAGACGGCAGTAAATTTACAGTGGCTACATAATTTACTTTGACAATCCGTCTCTATACATTCTATTCTCTTGGTATTACATACAAGGTCTAGCGTCTAGTCAGCCCTATGGCTGGATGGAGACTATGGCGGGTGGCTGCTGCTCGACGCTACGTTGGTGCAACTGCGCAGTGACGCCATGTTCCATAGCGCTGACTAGACGCCGACGCTTAAAAGACGCTACAGTTCGTTTTTTTAGCATTAGAAATAAGGTAAACAATCTTGTTGTGTCTTTTAATTGAAAAACAGGTTTTAAAAATAAGTCGCGGCAAATATGTAACAATTATGAATCTAATACGATCATTTATATTCTTCTGCTTTCATAAGTAATAGTTACAGATTTTTAAAAAGCGTTTTTCAATTAAAAGACCGGTCAAGATCGCTTACCTTCTTTCTAATGCTAATAAAACGAACTATAGTATAGTGTGGGATGGCTCTAAAGACATTAATTTTTAATTTTAAAAACGTTTTTAAATAAATTCCGTTTATTCCACTAACATTACAATATTGCTTTTACAAAACCACTTACATATTTATAACGTAATCATATTCACTAAAAGTCTATTTCTTATTCTTACAATGTCTATTAGTCGATGTTATCAATGCCAAAGAAAACTAAATAATATAGACTAATATGTATTTTCCTCCGGTGTTTTTTTACTAAATTATTGACAAACTAATGGACTTGCATACGTCGGCGGCCGATCATAAAATCAGGCCGATCGTAAAATTCCTGTGTAATGTTTTGACTAGTCACATTAAACCAATAGATAGGTAGGACACGTTCGTTGAAGTGCAAACTGTCCAGAAATAAGCCATTGACCCAGGGAACAATGATTTTCACAATATGCCTAGGAATTTCATGATCTGCCTGAGTTTACGATCAGCCGCCGACGCATACATTGTTAAATTTGACGCTCAGTGTGTAAACCGCATTAACTTTACCAAAAGCATCGGCCTATTTAGTCAGCTACATCTTAAGGCGAGGTATGCCCGTCGGTTTGTGGTGTTTGCTTAAAAAATCTAGAATAGATAGAAAATATAATCGAAAGTAACCAGAAATATTGGGGATATGCCACCTTAAATAATAATCTTAGAAAATACTGCTAATAATAATAACTTGATCGTCAACAATCAATGAATTTTATAAAATGTATACTTTATTAAATTAATTAATATTGAGATATTTTATATACATAATTAGATATGTTTCGTAACCAGTTACGAAAATGAAAAGCTCATGTCAACGTTGGTTACGAAAGTAGAATAAATTTGAAGTTTTCTTAGAGCGAGAATAATATTTAAGCCAAGCGCGTCGTCTTAAGCCGGCAGTTTAGGGATGACACAGAAGTTGTGTAAGGGCATCGCTCTGCTCGGCCGCCAGCGCGCCTCGCTAAGCCTGTCTGTCTACTGTCGTAGTCTAATATCGGCAGATTGGGTATATCGCAGCGTATTGTTTAAGGGCCTCGCTCTGCTCGACTTCTAGTTCTTCTATCTGTATGTCTGTCTGTCTGTCTACTGCAATAGCGTGTCGTCTAGAGCCGGCAGGTCGGGCGCGGATCTCCGGAGGTGACGCAGCGTGTTGTGGAAGTGCCTCGCGATCTGTTCGGCCTCCTCGCTGGCCTCCACGTTGCCTAGTTCCTCGCGAATTTTCGCAATTACCTGAAAATACAAATGTAGGTAAAACCGTATCAAATAAAACCCATCTAAAATGTAGTCGCGTGCAGTCGCCATTAGATATATCGGAGGGGTAACAACTTTCAAAAATGTGTGTAATTTTGATAATCCAGGTTTTTTAAATATTAATTTGTGGAAGATTTTAAGCACTTGAATATAAAAGGAGGGGAAAAAGGAATTTAATATGTAAATAAGTATACTTTTTTGGTTTATTTAGTTTTTGGTTTTTAGACTCTTTGCCATTTATTATAGTGTCATCCTGTCATTTTGTAAAATGTAAATGCAATTTGAGACTGAGTTGATCACAAGGATTTCGTAACATGATTAAAGTTATAGTATATTTAGTGTACGAGGACTTACAGTGTGTATGAGTTGCGGGGTGAGGCCGGGGTGTCTCCTGGTCCTGAGCAGAGCGTACCGGCCGAGCAGTTCAGCTAGTAGCTGCGCTTGCACGGCGCCGTCCATACATTGAGAACTTACAGTGAGTATGAGTTGCGGGGTGAGGCCGGGGTGTCTCCTGGTCCTGGGCAGAGCGTACCGGCCGAGCAGTTCAGCTAGTAGCTGCGCTTGCACGGCGCCGTCCATACATTGAGAACTTACAGTGTGTATGAGTTGCGGGGTGAGGCCGGGGTGTCTCCTGGTCCTGAGCAGAGCGTACCGGCCGAGCAGTTCAGCTAGTAGCTGCGCTTGCACGGCGCCGTCCATACATTGAGAACTTACAGTGAGTATGAGTTGCGGGGTGAGGCCGGGGTGTCTCCTGGTCCTGGGCAGAGCGTACCGGCCGAGCAGTTCAGCTAGTAGCTGCGCTTGCACGGCGCCGTCCATACATTGAGAACTTACAGTGTGTATGAGTTGCGGGGTGAGGCCGGGGTGTCTCCTGGTCCTGAGCAGAGCGTACCGGCCGAGCAGTTCAGCTAGTAGCTGTGCCTGCACGGCGCCGTCCATACATTGAGAACTTACAGTGTGTATGAGTTGCGGGGTGAGGCCGGGGTGTCTCCTGGTCCTGAGCAGAGCGTACCGGCCGAGCAGTTCAGCTAGTAGCTGCGCTTGCACGGCGCCGTCCATACATTGAGAACTTACAGTGAGTATGAGTTGCGGGGTGAGGCCGGGGTGTCTCCTGGTCCTGGGCAGAGCGTACCGGCCGAGCAGTTCAGCTAGTAGCTGCGCTTGCACGGCGCCGTCCATACATTGAGAACTTACAGTGAGTATGAGTTGCGGGGTGAGGCCGGGGTGTCTCCTGGTCCTGAGCAGAGCGTACCGGCCGAGCAGTTCAGCTAGTAGCTGTGCCTGCACGGCGCCGTCCATACATTGAGAACTTACAGTGTGTATGAGTTGCGGGGTGAGGCCGGGGTGTCTCCTGGTCCTGGGCAGAGCGTACCGGCCGAGCAGTTCAGCTAGTAGCTGCGCTTGCACGGCGCCGTCCATACATTGAGAACTTACAGTGAGTATGAGTTGCGGGGTGAGGCCGGGGTGTCTCCTGGTCCTGAGCAGAGCGTACCGGCCGAGCAGTTCAGCTAGTAGCTGTGCTTGCACGGCGCCGTCCATACATTGAGAACTTACAGTGTGTATGAGTTGCGGGGTGAGGCCGGGGTGTCTCCTGGTCCTGAGCAGAGCGTACCGGCCGAGCAGTTCAGCTAGTAGCTGTGCCTGCACGGCGCCGTCCATACATTGAGAACTTACAGTGTGTATGAGTTGCGGGGTGAGGCCGGGGTGTCTCCTGGTCCTGAGCAGAGCGTACCGGCCGAGCAGTTCAGCTAGTAGCTGCGCTTGCACGGCGCCGTCCATACATTGAGAACTTACAGTGAGTATGAGTTGCGGGGTGAGGCCGGGGTGTCTCCTGGTCCTGAGCAGAGCGTACCGGCCGAGCAGTTCAGCTAGTAGCTGCGCTTGCACGGCGCCGTCCATACATTGAGAACTTACAGTGAGTATGAGTTGCGGGGTGAGGCCGGGGTGTCTCCTGGTCCTGAGCAGAGCGTACCGGCCGAGCAGTTCAGCTAGTAGCTGTGCCTGCACGGCGCCGTCCATACATTGAGAACTTACAGTGAGTATGAGTTGCGGGGTGAGGCCGGGGTGTCTCCTGGTCCTGAGCAGAGCGTACCGGCCGAGCAGTTCAGCTAGTAGCTGTGCTTGCACGGCGCCGTCCATACATTGAGAACTTACAGTGTGTATGAGTTGCGGGGTGAGGCCGGGGTGTCTCCTGGTCCTGAGCAGAGCGTACCGGCCGAGCAGTTCAGCTAGTAGCTGCGCTTGCACGGCGCCGTCCATACATTGAGAACTTACAGTGTGTATGAGTTGCGGGGTGAGGCCGGGGTGTCTCCTGGTCCTGAGCAGAGCGTACCGGCCGAGCAGTTCAGCTAGTAGCTGTGCCTGCACGGCGCCGTCCATACATTGAGAACTTACAGTGTGTATGAGTTGCGGGGTGAGGCCGGGGTGTCTCCTGGTCCTGAGCAGAGCGTACCGGCCGAGCAGTTCAGCTAGTAGCTGCGCTTGCACGGCGCCGTCCATACATTGAGAACTTACAGTGTGTATGAGTTGCGGGGTGAGGCCGGGGTGTCTCCTGGTCCTGAGCAGAGCGTACCGGCCGAGCAGTTCAGCTAGTAGCTGCGCTTGCACGGCGCCGTCCATACATTGAGAACTTACAGTGTGTATGAGTTGCGGGGTGAGGCCGGGGTGTCTCCTGGTCCTGAGCAGAGCGTACCGGCCGAGCAGTTCAGCTAGTAGCTGCGCTTGCACGGCGCCGTCCATACATTGAGAACTTACAGTGTGTATGAGTTGCGGGGTGAGGCCGGGGTGTCTCCTGGTCCTGGGCAGAGCGTATCTGCCGAGCAGTTCAGCTAGTAGCTGTGCTTGCACGGCGCCGTCCATACATTGAGAACTTACAGTGTGTATGAGTTGCGTGGTGAGGCCGGGGTGTCTCCTGGTCCTGGGCAGAGCGTATCTGCCGAGCAGTTCAGCTAGTAGCTGTGCTTGCACGGCGCCGTCCATACATTGAGAACTTACAGTGTGTATGAGTTGCGTGGTGAGGCCGGGGTGTCTCCTGGTCCTGAGCAGAGCGTATCTGCCGAGCAGTTCAGCTAGTAGCTGTGCTTGCACGGCGCCGTCCATACATTGAGAACTTACAGTGTGTATGAGTTGCGGGGTGAGGCCGGGGTGTCTCCTGGTCCTGAGCAGAGCGTACCGGCCGAGCAGTTCAGCTAGTAGCTGTGCCTGCACGGCGCCGTCCATACATTGAGAACTTACAGTGTGTATGAGTTGCGGGGTGAGGCCGGGGTGTCTCCTGGTCCTGAGCAGAGCGTACCGGCCGAGCAGTTCAGCTAGTAGCTGCGCTTGCACGGCGCCGTCCATACATTGAGAACTTACAGTGAGTATGAGTTGCGGGGTGAGGCCGGGGTGTCTCCTGGTCCTGAGCAGAGCGTACCGGCCGAGCAGTTCAGCTAGTAGCTGTGCTTGCACGGCGCCGTCCATACATTGAGAACTTACAGTGTGTATGAGTTGCGGGGTGAGGCCGGGGTGTCTCCTGGTCCTGAGCAGAGCGTACCGGCCGAGCAGTTCAGCTAGTAGCTGCGCTTGCACGGCGCCGTCCATACATTGAGAACTTACAGTGTGTATGAGTTGCGGGGTGAGGCCGGGGTGTCTCCTGGTCCTGAGCAGAGCGTACCGGCCGAGCAGTTCAGCTAGTAGCTGTGCTTGCACGGCGCCGTCCATACATTGAGAACTTACAGTGTGTATGAGTTGCGGGGTGAGGCCGGGGTGTCTCCTGGTCCTGAGCAGAGCGTACCGGCCGAGCAGTTCAGCTAGTAGCTGTGCCTGCACGGCGCCGTCCATACATTGAGAACTTACAGTCTGTATGAGTTGCGGGGTGAGGCCGGGGTGTCTCCTGGTCCTGAGCAGAGCGTACCGGCCGAGCAGTTCAGCTAGTAGCTGTGCTTGCACGGCGCCGTCCATACATTGAGAACTTACAGTGTGTATGAGTTGCGGGGTGAGGCCGGGGTGTCTCCTGGTCCTGAGCAGAGCGTACCGGCCGAGCAGTTCAGCTAGTAGCTGTGCCTGCACGGCGCCGTCCATACATTGAGAACTTACAGTGTGTATGAGTTGCGGGGTGAGGCCGGGGTGTCTCCTGGTCCTGAGCAGAGCGTACCGGCCGAGCAGTTCAGCTAGTAGCTGTGCTTGCACGGCGCCGTCCATACATTGAGAACTTACAGTGTGTATGAGTTGCGGGGTGAGGCCGGGGTGTCTCCTGGTCCTGAGCAGAGCGTACCGGCCGAGCAGTTCAGCTAGTAGCTGTGCTTGCACGGCGCCGTCCATACATTGAGCGGCCACTCGGGCCGCCTTGCGCAGGCACTCTAGAGCGCGGCCCGCGTCGCTCAGGGGCCACTGGGAAAACAACAAACTTAGTCATTATTAACACGCTTTTATTAGGTCGACCTGTATGTAACTAACTATGTAATGGAATCTAAGGTAACTAATTTAAATTTAACCATCTTCCAAGGATCGTAGCGTCATGAAAATTGGCAGCTGTATGTAGTTCTGATGACAATACAATAATATGGTACTGTCGAACTGATCTGATGATGGAGCCGGAAGATATGAACTTCATGATGGAACATCGTATCATAGCTGTGTTTGGATTTGTTAGAAAAGTCTTGTAATGAACTTTGAACACGATTACGTTTTAAAGTCTGATGATGAAGCCGGAAGATAGGCACTGGCATTCCATGATGGAATATCGTATCATAGTCGTGTTTGCGCTTGCGAAAAAGGTCACGTAATGGACTTTGAACACGATTAGGTTTCAAGGTTATAACAAACCTATTATATATTGAAAAGCGTGTTTTTCTAGTGTTTTTTAAACTATTTTTTTTTTAATCTCATTTCGTAAACTTTTATAGATAAAAATTAATTTAAAAAAAATGGTAAACGTCTCCCGAACAGGATTCTTTGGCCGCGTTTTCGTAACCTGACCTAACTCGATCGAGCTTCTTCATAAATATGTGTTGTTTTTAAGCAAAAAGTACTACACTGTCGCTTGCCATAAGGACGCTCTGACAGGTTATATTTGTATAAGACACGAACAAATTTCGTTCATATGTTAAGCAACAAAATGATCCTATAGTTAAACATTTATCCCTTCAAATGGCGCACATTAAGTTTTTAAGTTACCGGGACGACAACTTTTTACAAATTAATTATTTTTCGAATTTATTCGTCCATTTTTCAGCGTCTTCCCATACTAAGAGTTCTCACCTTCTTACAATTGAATAGATATTATTAATCAAGAATACCTTAATGCATTAACTCCGCCTTTTATACTTTTTTAATACAGTTGCTCAAAAAGTGCTACTTTACGTAGCTGTTTAGCGTGCGGAAAGTTGGTTATCTCGAACTAGTGCTTTTTACTTTTCCAATTTTTTTAAATTTATACTTGTTCCAATTCACGACTACTTATTGATGAGTGTTAATATTAGTTTCCTTTAAACGTCGTAATCAGCATAAAAACCTACTGTTAATGTAAGAATGTGAAAAATATACATATTTCATATTTTAATACTTACCTCTTCATCATTATAACACGTTTATTTTTTAATATTGAATATTGAAAATTCCGTTCTTAATAAGTTGTCTGAATGGAACGGAATAGCTGCCAAACGCCCATAGATATAATATACTTAAAGACGACGTCTAAGCGAGCTGTCACTGTTACCACTTTTGTTTAGTGTACGATTAACAATGCTTTACTTATTTTTTCGCAACTGTATTAAAAAACGTCGTTCGATACACGTGCGGAAATGTCATTCTTCACTCGTCCCGAGTCTTGCCACTCGCCTGCGGCTCGTGGCAAAATATCTCGGTACTCGTGAAGTAATGACATACCTTCCGCACTAGCATCGAAATGTACTATTTACTTCTTTTTGTGCAATAAAATTCAAAATGAATAATAGGTAAATAAAATGAATACATACCGGATTGCCGTCTTTGTCCCTCTTCCAGTAGAGATGCGCACAGAGCGCGGCGGCCCTGGCCTGGTCGGGTTTCTTGAGCAGCTTGCCGGCCGCCAGCGCGCACGACGTCCGCAGCGGCTCCATGTTTTCAGCTCCTGGCAAACATTATATCTTCGTTATTGGACAGATTGATTTTTTTTTCACCAGCCATTCTTTTCCGCGATTTCTGCATTGGACCCATAATAAAAGTTGTTCAGTATGACCTATTAAATCACTAAGTATGGCTGGTAATTAAAATTTCACCCTTATGTACTTCATCTACACTAACTTTCGCCGTATCTAACCGTTCGAATAGGCCTTCGATAAAATATTCCTTCCCTTTCTATTTTGAACCTTCTCGTCCTCGGAGAGCAAAAAGGCTTGCGCAATAAAAAATGAAAATGGGTCATGTATTTCGAACCCGTTTCATTACTTTTGACTGTATGCAGTTTTGAAATAGGTTAAGTTTCAAAATGACAGCTGAAACCGTCGTTAGCGATAATCTCGTTACAATTTGGTGCCGTGCCCAGGATTTCTTCAAACAAACTTTACCTAGAAACTTTTTTAAATAAAGTTTTTAATTACCTAAGCAGCGGGCCTGTTCAGCCGTAGCTATCAGCAGAGTTAGAGCCTGTAGCTGCGCTCGGGAGTCCGGGATCTCGTCCTCGTAGAGCGAGAAAGCCTGAGCGATGAACTCGTAGGCGAGCGTCTCGTGGTTCGCGAAGCCTATTTCGCTGATCGCTAGAGCTCCTTGTAGGTACAATCTGAGAATTTATACATAAATTTATAGTCTGTACCGTCTCGTCTGTTACTGTCAACGAACCCCGAAATCATATTTTTTCTTAAGAGCGCATCAACGTGCACACTAGCGCCACTGCTAAATAATCGTGATTATTTAAGTTTAACGAAAGATATTTAAAAAAGGGGGGCCGCTACGTACTCTATTTTGTAGTTAAGTACCTTTTGAATACATCAAACTAGTTTTTATGTTGCTGGGTTCGTTGATCTATAAACTCAAAACAAATCGGCCGTTTTAACTTTGGACGCATAGATTGACGAATCCAGCAAAGTAAAAGCTAGTTTGATGTATTCAAAAGGTACTTAACTACAAAATAGAGTACGTACCGGCCCCCCTTTTTTAAATATCTTTCGTTAAATTTAAATAAGCACGATTATTTAGCAGTGGCGCTAGTGTGCACGTTGATGGGCTCTTGACCTTTTCATCGTAAAGTAGGTACTAAAAGTTAAACGTATAACATATTAAACTCACCGCAGAGGCAACTCCGCTAGCTCGGCCTTCACCAACATGCTGATGCTCTGGTGGCAGAACTGGAAGATCTTTTGACATTTCTTCTCCCACATCTCGTCCTGCACAGAAACAGTATCCACAATATGGGATTATGAATCGACAAAGGAATCCACTCTTAGCAAACAGCTATCGCATCCGACAGACTGCGTAAAACATTCGAATTGTACTTGGAGCTCGGTCTCAGTCATCATCATCATCATAGGCATAGTCCTCCCCCAAAGAGTGCCACAATGACCGGTCTTGCGCCACCCGCATCCAGCGGACTCCTGCGACCTTAACCAGGTCGTCACCTTGTGTCGGTCTCAGTACCATATAATAATTCTTTAATTTCAGTGTGGTGCCGTGACCAGGATTCCCATTACAGTTTTTTCACCAGATTTTTTTAAATGTTCTTTCAATTTACTACTTACCTGATCTTTCTCGTCTTTATACTGCTCAGCTAATCTGTAAGCATGGAACAAGAGCGGTGGGAAGGTGTGCTGGATCCTGGCCGCACCCCCGCCTTGCAGGGCTTTGCGACACGCGCTCAGTATCAGGTACTGCTGGTCCGCGGAAGGCGACTTGAATTGATGAATCAATCTGAAAAGATAATGATGATATTCACATTTAAAACACATTGGTTTTCTTATTTCTAACCTAGCGGTTCTCAAATTTTTTTGGGGGCGGAAACATTTTGGTAAGCGAAATATTTGATGGAGCCCCAAATTAAAAATTTTCGATCGTCACAGTGGACCAGATATACCTATAGAAGAGCTGTATTTTTTTTCTGAATATTACAAGTATTCTCGCGGAGGCCGCGAAGCCCTAGGGGTCCGCAGAGCACACTCTGTAATCTAACCCATACTCTTGAGAGGTGACTGTGTAAGTGTGTACTGAGGGGTGTACGTCAACATTAATTTCTTTGATTATGTAGCCAACCCAAAAAACGCGAAGAACAAATCAGCTCTTTAGTACATATTTTCATATAGTGTGACCGGTTCAAGCGTGAAGGTGTAACAGACAGACAGATAGTTACTTTCGCATTTACAATTTTATTAGTAGGCATTTATCAGGACCATTATTGATGGCGATCAATTTGCTTATTATTATAATAACGATCTAAACATAGTTTCAGGTCCTACCTAGCTAAGAGCCACTGTTCCTCGGCAAAGTCGTCCGGGTCCGGGTTGGCGGGCTGGTCGGGCTGGTCGTGGACCAACACGTCCAACATCGACAACACTGACTCCACCTGGATATAAATTAAAAAAGTTGATATTTGGTACATATGTATATGCAAGCTAGTGGCCTAAAAACGGAAATTTAACCATATAATAAATAATAGAACTACCGTACAGAAATGACACTTCCTACAAAACCACAGTGTGACAGCGATTTGGGGACGAACAATGCTGTCCCTTTCTAATATATGGCACTATCCCTTTCGGCCATTTAGGGTTCGGAATTCAAGTCATTATCTTATCTGTGGTTGTGCACGCAAAGGGACGTCAAGTTGTGCCAACCCTAATAATTGCTCGGAGAAATGCTGAGCCGAACGGAGCCGAGTTTGCCCGAAAGGAGGAGTGTCATCCCACTGGTTCAACGTAAATAAAGGAATCTCAAAAATCTTTCTAGAATTTCAAAATAAATAGTAAATAGGCAGTACATTACCACAAGATAAGTATTTTATTTTTTGACTACAATACCAGTTTTTTAATACTTACGTCTTCAGGAGTGGACACAACAGTGCCTGCATCAATAAGCAGCGACGCAAGATGCGCCGCCAAAGTGGTCCTGCCTGAATGAGGTAAATGCGCGATAAGCGGCCTGTAGTGCTGCAGCTTGGTTAGGGTAAGGACGTCCTTGTACTGTTCGCCGGGGAGTTTCAGGATCTTCATCAGCTCTTTGAACACTGGGGTGTTCTGTTCCATGTGCGTTTTGCCGCTAGAACAACAATATTTCTTTATAATTTATGCAATTACCATACGTCGTTACTCTGCCACTGATTCGTACTAAGCGCTATGCATCCAGCTTTATCATGCGAACGGCTAAGGAGTGGAATTCACTTCCTGCAAATCTATTCCCAGTCCACTATAACTTGGATCTCTTTAAATCGAGACTGAATAGACATCTTTTAGGTGAGCATTTTCCATCCTAGACTGCATCGGCACTTACCATCAGGTGAGATTGTGGTCAAATGTTTACCTTTTTCAAATAAAAAATAAAAAAATGTTGTAACGCTTTTTAATAGTAACTGAAATGTAATTACTACATATTACATTTTGAGTAGCAGTGTGAGATACGCAGCTGACTGTACAATGCTAAATACATCAACTGTTATTCATCTTAAACAGTGAATTTGGAATAAAAGGATGTTGCCTTGTTACAATGTGGTGCCGTGACCAGGATAATTGAAAACATAACAAAATCAACTCTATTTCCCTTCCGTTTAGATTCAAATTTAACTGTCAACTATTCGGTTACTGCGATAGTAATGAAACATATTAATGAAATTAAAACCAAATCCACCGCGTATAATGAATTTAAAACACATCCCGACGTTTCGAGCCTCTTTACAGTGCTTGTGATTCGTGATCAAAGAAACATCGACAGTCTATTACTTTATTTCATTGTCAAATGGTACTTTTAGGGATAAATTAAGAAGTAAAGGGTTACCTGTTCTGTAGAATGTCTTTGCAGATGGTGTCTGTATGAGCCAGAACTTTGTCGACATAGTTGAGCCGGTCTGGGTGGCAGCGCTGAGCGAGCTTCAGCAGTGCGAGTTGGAGACTTAGTGTGTCTTCTGGAGGCATGTCGGTGCGGCTCTGTTGGCAAACAATATTATGTTTGTAACAAATTTACATTATTTTATTTGGATAACGAGAGAACACATGCCATATGCCATAGATAACATAATTTTATTCTGTTGGAGTGTTAATCCTAATCAAGTTAAAATTCCAGTTCGCTAAAATCTCTGTTTTCATATTCCAAATACTAATACAGGATGTAACAAAAATAGTGGGATTCTATTTAAGGATCTTCTTCTTCCTCGCGTTATCCCGGCATTTTGCCACGGCTCATGGGAGCCTGGGGTCCGCTTGACATCCCAAGAATTGACGTAGGCACTAGTTTTTACGAAAGCGACTGCCATCTGACCTTCCAACCCAGGGGGGAAACTAGACCTTATTGGGATCTATTTTCGGTTTTGTGTTCAGTTAGGAAAAAATAGAACAAAAATTTTGTTGACGCAAAAAAAATCTATGCGGCAGGTCGTCCAAGTCGGCCAACCCTCCATACAAAGGCCAAAATTTTTTGCGTCAAAACAAAATTTCTTCAACTTTTTCCTAAGAACAGTGCTTAATTTAAGTTTTTAATAAAAAAAAAATCTGTGGAAAATAGGTTACGTCAAAAAGTACAATGTACACAACAATAATAATTCCAGCAATAATAAGGTAGTACCTGTGTGATGGCGGCCACCTGGTCGGAGAACACCTCGAACAGTTGGACCTGCTGCTCCTGGCCGTCTTCCGTCACCACGAAGTTCACTCCGTTCTCGCTTCGCTGCAAAATATGTAACGTGGATTAAATATGTCTCTGACATTTACCAGCAGTTCGAAAGAACATATTTGATCCGCCGTTATTCAAATTGGTCAGCAAACAAGAACCACAAATAAATTATTTTTATATCATGATAAAAAAAAATATGGTTAATATGGTTAATACGGTCAACACATAGTAGGGCAGCCTTTAATATCATGTATCTATGTTATAACAAGATTTAAAAATAGTACAAATACTACTAAACATATCGCTGCACCCAATATTACAAGGTTCTATATTACATTTTCAAGATAGTTGAAATTCGACTTAATGTCACTATGACAATGATCAAATTTCAGTTCGATAAAAGTGAAACATATAGATGGTCAAGCAAATCTTGTCAGTAGAAAAAGGCGCGAAATTCAAATTTTCTATAGGACGATATCCCTTCGCGCCTACATTTTTCAAATTTGCCGCCTTTTTCTACTGACAAGATCTGCTTGACCAGCTTTAGAACCCTGTAATATTGGCGCAGCGATATGTTAACTTCATATTATTATAGAGTCTGTGCGGAAAGAGAAGAGTCGTGGAATGTATGGGGCCCAAAACATTCCACGACTCTTCTCTTTCCGAACAGACTCTACCATCAATCAGTCCTACCTGGCTATAATGCTGCAAGCGCTCAATAAGCGCCGTGATGATGTTTTTGATGTTGACACCCGGCTGTAATTCAGCGCAGGACTTCAGGAAAGGCTGGAGAGTCGCCAGGTGGAACTCATCAGGAAACACCTGAATAAAGAAATTACGAATTGATATTTTGCGCTGCGGCAACTATAAAAAAAACCGGACAAGTGCGAGTCCGACTCGCCCACCGAGGGTTCCGTACTTTTTAGTATTTGTTGTTATAGCGGCAACAGAAATACATCATCTGTGAAAATTTCAGCTGTCTAGCTATCACGGTTCGTGAGATACAGCCTGGTGACAGACGGACGGACGAACAGCGGAGTCTTAGTAATAGTGTCCCGTTTTACCCTTTGGGTACGGAACCCTAAAAAGATATATGGATTTGATTTTGATTTGTTTTATTTTTATGAAGCTGGTTATTTTATTTAGATTTTACCACCGGGGGAAATGGATCAAACGCATGTTGACATTTTGATTTGTTTCTCCGTACCCAGAAGGTAATTAATAACAATCAGTAACACATCAGAAAAATTATGGAAAATCTATCAGTAATAATGACATTTCTGTCATCTAGTGGTATCACATACATAATTATGTGGTTTTTAAGGGTTACATACTTTTATGAACTATTGAACTATTTGGACTGATAAGGCATTTCAATCGGTGCTGTGACCAGGATTTCGATTATCTGTTAGTTTATGTGTGAATTGAAAATGTAGCATGTTCTTATTGAATATAAATACCTGTATACAGCATTCTTGTAGATATTCCTGCGCTATAGCGTCTCGACAAGACACAACTTGTTCTAAGATGGCGGGTAGCACGCAGCGCTTGTATTCGGCGACCGTGACGCACTCCAGTTGGCTGAGGCGCACTAAATTAGTTCCGACGAGAATTCGCAACTCGGAGCGCTCGCGTTCACGGCGCTCCTTGTCCCTGAATAAATGACGATATATTACTAATGATTGTTTCTCTGTTAAAAATCAAATACGATAATTAAAATGCTACAAATAGTTGATAACATTTGAAAAAGGAGTGTACAGGTGGCTTAGCACGGTCGCGTTTTTATCCCTTGTCACCATGCCTGTCACGTTCTAACAAGTATGTAAGTGCGAAAGGGACGCGCATAGTGATAGTCGATAAAAATGGAACCGTGCTGAGCCCGCAGGTTTATATAAGGGGTCGGCAGCACGCATGCAAACCCTGGAAAAGCAGGTGACCTTAGGCTCCGGTGACCGTAAACCGTATGCATGTTTGGCACCGACGTGGTGTATAACAAAAATGAAATTTGTTTTGAGATTGCGTAAAATATCCGAAAATCTTATTTAACTTATATTTTGTCTAAGAAAAGTCTTAAGCAGAACTTTTTCAGGGATTGTTTTATTACTGGAGTCAGTTACGGATCGCTGCCATATATGACCCAAAATTTTTTTATGAGCTTCATCACATATGATCTCTGAGTAATTCTAAGCATTTCTAGCCTCGGAGGCGATAAGAAGCGTGCGTCTAGTCGAGGAGGGCGGAGTACAAAGATGGCCGCCACCCGTCATCATACAAAAAAATCTGTTCTGGTCCTGGTGGCTACTAGGGCAAGTTTGGTATCATTTTCGTATAAACCGAAGCCGTGGAATTCATTGCTGATATTTGTTTTTTTCAGTTTCATAGTAATTTTGCAAGAAAAACGTAAAAAGATAAAAATTTGGGATGGAGGTTTTTGCTTTGAGAGCTAATAACTTTTGTATAGTGGCCAAAAGTATCATACAAAAAATACTATAATAAAGCGCAATTCATGCAGCTTCTAAACATATACATGTTTAGTAATATCCTACTGCAAAAAGATGGTGAAAAAATAATTAAATGACCGCAGCGCGGGTAGTTGGACTCTCGCTAGGCGGCGTTTATCTTACAAAATGGTCGAGTACGAGTATCTACGTAGGTAACTATGCTTACTTTGCTAGATTTTATGATGACGAATAAAATGCTTTCTGTATATTTAATGTCCGCAGTTTCCAGTACACAGACATAATTCTGGTATAGGTTAAAAAAATACACACAGGTATCCCCATGTCTAAAGAGGAGGGCGGCTCGCTTAACAAATAAGATCATGTACAACCGCAATTTCAGGTTGGGTTAGGTTAGGTTCGTTAGTTACCTTTTATCCCTCAGAGCAGAAAATAGAAGCCCCGCGAGGCGGGGCTTCGTTGGTTTGTCACCAAGTCATACTTGCATAACCTATATTAGTATGACAAATATACATAGCTGTTATGATTTCTAAATGTAAGCTCTCCGCATAATAGTTATTTTTAATACAGTTGCTCACAAAGTGCTACTTTACGTAGCTGTTTAGCGTGCGGAAAGTTGGTTATGTCGAACTAGTGCTTTTTACTTTTCCAATTTTTTTAAATTTATACTTGTTCCAATTCACGACTACTTATTGATGAGTGTTAATATTAGTTTCCTTTAAACGTCGTAATCAGCATAAAAACCTACTGTTAATGTAAGAATATGAAAAATATACATATTTCATATTTTAATACTTACCTCTTCATCATTATAACACGTTTATTTTTTAATATTGAATATTGAAAATTCCGTTCTTAATAAGGTGTCTGAATGGAACGGAATAGCTGCCAAACGCCCATAGATATAATATACTTAAAGACGACGTCTAAGCGAGCTGTCACTGTTACCACTTTTGTTTAGTGTACGATTAACAATGTTTTACTTATTTTTTCGCAACTGTATTAAAAAACGTCGTTCGATACACGTGCGGAAATGTCATTCTTCACTCGTCCCGAGTCTTCCCACTCGCCTGCGGCTCGTGGCAAGATATCTCGGTACTCGTGAAGTAATGACATACCTTCCGCACTAGCATCGAAATGTACTATTGTTTTACAAGGGGGCAAAGTTGTTGTTTAACCCCTCGTGCTAATCTTTCGCTTGATACCCGATCAAGCGAAAGATTTCAAAATTGAACCACGAGCGTAGTGAGTGGTTCGAAAAATGGAATCTTGAGCGTTGTAAGGGTTTCAAAGAACGAGGGTTAAACAAAATTTGCCGCCGAGTGAAACACAGAATTTTCACCACACCAACCTGAAGCAAATATTAAATGTAAAATATCAAACAAAATCAAACCAAATCAAATCCAAATGAATGTTATGTGTAGGTTGAAGTTATTTATTAAAAACAACAAGTAAATACCTATAAAATTACTTAAAGTGAGTTATAGCATGAAAATTATCGTGAAAATAAATATTTTGCCTCTTCCTAAGTAGTACAATTTCTCTCATAAATAGTGTTTTAATATTATCAGCAAAAATAAGAGCGCTATTTTATTAGAATAATTTCATTTATAATAGTTATTTCTCGGACCCAATTTTGGACCCGGGTATATCCTTAAACTACGTTCAAAAGAGAGGTATGGGCACTGTACATGTCATCTCGCTTTGTGTGGTAGGGCACAGCACAGCGGATGTCATTCCAGATCTATCCGAGCAGAGCCCAACTGGGGAAGTACGTACTTACCTCCACCTTACAGAAAACACCGGTCAAATAACACTAGGCCCCACTCAAATCGTTGCAAGTGCATTAAAATTAAAGTGCATAAAATTATGTCTGTATGATGAATTATGTATGGATGAAAGTATTTTATTCGTCATCATAAAATCTAGCAAAGTAAGCATACCTACGTAGATACTCGTACTCGATCATTTTGTAAGATAAACGACGGTCCGCAAGATAAACGAAAGTCCAACTACCCGCGCTGCGGTCATTTAATAATTTTTTCACCATCTTTTTGCAGTAGGATATTACTCAACGTGTATATGTTTAGAATCTGCATGAATTACGCTTTATTATAGTATTTTTTATATGATATTTTTGGCCATTATACAAAAGTTATTAGCTCTCAAAGCAAATATCTCCATCCTAAATTTTCATCTTTTTACGTTTTTCTTGTAAAATTACTATGAAGCTGAAAGAAACAAATATCAGCAATGAATTCTACGTCTCCGGTTTATACGAAAATGATACCAATCTTGCCCTAGTAGCCACCAGGACCAGAACAGATTTTTTTGAATGAAGACGGGTGGCGGCCATCTTTGTACCCCCCCGCCCCTTATTGCCTCCCAGGCTTGAAATGCTTAGAATTACTCAAAGATCATATGTGATGAAGCTCATAGCTTAATAAAAAAATTTTGGGTTAACTTCATAACTGACTCCGCTATATGGCTAATTTATTGTAATATTACCTCGAGTGCCCCTGGTGCTGCATTCGGACCCACAGTTTGTTCATCTCCGCGAAGTTCATCAGGATGAAGTCGATCGCATCACGAACCTGAGAAAATAAGGCGAATTCAAAGTAGCTAATAGTTACTGTCACTGTATATACGAAAAAAAATGTGTAAAAGGTGAAACCGAGACCTTCGACTCGCTTGGTCAATTATAGTCAGAGGAAGTTATGTTTTCCAGTGCGTCCGTAGGAGCTCTAAAGGCTATGAAACTTACGGTGCCCTCATTCTCATTCTCGGGCTCGTGGGAGTCCGGGAGCACGTTGCGGGTGCACTGCAGGAGGTAGTTGCGGAGGAACAGCCCGCGCAACGGGTGCTGCACGCCCCGGCACATCTCCACCAGATCCTACAACAAGTATTGTTGAATAAGATGAATTATCTATAGTTCGTTTTTTTAGGATTAGAAAAAAGGTAAATAATCTTGATGTGTCTTTTAGTTGAAAAACACGTTTTAAAAATAAACCACAGCAAATATACAGTAACAATTATGAATCTAATACGATCATTTATATTCTTCTGCTTTCATAAAGTACTGATTTTCAAAAAGCGTTTTTCAATTAAAAGACATGTCAAGATCGCTTACCTTCTTTCTAATGCTAAAAAAACGAACTATATTGTCGGCCTCAAAATACTCCCTTGAGGAACACCCAATTCTATGGTATAAGTCACCAATGTCATGTCCAGTTTCGTACAACGGGATCGATTTGTGAACTAGTTATTGAATCAAAACAAACCTAATAATGGCTTTACTTTGACTTGAATCCAAGGTGTTAAAATTTGTTTAGAAATTCGAAGTGTCAAGAAGCTAACAGTGTCAAAAGCTTTTGCTTGGTCAAAACAGCCCACATAGGCTTTATTTTTATTTATTGTAGGAAATGTGCTGTTGAAGGAAAGATAGAGTTACTATAAGCAGGCCACCTTTGATAATGCATGGCTTTAACCTTTTGGACACCAATGACCGATATATCCGCACCGCAGGTTCAACGCCAAAGATCGATTAATCGGTCACAGACCACAGAGCACCATAGACCTACGTGCATATGCATAAAGTTCAATGACAGTTTTGACACTTCGGTGACGTGGCGTCTGAGTGGCAGCTTTTGTGTTTGACAAGGCGTCGAAAAGGTTAAAGTCATCTATTTTTTTTAATGCGTCGTCACGTTTTTACACTCGTTGAGAGGGAAATAAATAGACTTACCTTCAGCAGGTCTCTCCGCAGGCTAGTATTAGTGTTAATATACACGAGGCCTACAGTAATAAGGAGATAGAGTCGCGGCACGATGTTGCCGGCGTACTGGACGAGCTCGTACAGGTCGGCGACCTTGCGGCCGCGGCGGAACTCCTCGAGGAGGTACAGCTCGAGGTGTCGGAGCTCGTCCGTTATTGCCATGTCTGGGTGGGCAGGCTAAGAAAATCTATGTAGGCTAGTTTTTAGGGTTCCATATCCAAAGGGTAAAAACGGGACCCTATTATCAAGACTCCGCTGTCCGTCCGTCCGTCTGTCACCAGGCTGTATCTCATGAACCGTGATAGCTAGGCAGTTGATATTTTCACAGATGATGTTTTTCTGTTGCCGCTATAACAACAAATACTAAAAAGTACGGAACCCTCGGTGGGGGAGTCCGACACGCACTTGTTCGGTTTTTTCTATGTCTTATTTGCATAATCGCAGTTAGCCCCATAGTAAAAGTATACCAGAGTATACCATAGTATGTAGATCATAAACAACTTTTGCAGTTGTGAGGTTTTTTACAGTGGCAGGTGTGAGGTCAGAACCTCACAGTATGGTCGGGTCTCTATTGTTTCCCATAAAGTTTTAAGTCATAATGTATTGTTTGTCCGCATTTTCGTTAGGCATAATTTGGTTTTTCTCAGAAACGCATAACTTTTCAGGATTGCCATAAAACAAACTTAACCTAACCTAACCTATCTATAGGATAACCTTACGAAAATCCTGAAAAGTTAACGGTTTCAGAATTATGACTAATGATAATCTGGCAATCATTACATTATGACTTTCAATAATTAATTAATTATGTCAAACATGGTGATCCGCAGTATGGTCAGATATAAGTACATAATTACATATAACAAAATCACACTGTATGTATAAGGTTAGTATTGTTAGAAATAAAATTGAACCTGAAGTACATATTATATAACACAATAGATAGACAAATAAAAAAGAAGGTTGACAGTGTAGACTCACACAACAAAGTCACGTGCATCCAATATTCGCCATGTACATTTTATAAGATACATAATATAATTAACTAATAAATATGTGAGAATAAGGGTGGAATCACATCTGTCAGCATCGAGCCGCATTTTATATATGAGAAATTGCTCATTAGTATGAAGATGCGTATGCATGCTTTCAGCTTTCCGATGCGTACGTATCTTCATACTAACGAGCAATTTCTCATATATAAAATGCGGCTCGATGCTAACAGATGTGATTCCACCCTAACATGGATCCACCACTCCAAACTAATCAAAGCAGTAATGATTTCAGATCTTAGAGCATTTAGTTAGTAACTGGAGACGCCTTGGCTGTAATTTTCTGTACAAAACAGTTCCGATTTTTGCGGGGGAGGGCACGTCAAACGTATTGCTACATGATTTGTACGTAATGTACAAATAGCCATGTCAGTCCATACAAAAGTTTGCACAATTGTGCAAGGTTTTCGGCAGAGAGGTAAGCTCTTAAAGGTAACTCTAGTTATTAAATGCTCTAAGTTTCAGATACATAAAGAAAAATTAA
This sequence comes from Cydia splendana, assembly GCF_910591565.1. Classification (NCBI taxonomy): domain Eukaryota; kingdom Metazoa; phylum Arthropoda; class Insecta; order Lepidoptera; family Tortricidae; genus Cydia; species Cydia splendana. The sequence continues at coordinate 264,808 of NC_085979.1, forward strand.
GTTGAGTCGCTCGCGGCACAATACATTTGGAGTTCTAGTCAGACCTCTATAGATATTCTAGTTTATTGGTTCCATGTAAAGGATACAGAGCTCGTAGTAGCTCTTGGGCGAGAGCAGCGAGGTCCGCAGCTCCCCGAGCATGGTGGAGGCGTGCTTCAGCGCATCCATCAGCTTTGACTTATCCAGGCATCGCTTCATTTGAAACGCCTGCAGACAAACTGTCGTTTAATGACAACTCATGTAATCAATAAATGTAATCGCTATTATTGTCCAGAAAGATGGTTGGTATTGCATTTTAGGTGATTTTGATGGCCAGTCTGGCCTAGTGGGTAGTGACCCTGCCTGTGAAGCCGACGGTCCTGGGTTTGAATCCTGGTAAGGGCATTTATTCGTGTGATGAACACAAATATTTGTTCCTGAGTCATGAGTGTTTTCTATGTATATAAGTATGTATTTATCTATATAAGTATGTATATCGTCTCCTAGCAGCCATAGTACAAGCTTTGCTTAGTCTGGGGCTAGGTTGATTTGTGTAAGATGTCCCCAGATATTGATTTATTGATTGTGTAGCTGTCTGTGATATTTTAGCAAGAAAATAAAATACAATAAGTGGAAATCTACAGATCAGACAGATGCACATGGATTTGCAGTAAGCAACATACAGTCTGCTATAATATAAGTATATTTTGACAATGTTTCACAAAAATAACCATAATAAAGTGCTATGATAACATTGAAAGGTATATTTTATGGTTATAGAAGCAATATTGATGAATGAACGCCCCTCAATTGCTTTCGTCAACCGTTCCCACTTAGTTCAATAGATTTCAATAGAAACAATTACCTGGACTTTGACGACGTTCAACGCCTCATCCAGCAGCTTCTCCTGCTCCTCGACGGGAGACGCCTGGTTCGTCATCTGCGCCTGCACACAAACATACAAGAAAACCGCTCATTAATCGGCAAATAACGAGAAATAACCATGTAACAGTGCAAAACTAACATTCGACCAAATGTACAGAAACGGGTGGTTAACAGTCATCATGCTGACTAGACTCGCACGGAATGCGGTCTAGACGCATTACGAACGCACCTGCAACGTGTATCAACAATAAAGTCGCAAATTAAATATGCTGATAAGAGATTTTTGATGGGAATTCTTGTGGGTGTTGTTGACTTTTTAATTCAACTGACAGCTGCGTTTATTAGGGTGACCGGAGTAATATTGTACCAAAATTCAAGTTATAATGTAGCAAATGATAAAAACTTTTACAAAAAAAAAGAAAACCAACTTCAAAAAGGATAAAATAAAATATTATCCGTTTTTAAGTATATGCGTTACCAACGGATATGTTTGAAGTCGGTGCCAAGACAAATTTGAAGGATACCAATGATTTTCTAGGGCGATTTGATAAGAATGTGGCTATATGTATTATGTACGTTGGATTGCCTTACACGACAGCAATGATCATACTTTCTGTAGATACCTAAGAACAGACTGTCAATTCACCTTGGCGGAGTTCGTACCATGTTTGTCCGTACTAGTATAAAACTAATGCGATTGCCGACATGTTTTTTAAAGAGCAATTTTTACTAATTTTCGAACTGGCCATAGTAAGTACTCAGGTGTGGGATTGGGACTGAGTTATTTCCCGTCTCTTATCCAGAGAACTGATTTCAAAATATAAAACAATTCAAGGACCATCTACAGGGCTTTAACTTTTTACCTGCATCGCAAATTTCACCAGTTAACATGACAGTTGTTTAGCCGAAAAGGTGACAAAGAGACAGACAGAATTACTTTCACCATTATAATATTAGTACAGTTGTAATATGATTTATAGACATAAAGCTGATTATTTTTGACCGGTATTATTCATATTTGTCTTGGCACCGACTTCAAACATATCCGTTGGTAACGCATATACTTAAAAACGGATAATATTTTATTTTATCCTTTTTGAAGTCGGTTTTCTTTTTTTTTGTAAAAGTTTTTATTTTTCCATTTTTAGTTTTAAGGCATTGTTAAAAGCTTATGAGTGACGCGTGACGCATGAATGAAAAGCATAATAATGCGTATCACTTAATTCGAAATCATTCCTGTCACTGCACAAACACAAAATCCATCCTCCGCCCCGTGAGTCTCCGTCACTGACTTAATCCCTCAACCCCCCGATCACTCAACCTCACAGCACATCAACCCCTGATCACGGAACCCCTCGACCCTGAAGCCGGAACCACCAACCCTTCAACCGCCATCTCCCGAGTCCTCAGTAGCCTTACCATAAGTCTACCACTGACATATTCGCTAGCGTGTGCATAACTTACTTTCTATGCGTCTCGCTCGTACTGGCAACCTATTAGTGCGAGCGAGATGTATAGAAAGTAAGTTACGAAGACGTTAGCGAATATGTAGTGTCAAACTCGTGGTAAGGCTACAGTTGAACTTCATCAAATTGGTGATTATCGGGAGGAAATGCTTGAGTTACTATAGAAAACAATGATGTCGCCATACTCGTGCCTTTAAAAATTGAGGAGTTCCCTCATTTCCTTATGAATTCCGTCATCAGATTAGAACCAACAATATTATGGGAACACCTTGGAGGTAACTTCGTTCAAACAAAAAACGCTACGGTGACTGCTTACCATCAGGCGGGCCGTATGCTGGTTTGCCACCGATGTGGTATAAAAAAAAAAGAATTACTAAAATCGGACCACGGGTTCTGGAGTAATCTACATTTATAAAATCATCAAAACAATCATCATCATCAGGTCAACTTCATCAAATTGGTGGTATTCGAGAGAAAATGCTCGAGTTGCTTAAGAAAACATCCAAATTACCATACATGTGCATTTAAAAATTGAGGAGTTCCCTCAATTCCTCATGGATCCCATCATCAGAACAGCACCAGATTTATTTGGGACCACCTTGGAAGTACCTTCTAGTGAACAAAAAAAGAATTAGTCAAATCGGCCCACGGGTCTCGGAGTAATCGGTGAACATACATAAAAAAAAAACATAGCCACAACCGAATACAGAACCTCCTCCTTCTATGAAATTGAAGTCGGTTAAAAATGATAATTGAGCAATAAATCCTTTTATATATCATATTTTTTTAACCTTTGTTAAACAAAAAATAATACCAATTAAAAGGAAATTAAAAAACTGTTATTAGTTTTATTTTTGTGCTAGTAACACCGACAGAGACGTTCGTAGTTTTATAACCATGTATGTGTTGTTTTTATCAAAATGTATGAACCATGTTCGAGCTTAATCTAAGCGAAAAACACTTTAAAACCGTCAGATGATGATATTTTTTGAGATAAGGGCAGATAAGTAAATAATCAGAAAATGGACAATAAACCGTCATTAAGCCAGTATTTTGGCGAGACGGAAGCACCGCCCGCCTCCCAGTTCTTCGACGAAATCGGGACATCGCCCTCTGATATGATACAGAGCGTTTACCTGGGCGAAAGTGAAGGTATCATTTCGGTTGTTTTACTGTTTTTAAAACGTAATTACCATATGTTATACACGCTACAGTGCATCTAACACCCGCTTTGTTGATTTCAGTGAGTCAACCAGCAGCATCTAATCTGTTTCCCACAAATATGACCGCGTCTTTCTCTCAGTTGAAAGTGAGCGATGAAATGAAGTTCGGAAGTGTAGTGCCGACTGTGAGCGGTACTACAGCCCTGCCCGCGACTAGTCTGCCGGACCCTTCGACGTTCTTCGACACGATTGGGCCGGAGCCTCAAATGGCGATGAGTGGAATTGCTACTCCCAATATATTGAGTGAGGCTATGGACGGTCTTGCTGTCAAGGTAATTATATTTACAGTTTAGTTTTATTTTCATTGTATCTTATGATTTGAGACAATGACTTTAAAAACGTGAATAATCTTTTAGTAAAACTAATAAGGTTTTTCAGAAACAAGTGTGTTCCGTAGAGGAACAGATTAGTATTAATTATTTTCTATGCATATTTAAATAGGTATTTTTCTAAGGGGCTATTCATAAATTACGTCATTTCAAATTAGGGGGGGGGGGGGTCTGGACATCGGATGACGGTAGCATGAAGTAGGAGGAAATGGGGTCATTTGAAGCATGATTTTTGGATGATTATAGGGGGGGGGGGGGTCAAAAATCGTCAAAAATCGATGACGTAATTTATGGACAGCCCCTACCATACAAAGCAACACTATTAGGAAAGAATATATTTTCGTGTAGTAGCTAGATATTTGAACTGGCAACTGCATTTATCTCAAAAGCCCTTCCGGCGCGACCTGCAATCGCGCCACCTAGTGAGGATAAAAAAAACTCTTCGCCTGCCGTTGAAACGAATGGCCGCGATTGATCCGCGCTCCGATTAAAATAATTCATATTTCGGTTCCCGTCCCTGCAATCTAAGTGAAAATCAACCAAATAATTAATTGATTGATTGAGAGACTAATTAGTGACCCAGTGCCCCTTATGGATATATGCAGCTGTCGATAAAGCAGAGGATTTTCAAATCATCATACATAGACCACCACGTGGTTCGTCAAGGTGCTGCTGGATTTATGTAAGTTGCTCTCAATTTATCTCAGCTACAAAGTGTTTTACCAAATAATCTAATATTATCATCGAAATATCAAACCTCTCTCCAGTTGCAGTGGTTGTAACACTCTGATATGCACGTTATTGTCTTAGCCTCGTAAGGCCCAATGTGCATTACAAGGAACACTCTGTTTCAATCTAATTTGAACCTTTAAAAAACTAAATAAAGTTAAAATTCTTCTGTGTAATTGTTTTCTAAAACAAACGAAAATCACCCAAAATACACCAAGCTTCAAATTATAAATAGAGAATATTTGTAGGGTGGGTCTTATGAGGTTATATTACTAGTAGTTTTTCTATTCATAGGACCAACCTGTAGACAAGGAGGCTGACCGGCGCCGAGATGCCTGGATACCTAATGACGAAACTAAAAAGGTCTTACTTAAGGTGGGTGCCATGGGAGAATTCCCATAAAAGTACAAATTAAATAATTATGAAGAGCTAACTATGTATATTAAAATATGTCATCATTAATAAAACAATTTGAATTAATAAATATGTTAAGACTGGGTCACTCACGTATTTTAAGTCGAAAAACGCTCGACATGTTTTTCGACTAAAAATACGTGAGTGACCCGTTCTTAATATATTTAATATGTCTGTGTCACACAGAAGTTTTGTTATTCAAATTTGAATTAATGGAAACCAAGATCCAAATCAATAAAATCCATGTTAAAAGAAGTGAAAATTACCGAAATATTAACATTAGATAAATCAGCTTCAATAGCTTCATGCAGCCAAGCCTTGAACAAGTCCATAGCTGATCATTAATGACTTTTTACCCAGTGGCGTAGCGAGGCATGGGCGAATGGGGCCTTCGCCCACGGCCTCGCTCTTAGGGGGGCCTCGCAAAGCCAACCTTTTTATTACCTCGGGAAAACACATTGAAAAGGGCCTCGGAGATGTGGTGGCCTCTTCACTCTAAGCCACTGTTCTTTCCAACCGTCTCACTGAAACGTTCCTGTATATCAAATGTTATTTCTTAATTATTAGGCTCAGTCGGTGCCGAAAGGAGCATTCTTCCCTGAGAGGGAAGCCCTCACGCTGCCCGGAGTCATATTTGAGGAAGAATTGGTTTGTGACATTTTTTATTCCGCAATTTTGAAAGCTTAGTTTCTTTGGTCTGTAATTTATCAACTTGCGAGATTCAATACCTTGCTTGCCAATTGCGTCACTACACGCTGTTTGTCTACCGAGTTAACCAATTAATCTAATCCTGTAGGGCGGTTTTAGACTAGCGCTTTTTTCTACTATGTATATAATAACTTAAAACAAAGTAGGAGACCGTAAAATATGGAGATCACCGGAGGAGGCCTATACCCAGACAGGGGCCTTAAATTACTGAGACAACTTATAACTACATATTCAGTCAAACGCAATTGAAATCTAAAAGAAAAAGGCTTATAAAATATAATACCTTATTATTATAATTTCCATTCCAGCCTGACTCCCTCCACGCGGTGGCGGTGAAGTATCTCGGCGTGGGCGCGGCGGGGCGCGGGGGCATGTCCCGCGGGGGCGCGGGCGAGGCGGCGCTGCGCGAGCTGCTGCGCACCGGCTGCCTCCGGGCCGCCATCAACCTGTCCGCCACCTTACTGGCGCAGCATAAACAAGGTACACCCGGGTCACTCACTCCCACCGGCTACTAACACAACCATGGCTCTTGCCAGTCATCCACGCCCCCTGGTCGCTCATTCTCGTGGCTCAATTGCATGTCACCTCTCGCGGGTCACTCACCTCGGTGTGAGCGCAGCGGGCCGCGGATTCGTGCCGCGGGGAGGCGAGGCTCCGGGAACTACTCCGGACAGGGTGTCTCAGAGCCGCCATTAATCTGTCCGCTACGCTACTAGCTCAGCATAAACAAGGTACACACATTAGCTAATAATTTAGTATTTATATTAAAACGGGTCATCGACGTTCACGAGTCACTCACTCTCACGGCACGCCTCGGACACTGACGATCAAATGTATGAAACAAACGCGTTCCTACGCACACAATCTAAGCTTGTGTAGGTGAACGCATACCATGCTTGTGTAAGTCAGATAACACGTGCTAGGGTTCCCGCCATTTTGTTATCAAGTTCGATGACCTCAATGACTCAAAACTCATTGCGCGAATTAGGAAGAAATAAGAATCGTATTATGCTATAAGGTAGGTATCTAAGCTCGATTTATACAATAGTTTCCTATTTTGATTCAATATAAACGAAGTAACAAAATTTTTGTAAGGAAATATTGTTTATAATCAAGTTTATGTCAATATCAAGTCTAAAATCATTCCACAGCAACACGGCTTTGTCGGTGGAAAATCTACCGTCACGAATTTAGTGTCTTTTAACGATTTTGTTTCATACAATATGGGGAAAGGTAACCAAATTGATGTGATATATACCGATTATAGCAAATGTTTTGATCGAATAGATCATAACATATTATTATTCAAATTACAGACTCTGGGTATCCGTGGTGATCTTTTCAGGTGGTTCTCGGCCTACGTATTAAATAGAACTCAGGCTGTTGTTGTTAATGGCTTCAAGTCGTCCTGGATAAGGGTACCCTCCGGAGTTCCCCAGGGATCATTTTTAGGGCCACTTTTATTTGTGATCTTTATCAACGATATTGGTTCAATTTTTATCAATAGTATGTTTCTGCTTTATGCGGACGAAATGAAAATCTTCAAAATAGTTAATAGTGAATTTGAGGCAAAATTATTGCAAGACGATTTAGATAGACTGGATTTGTATTGTAAAAACAACAATTTAGATTTAAATGTTTCAAAATGCTTTAGTATGAGTTTTACTAGGAAAAGAAATGTTTATAAAAGTGTGTACAAAAATAAATCACAAAACCTTATAACTAAAAAGTCCTGCCGGGATCTAGGTGTCATTTATGATGATAAACTTACTTTTAATGAGCATGTAGAAAGTATTACTGACAAAGCTTATAAAGCTCTTGGCTTTCTGATTCGTTCTGCTGGTGACTTTAAAAAAATGAAAACAATTAAAATCATATACTGTGCCTATGTAAGATCTCACCTCGAATATGCTTCTCAAATATGGAACCCGTTCTATAAGGTGTATGCAGAAAATATTGAAAAAATTCAGAAGAAGTTTGTTAGATTCCTCTCCTTTAAATTTAAGCTATCTATGGACAACTATTCTATGTCATGCAAAAAATTCCATCTTGCCCCTTTATTTAAGAGACGATCGGCAAATGACGTAAGTTTATTAATGAAAATTGCCCAAGGTATAGTCGATTCCCCGGATCTTGTGACCAAAGTACAATTTTTTATACCTGTCTCGCAACTGCGCAGAAGACCCTTGCTTCGCATCCCTCTTTCTCGCAATAACATTCGTAAAAAATGTTTCTTCCCTCGTACAATTAGGTTATTTAATGAACTTAATGATATGCCCGATGTAGATTTGTTTCACAGCAAGATTAATAATGTTAGGGTGCATTACATTTGTTATAATTACTTTTCATATATTATAGTTTGATATATCGTTATTTTGAATAACGTAATAAATGGCATACTACCGTAATACCTAATTAACGGTATACATAATGTTATTATTGGTATAATGGTCATAAGGTATATTTACACTTTGTCTAATATACATTGTCATAATTATTACATACTCTAAAGCATATTATTTGCTATAACAAGTGACATCACATAATTATTTGTGTGGCATAATAGTTGCATGACATTAATGGGTTAGGTTAAGTTGGAACTGCGACTCCGCACAAACGAATAACTACATAACAAAAGGAGGGTTAGGTTAGAACTTTGATCCTCCGTAGAATAAAATACTCTAGCAAAAAAGTGGTTTAGGTTAGGTTTGAACAGCGGCTCCCGCAGAACGAAAACCTTGAAAAAATTGGTTAGGTTAGGTTAGAACTGCGATCTCCCTAGAATAAAATAGCTAGCAAAATCAGTAGGCCTGCGTACTAGTTATAAAAAGTATGTAAAACTTTACGTTATCAGTAAATGAAATATGACAAAAAATGTTATACAATATATGTATTTATACTTAATAAAATTTTATGAAGTATTACGTTATACAAAAATATAATATAACAAATGTCATTATAAAACATGTCTATATACTATTCGAAAATTATATTACATTAGGCATTATAATAATGACAGTTTAGATGAAATCACAATATAATAAAGGAAACGTATAATAAAAAATACATTATAACATACAATAATATATCAAATGGCGTTATAACAAATGTATGATAGTTTTTTTATAATTATATTAAGCATTACACACCCATAATGTTAAAAATATGATTTTCAATAGATAGTTAACGTTACCTGACTTAAGTTTACGTTCATAGTTTATCAGGAATTATCCTATATAGTGTAATATTCTGCTAATTTGAGACCTTTATATTTATGTTATCTAGCATTATATATGTGGAAGCTTGTAATTTGCATATAGTAGATAAGTCTATTAACCTATGTATATTAGGCAGTAAGCATCCCGAATAACATAAAATAAAATAAAATAAATTCAGGCCACCAAAATATTACGGAAATTGAAAACATGATTCTTTTGTTCATATAGATATTTTGTTGTTTTCAGTGTGATCTGATAGGTTTTGTAAATATTTGTTTAATATTTTACGTGACCTCCGCTCTGCGCACCGCGTCGTCGCGTCCTTGCCGGCCGGTAACTGTGAGGTAACCGAGAGCGGGTGGGCGGCACTTTCAACGGGAGGGAGGGAGTGTCCATACTGTACGTTAGTACTATTTATTATACTGTGCTCACGGGCCTCTCACATGTCCCTACTGTCCCTACTAGCCCAGATTAATCTCTCTCGAGCTCTCATCGGCCGCTCACTCTTATTGGCCACTTACTTTCACGGGGTCACTCATGCTCCCGAGTCACTCACACACGAGTCACGCACCTCGGTGTAAGCGCGGCGGACCGAAGAGTTTACCCGGATTTAGGTGTCGAGATGTATTCATCGTTAAATTTAAATTCATACACGTTAAAAGTTTAAAATTTGATTTCAATCGAAGATGACATGTTTCCAGGCGCGGGTCGCTGTGGGCGTCTCCCCGGTGCGCGTCACTCGGCGCGCTCGCTCCAACTGTGGCTGGCGCGCTTCTGCGCCATGCTGCGCGTGCGGCTCGCCGCGCAGGCCGCACAGGAAGCAGAAGCTTTTGGTGATTGTGGACAACCTGACATGTACTACGAAGTAAGCTTCCTGTACTTAAAACGATGGAATATATTCTAACTAACCAACTAATATGGCTCAGCAATCCAAAGAGGATCTTGGCCTCCGAAACGAGAGCACGCCACTTTTATAGAATAGAATAGAATAGAAGATGCTTTATTCAAAAACGCTTAATTTAAACTTAATTAATAACACTGGCATAGATTGGTTATAAAGCGTTTCTGAAATGGTCTCCACTCAGCATAATGCCAAGGAACCTTTGAGGTCCCCGACGCTGGTCTTCCGTGGAGACCCTTTCGAGAGAGCGCAACTATAAGCTATACAAATAAATATATTACTACAGGTACAGGTATAGAAATTAAATATAATTTTAGTTAAATTATTAAAACTATTGTTCCTTAATAAAACTGTAAACACACAAAAAGAATTAGCACAGACTTCTAACAACGATTTTTCTGTACATTTAAAATGATTTTTTTGTAATTGACTTTAAACGAATTCACTGACAATCCTTTTCCCGATCCTGCGCCGTTTCCTGCCAATTATCGGCTTGAAGCTGACTATATTCTGCCTAAACAATATTATAGTAAAATCCTCGTCACGACACTAAATTGTAACAATCGTGCCTAAACAAGTCCGTTTTTTTTTACATATACATTACCACACCAGGTCTTTGCAAATGCCAATCTGATGATATTATTGTATTCTTTTGTAAATTTGTATCAATAATCATTATTTCTAGTTCTACCCGGACCAGTACGAGAACCGAACGGGCTCGTTGGTGCCGTTCGCACTGCGACTGCTCATCGCGGAGATGCCGGCGCACGCAGGACAACCGGAAAAAGCCTTGCCTAGTCTTTATGCGGTCCTGGCGGTGGTGCAACAGGTAATATATTTTCTTATTTTCTTCAAATTGTTATTTGTGTAACCGCTGTTTTTGATGTGAGTGTTGGCACTCTTTTAGGTCCCAGCGCTATGGCTTGCCGTGGCAATATGCTGTTGCTGAGTGTGGATCCTGTTTTAGCGTCTAATTTGTGTTGTTGTCTGTTTTATAGTATTGTACAATTTGTACAAACTTGTATTTTCTTTCTTTTTTATTTCTATACGGCCGAGTAAAACGAGCTCTTATAGGGCACTTTAATGTTGTGTTCCATTTGTTAAATATATTAAAACGGGTCACTCACGTTTTGAAGTCGAAAATTACTCGAGATCTTCTGCTCTATTCTATAACAACAACATATTTAAGGGTGATATTCCATATGTCCAATATCGTGGTCCAATGTGTATTGATGCAACGCATAGAGCAGAACATGTCGAGTAATTTTCGACTTGAAAACGTGAGTGACCCGTTTTAATGTATATAATTTAATTTTCAGATGTTGGTGAACCTGAACGCCGGTAAAACGGAGGACGGCACGGCCATCCTGACGTCGGAGCAGGACCGCGCCGAGTCCATTCGCTTGTGGAGCGGCAGGGAAACGCGCGTGCAACATTCTATAGTCAACTGCGCTATTGCTTTGAAGGTTTGTTATACTAACTTTGTATTTGTAAATTTATTAGCACCTAGTTTTGTAGGAATATCAAATTGTTAGTAGTAACTTACATAGCAAAGATACATTGATTGAGTAAGATGTGTAAAATCTAAGACAATTTCGTGCTTAGAGTTTGATAGGTAAACGAGATGGCGCTGTACAGCTTCATACGTTTTACAATAACTCTGATTGTCAAAAGTTCACGTTTGACTTACCGCAAAACAGATGGCGCAGTACAGCTTATAGTTATATTTGTCGTAGTCTAGTACCCACAACACAAAGCCTTAAGGGGCCCACTGATTAACAGTCCGCCGGACGGTATCGGCCTGTCAGTTAGCACAAAATTTTGACAGTTCCGAACAACTGTCAGGCCGATACCGTCCGACGGACTGTTAATCTGTGGGCCCCCTTAAAGTCTTATTGAGCTTACTGTGGGACGAAGTTGATTTGTGTAATATTGTCCTATAATACTTGTTTATATTTCAGGATTATCGTCTCGCCAGTAAGATAATCTCCGGCCTTCAAGAGCGAGCGTCGAGTCCGGCGCAGCGCCGAGCGCTGGCGAGCGCTTTATGTCGTTTGTGGCTGCTCGCCGGACACTGCCGCGCAGCCGCCACACACTTACAAGAGGCTAGAGACCTGAGGCAGCATCTGTAAGTAGTCACTAATATGTTACACAACGAGGGCCGCAAAAATATCCGACACGATCTTATTTGTAGAGCCATAAGAGCGTGTCACATATTTTTGCTGCCTTCGAAGAATAACATATTATTGCAGGTGACTGTACCTCTTCTTTTTTTTTTATTGTTTTCCGTAATAAAGTATGCAGTCAAGATTATTTGTATTGTATTGTACAGTCAGCCGAGGGAAATGGGGATGGCAGGGCCTTTTACGATAAAAATTACATAAAAATTTGTTTAATTTTAATAACAAAACTTTCGCGAGACACTGACATATTCATTATTAAATATATTATACCGGGCCACTCACGTTTATAAAGTAGGTGATTGCTTGGCGTGAGTGACCCGGTTTTTATATATTTAATAATTTCATTAAAACTATTTACACAAATTGCAACATGCTATTCAAAATTATAGTATATTTGGTATGATACAATTTGTGCGGGTAAATTTGAGGAAATCATCAGGCAAATTTCATTCCAGATTTTGTGTTATAAAGAAGTGTACCTAATCGATTTGTTTTTCAATAATTTTGCTTGGTGTTTAACGTCATATTGAAACTTCAGATGTCCAACCCCCGATGTGCGAGAGTACGTGGATTTAGGCCTCCTCGAGGTCGCCCAGGGACGATACAAGGAGGCCTATGAAAACTTCATCAAAGCCAACGACCAGGAACCCACTAATATCATGGTAATAGTACATTACGAATTACGATCCAAGTGCGTTTTATGCAATGTTATTAACAAGCTTTTATTAGGTCGACCTGTATGTAACTATGTAATGGAATCTAAGGTAACTAATTTAACCATCTTCCAAAGATCGTAGCGTCATGAAAATTGGCAGCTGTATGTAGTTCTGATGACAATACAATAATATATGGGACTGTCGAACTGATCTGACGATAAGGAGGTGGCCATAGGAACTCTGTGATACAACAACGCAACCTAATTGTGTTAGGGGTTTTTAGAATTGTCTCGATGAGTATTAGTTGTCTGTCGTAAGAAAAGTACAGTCAGCGATAAAAGCTTGTACCAAAAATGAATTTTTTGCCAAAAACTTATTTTTATAATATGATCATTGTTTTCTCTATCCACCGATGAACTCGACCTCGAGTGCTGGCGAAGAGTTCGAATTATACGCCATGTGATAAATTTAAATTGCTATTATATTTTATGAACATCCATCTCGGAAACCGAGGACAGTAAATATTTCCTTATTTCAGGTGGCGAACAACCTCTCGGTCTGCCTCCTCTACATGGGTCGCCTCAAGGAAGCGATCTCAGTCCTTCAGAACGCGATCAACTCCGCCCCAGAACGCGGTCTCAGCGAACATCTGCTCCTCAACCTTTGCACCCTGTATGAGCTGGAATCTTCCAAAAATATGGACAAAAAACTCAATTTACTCAGAATGCTGTGCAAATATAAGAGTGATACTATTCCCAATGTTATGGAGTGCTTGAAACTTAGTTAATTCATGCCTATACGTCGTGGTAAAAAACGTCATTAATATTATTATGAATATGCCTATTGAATCGCAAGCTAGCAGTGTAGGTATATATAGCTAGCAATATATCTGTCGTTTGGCCGATTTTAAAATTGATCATGAAAAAGTCAAACCTAACCATATAATCTAGCTATCATAAGATTAGGCTGAAATAAATTTGATAAAATGTAGTCAGTAATTATTATTGTGCTACTCATATTTTATTTTTCGTAGTTAATATAATTGTTAGATAATTATTTACATTGTATTACTGTGTAAATAGCTTAACTTATGTAAAGCAAGTTATATTCTGTAAATATTATATGAAACGATCTATCCAAACTCCGATTTTATTTAGATAGATACCCTTTCCATAGAGTAAATATTACCTATATAGGAGAACTAAAATTAAACTATTCAGGTCAATAAGGGATAAAATAAAAACTGCCTTTCCTTACATAGATTAGAATTGATTTAATTATTCAAAATCACGTTCGCATACTTGTCATTTTATTTTAACTAAATTATACAGTACTGAATGAAATGAACTTCCGCAACACTCGGACATTCAATATATTAAAACGAGTCACTCACGCTTTTAGTGGAGCAATATTAGACAAAAACGTGAGTGACCCAATTTAATATATTTAACAAATGCTGTACAGAAAGTGCACCGGTAAGAAAAAGATTACAAACAGAATATCATTAATTTTTCATTTAATTCGAATCAACCGTTTTTTTTTATCAGAAATAACTGAAAAGTACCCATGAGGTTCTAAATCAGACACATTAGTAAATAACGAGTAATCACTGTGTTTGAAATTGTTTACTTATACCACAAAGTACCTGATAAAATCTTCGTGCTTACTTCTGTGTAGTTCTTTTCAATGCCATGTACCACGAAGAACCGAGAGAAAGAAGAATGGATAAAGAAATATAGATGCAGCAAGTTTTTGTTGTCAATGAGTACAGTAAAAGTAACCTGCTTCAAGATAAGGTTCATTTTAGGATTTTTACAAATTACGTCATTTCACACCCGACTTTATAGGACCATTATTTACTTTTTAAAACAGTAATAATGCTTTTAAAGATTTTTATTTTGCTTTATCCATTCTCTAAAATATATAAACATTACTAACTGTCAAATTAGCCAAGGACGGAAATTGTATTGGAAATGGCATGTCATTTCATTTAATTTTAAGTTTGAGATTTTGACTTAGTTATTTTTATTATGGCGACTCCATGAATTCTAGAACCACGGTACCTCTTCTCACACGATCTTAAATTAAGAATCTGAATATCCATATTACTGAATAAAAACAGAGACCACAGTCAATATTCAATGACTATAGATTGATTTTTATTTTAGAAACCGATGGTTACTAAGTGACATATATTGTTCAAGACAATAAATTTGAACGAACACCATTTCTAATACGACCATAGTACCTTAGTAATACTGAAATACCTATGGCATACCAAAACCTAGCCACTCTTGGAATACCATGAACGCATGTGTCTCTTTCTTTCATAGTTGCTAGAAAGGTATTAAACCCGAATATCATAGAAGTGTCGTGACAAATTAGAATTTTTGTGACTAGATTTTGATACAGATAGTGTCTATTACATTAAGCAATTTACAAATATTGTCTATGAATTCGATCCTAATCTAGCCCTAGTATTATATTTATAAGTTCATAATCTATAGAGACCCCTCTACAATCACGTTATACCAAAAAAACTAAAAAAAACTTACGTGATCTTAGGATTCTAGTAAGGCACAGACTAAACAATACTAGACGCGTAAATGAGTACAGCATCTTGTAGCCGCAAAAACAGCTGAAGTGGATAGTCCTATACTGCCAAGTACATTATGCTGTTTCAAGTAACTCAATCTTGACAACTGCTAATGTTTGACACCGTACAGCGCCTTCTATTTCAGCTATATTGCGACTACAATACTGTACGACCTAGTACTGCTTTGTCTATGCTATAGATTAGGACATATTGGATAATGTAATATAATAGTCATTTACATTCGGACATTGTTAAAAAAAAGATCCAAACAAAAATAATACTTCGAGTTCTAAACATTGTTTAAATATACCCCAAATATTAAAATGACTGTTCGATTGGTCAATTTACCCAAAAATCCAGCATTTTACTAAAATTACTGATTTGTTGGACAAATATCATGGAACTATCATTTTAGTATCTGACAGATACTATCTGTCATACAAAAACAATGTTTAGTTACAAGATTTTAGTTTTATTCGGATCCTTTTCATTTAATTACATTGTTTTTATTAGGCTTGCCCAATGCAGTACAATAATGCACCTTAATGCTTCGACTTAAGGTCTAACCGTTACACGACGGTAACTGAATCAGTATTCTACACACAACCATATTGCTCTTGATACTTGATTAACTTAAAAAAAAACTGTACAATGAGTCAATGATTACCAATTATTGGCACCTAATTTTGCATGTTTTTATGCCTTAAATTAAGGTGCCAAGTATGGTGGGACGCCGACAACTGGGTATTTTACCCTATGATAGTATTATAATTATGTTGACAGAACTAATGCAGTAATATGTAAAGTTGTCATTTTCACTTCAATTTTTTATCTTAAAATAGTACTTTAATAAAATCAGTGTTTGGAAAAAAATATACAATTACATTTCGATATGATCAATGTAACTACTTACATATAAAACTCTCGTAAGATATTCAAATCGGGTCACTCAGGTTCACTGATATTCGCTGAGCTATCGTCGCGAGTCACTCACAAAATTTGTATCGAGCTATTTAGATCTGAAAAGCGTGAGTGACCCGAGTTTACAGTGTAGATCGTTTTTGCACATACAATCAGAAGTCTAAACTAAAATAACATGCTGAGAAAATGGATTTGTTGAATGTATGTTGTATGCCAAGCAATTAATTTTTTACAAGTTTTTAAAGCCAACAAAATTATGGCAAATTATAAGTTAGTCTACCAAAAAAGGTCACTTTCTAGTTTCTAGCCACCATATTTCAGTAAATTTATTATGTGGAGCGCTAAGTGCAAAACAAATAAAGTCTGACCAATCTCTTGGTATTTGCAATGACCAATTGTGACAATGTCATCATTAATGTCCAATGTCTATAAAGACAATATCTTCATATAAAAGTCATATCGTTTATTATGACAATGACACTCCCACACTTTGTTTTTATCAAGTCGGTGCTAAGTTAGCATACTCTATGTATGTACAAATATAGTCAAGAACGATAAAATACAGTCACAGGCATATACAGGTGACGCGAGTAGCTCGAACAATTTTCACCACCTATACCTGAGCACGCAACCAAGTGGTAAGTTTGCTAAAATCTGGCTTTTCGTCAGTCAATGATAAAAATAACCAGCGAATTGGCAAGTTTATTCGGAGTTTTGAGATGTGGCATGTCGTAATAAAATTGAGAATATTTGTGGTTGTTGGCTAAAAAAGGAGCCATCAGCATTTGTATGAATACTTGTTTAATTTCTTTTCTATAAAGTTTTCGGTTAATTCTTCTTAAAATCAGTACTAGATTTAAAAAAGGGTTTCGTCACCTCACCGCATGACCTCGAGGTCCCAGCATGTGCAAATTAATTTAATCCTAAACATATAATTTAAGGTGATCATTTTCACATACAAAACTGAATTAGCGATTGGCTTGACTTTTGTTTTCAAATCATTTTCTAGCCAACAACCAAACTGCCAAAATGAGGTAGTCGTGTTATTGTATGTAACCTAGTTGTGCGCGGAGACAGCACCAAATCAATATATTACAATATAGTCAGCGATATTAAAAATAATCGGCACAGTGACATCTGTCGGTTCGTGCTTAAAACCTTTTGAGAGCTTCCAGAAAACGGTAAGTTAGATTTTTTCGAAAAATCTGGAAGTAAATTAATAACTGGACTTAAACCAACATTTTTCGACAAAATGTATAAGAAGTTTTTCTAAAAAAATAGATATCGCAAGGAGATGTTAGCGCCTATTTTGCTTCAATCTAAAACCAGACACCCAAAATCTGTGCCAAGATTCTATATTTGAATGATCAAAATGTTCTTAGTTGCAAAACTACACGTGACCTGACTTGACCTCTAGTAAGGTTTAGTCAAGGTGAATCTATGAAAATTTAAAATGACACTTCATTATATCAAGCTAATCATCATTTTATCCCCATCGTAGTGGTATGAGTTGAGTTGTAGCACATTTTCTTAAGTGACAATGTTTATGAGGGCGCCGTAAGCCCTAAATAAGTTGAGAAAATTCGACCCATGCTTCCGTGGCCCGGGTGGCCGAGAGGTCTAGGAATCTGCCGTGAATGCAGAGGACGCTGGTTCGACTCCAGCCTTGGTCACATTTTCGCCCGTATATCATCTATTTGAGCTGGTAAATCTCTTACTTAAGAAAATGTGCCACAACCTCGGTGGGTATACATGCTATATTTATACTATATTTACACGCAATACCGAATACGGACATGGACAGATCCCTAAATCTACGTTATTGCTTGAGGTGGCAGACCGAACTGGGAACATACCTTAATCCTGAATTTTTCGTAAGCTTTATATTATTATAATTGTACCTTGATACTGACTTCATGCATACCTAGGTACCCTCATACGGTTACCCGCTGACAAGTTGAAGCGTTTCACACATCTTCATCTTACGTAATTCAGAATCGTAAATCGTAAATGTGTAACCGCGTTAGTCTGTCTGCCTGCACCAACTAGGTAGGTACAATAAATTTAGGATCCTAGTTAGGATGCCAGTTAAGACGACTGAATTAAGTATGGTGTGTGAAACGTTTAATACTAAGGTGTGTAAAATACAATAGTGCAAAATATGCATTTTGTGGTAGTTCGAATTGTCATAATAGCGCTTGACGACCTAAAGTGTCATTTTATGGAACTTGCTAACTATGTAAACAAGTCACAAGTAAATTCATCATTCAGAGACAATTTCAATATGGCGGTTTGTTTACATAGTTAGCAAGTTCCTTAGACACTTTAGATACCGCATAGCGGATACGTCGTACAACGCCATCTACTTCAGTTGTCAAAGCGGGTACAATATTTTGGACTTTACGCGCCCTGTACACAAATAGAGAAAGTAATTTGACAGCACTGAAATGTATTGACTGAGAAAATATTTGAGAATTATGGTAGGTTTCCAGCAGAACTGCTGCCAGTGTAAAAGGAACAACAGCTATGTAGGCGTTTCCAGAAAAACGTATCTTATATACTTGTTCAAAAAATTTATTATATTGCCAAAAAATATTGTTTTTTTGGCCCGTTTTGTGACATATCTCATATACATATATTTTGTATGGATCATCACAAAACTGGTACCAATTTTATACGAAAAAATGTACAATTAGACCAAGATAAGTCTGTAACGATTTTAATAACACACGCAGTGCAAGTGTTATTGTCGTATCGTAGTTTGTTGACGTTTAAAATAACACTTGCACTGGGTGTGCTATCAAAATCATTGCGACTTATCTTGGTCTAACTCTAGCCTCCTAAGGCCCAAGGTTCTACCTATAGTACTTATTCCGTTCGATGAAATTTAAATCATATTCAATTGGAACAGAGTCGCATTTGTTTTGTTTCGTTCAATTTTCAATTAATACCAAAATCAACTATTCCCTGCACTAAAAGTTCAAATTTCAGTGGCAAATTCTAGATTTTTCATTTGTATGGCTGGGGCTTAGGAGGCTAGACATTTACTTTTATACTGGGTCAAGCAGATCTTGTCAGTAGAAAAAGGCGGCAAATTTGAAAAATGTAGGCGCGAAAGGATATTGTCCCATAGAAAATTTGAATTTCGCGCCTTTTTCTACGGACAAGATCTGCTTGACCCAGTATATTAAAGGTACTCGTGATGCCCCAAATATTACATTTCTAAGTTCCTTTTCGAAAAAAGTAAAAAATATTCATTTTTCTGGAAACGTCCATCATCATCATAAGCTATGTCCGCGTTTAGGACGGCAGGCTTACTGTACACATTCTACCTAATGATTACTTGATACTAAGTAATTAGGGTTTGTTGGAGAAAATTGATATCACTGAAAAAATTACTTAATAAAAATAATAGGTAGGTAGAAAAGAAACCTTGAATTAATAAATTAAGCTAAGTGAATTTAATAACAAAAGTTCCGTGAGGCTTAAACATACGGGTCACTCACGTATTTTAAGTCGAAAATTGCTCCAAATGTCTCACTCCATAACATAACGAGCAGCTTCAACTGGAGCCCTACGCGTTGGCAGGCCGACAGTCATGAAACACGTCGAACTTCGACTTTTAAAACGTGAGTGACCCATTTTATATGAGTCACGTTTAAAAAAAATGGTTGCGTCAGTATGAAGATATCTCTATCTTCGATCAAGTATTAATAATATATGCATCTTTTTTTTGTCGCCCACCTATAGCTATACATTTTTTCACCTTAATCCATTGAAACAGGTTGAAATTTATTTTTATATGTGTTTCTTGTGCGAGAACTAGACTAGTAGATCACTACTCGCTTGTCTCACAGCCGCCTAAGGAAATAAAATGAAATATTATGTTGTTTCATAATTTTTAATGAAGTCATACAAAAATCAAATAGAGTCTGTCACATAATTGAATTCCGGGTTGAATCATCTGATCAAAGTTATTATTTTTCATAATTAGTACATAATGGCAGTGATTTAAATGATTATTATTTATTATAAATCGCACATGAGTTTCATGCTATTTCAAGTTAGCAATTGCAACTATGGGGCAAATGTACAGTCAGATATATAGGAACGGCCAAGGTGGTCACAAATATATGAACAAAGCCTCTATTTTCAAGACGTTAAAGTGCATGTACAGTTATTTTCGAGCACCTTGGCTGCTCCGATATATCTGATGGCGATTGTACATCCAATAGTTGCAATTACCAACTAAGTATCATTTCTATCATGTATCTTTAGTAAGTGTGAATATATCACAGAGCAGAAACTTCAACTGCCTGTTTGAACTGAAAATACTGTAAAAAAAATATTGTTCTTCCTCGTAAAGTAATTGTTACAAAATATCAATATTCTCCAAAAACTCCCACCAATGAGCTATGAGTATTGACAATGAAGCCTTACACTTAAGCTTACTACACTAACGTTAGTTTTGCGAGTCAAGCCTCCAAGTCTTCAAGGCTTGAGTCTTCCAGTGTATTGCTAGCTTGCTTTAGGGCATTTGTAGAATAAAATGTACCATTTATTTGTACATATAGAATGTTTTGGGTTATTTCTACTGAGTATAACAAGTACCATTGCCTACACTTAAATGAACATAGGTGGACTTTATGCGTTTTGTAATAAAGTCCGCCAATGCACAGTTAGGAGTGTTGTTGGTACAATTAGTGTAAAAAAATTGTCAGGCTTGTGACGTCAAAATCAAATCAAAATCAAAATAAAGTTTATTCATGTAGGCCTAGCAACAAGCTCTTATCAATCGTAATTAATCTTCATCATTTCACGTACGGTCAGGGAATTTAAACTTCAGTGCCATTTGCCATTTTGTACCTTGTCACAATGACAATAGTATGAGGTCCCTAGCGACTTTCATATTGATCGTCACTGTGACAAGGGGGCTGTCCATAAATTACGTCATCGATTTTTGACGATTTTTGACCCCCCCCGCCTATAATCATCCAAAAATCATGCTTCAAATGACCCCATTTCCTCCTACTTCATGCTACCGTCATCCGATGTCCAGACCCCCCCCCCCCCCCTAATTTGAAATGACGTCATTTATGAATAGCCCAAGGTACAAAATGATATGGAAATTAAATTCTTTGACTGTACATTTTATTTGTACCATCAAAACGTGACCCATTAATTTAGTCTGGAAACATGGTCATTTTTTAAATCGATAATCCTCATTCTGAGTAAAAAAGACCCAAAATTGGTCAATTATTACAAATAAATGGTACACTATTTTCTGAAAACCAACATAACTAAAACATTTCTCAAGCCTTCAAGGCTTAGGCTTAACTCGTAACACTAATAAATGTACTTGCACTATCTTATCTAGGCTGGAGCTGCCTCTTGCCCTGAAACCCCCCTTCCCTCCCCCCACAGGGTATGTACAAACTGCTAAAGAAGCAGAGAGCCTACCGCGTTCGTTCGGCGTGTTGCCTCTCTATCGCACTTGTAAATTCGTACGTAGGTGTGAGAGGGAGGCAACACGTCGAACGTGGTTCGTGGTAGGCCCTCAGACTTTAACAGTGTTTAAAGTATACTTGTTAATATGAAAGACTAAGTTGAATTTTGCCTATGGGGAGTTTTTCAATGTTTAGCCATATTTTGCTAGGTGAATATATACTTAGGTGAATCCGAGAAACTTGTACTACGGGAACCAACCAACCCCAAAATTATGATTTTTTTAATTCTCATAGAAAACTGCTACATTAAACACTTGTATGCTTAGACATGGATCCGTGCGTGGGAATTTAAATATATTGTTTTAAATGTCAAGGTTGTTTTCAATATAATTTTTTCATATTTGATAGGCAGCATTATGAGAGGTAAATCTGCCAATCTCGGGGTTTGTCCCATTGTAAAAGTTGCTATGAGCTTCCTATATCACCTCCCAAAATATGACTAAGGGTTGAAATAACACCCTGTTCATAGTTGATAACATGCTTATGATGATAATTATACAATTCTTTATCAAAGTTAAATGAAAGAAACATTTTTCAATTGAATTGATCAAGAATTTAACTTATTATTAAGATTTAGACATATTATTAGTACAGTCATGAACTTATTTTACTTTACATTGGGCATTTCACAGGGAAGTATTGGACCCTACGTGGCCCAAAAATCTCAGCATAAGTTATTGTTCTGTTTTCGTCAAATAAGACTGAACAACTAAACGATTTACATTACAAAGGCAAAATACAACATAGTCTTCCCGAACCAAACCCAGAAAAACCAGCTCCAGGTCAACTCGGCCGCACTGTGATGTGTTCGAAATAAATAAGTCCGCTTACACACTAGAGCGTCCGGATCACAACCGACGCCGCCTCAGGGCCCGCAGGCGCGCCCGGCGCAACCGCGCGGATTATATGTCCCCGTTCTGACTGATCCCAATCCTCTTGATGAACTCCTCCTGCAGCATCACTGTTTTAATCATGTTTGGGTGCTGAGAGTAGGACAGGTCGGGCGCTGCGCCGAACGCAGGCGTTTCTAGCAGGACTTGCTGACCATTGCTGAGTGCTCCTGTGTCTACAGTGCTCCAATATGCTTCGCTCGGTGATGTGGTGTTCACGCCCGGCGGAGGCGCCGCTGGCGCTCCCGTATACCTGAAGTATGGGTTCTTCAAGTCTAATGTGTTGCAGGATGTGATATTTGTGCCTTCTAGGTTTATTTCCATCGTCACATCGTAGCTCTGTCGCTTATTCGCTAGTAACAGCACTCGTCCAGTTAAAGCTTGACCTTGTTTCGCGAAAATCGGAGTTTCAAGTAGACAGCGCACCTGGTACCAATGTGTGAGAGGCTCCGTCGGTGCCGTAGACAGCCAGATCGGCTGTGTGCTGCCGGCGAATAATACATCAAACCAGAAGGCAAGTCCGTGGCATGTTCCTGATTGTGTCATTTCAAATCGGAATGGTACTTCTATGCGATGCAGATCCGTCTCATTAGCATTAAGGAAGTCAACTACATGTCTCACCGATCTTGCCATGCAGATGCGGACGTCAAATGTATCTACAATAGGCTGTCTAAAGTATTCCTTCATTGCTGCAGTCCGGAGAGCACTTAAATCTACCCCGTGGAAGCATGTCTGGTACCAGAAGTTAGCCTTATTGTACTGTTCCATGAAGAGAGCGTCATCGGTGAACGGTGCTATGTGTAAGTCGCCTCTAGTGGGGTACATGTTTCCATTCGGTTTGAGCCACTTCTTAGCATGCAAATAGGTTTCTAACATCCGTTCATTGTACAGCATATAGCCCATAGGCTCGGAGATTATCACATCTACAGTCTCAGGAAGCTCTATCTCTTCAATCTTTCCGGCTACAACCGTGATCCGGTCGTGGAGCGCGTTCGCGCGAACTAGAGCTTGCGCGTGGTGCGCCATGTTACTGGCTTCCACTGCGTAAACCTTACGAGCACCAGCCTGGGCGGCGAAGAACGACAATATACCTGAACCGGCTCCAACGTCCAACACCACTTTATTCTTAAAGTCGTTGATATTAGATAAAATGGCGCGCTGATATGTACTCGTCCGTACGTAATCCTGCATCATGTTTTGCTGCTGGCTCAAGTAACCGTAAAACTGGAAATACTGGAGCGCCGAGGAGTCTTCCGTCCGCACCGTGAACACCGACGACGAGCGGCCAGCTTTGATTTTGCTGACCAGCAGGTGGAAATTCTGGCAATCGACATCCGATGCGAATTTGAAGAACAGTGTTTCATTGTCTATCGTGAAGATGTAACTCTGGGCCGCCACGCGCGAACACTCGCTCTGGCTGTGCACCGGGAACTCCAGGACCTCCTGTGCCAGCACCGGGTCCGCACGGATCACTTTAACACTCAACCCTTGAGGATCGTAATCCACGTTTACGTTTGTAGGAAAATTGAAACGCGGCGTCAGGGCGCCGTCATTGTTGACGGCTGAGACCGTCACGGCGCGAAACGTGTTCGCCATTTTATCACAACTACCGCGGCTACTGTTTAGCTTATTGTGCACAATACAAGCGTCCGGGCAAACAAAGAAAATGCCCGTTTTCGGGAGGCCGGTGCAAAATCGATCACTCACAAACTTCCTCCCTCCTTCGATTTGTCTATGGACACAGCGGCGGCAGCGTGCACTTGCTTTTTTTCGTCTGCAGTAGGGCAATGAAAATGTTGAAAACAGCCATAATAACCTGTTTAATTAAAAATAAAGTCATTATAAATGATTAAAATTAGCTATAATGAAGGACTTAAATAAATAAACTCAAATTATTTGTAATAAATTTGTTTTGTTAAAACAAATTTCCATAGACAATAAAGCTTTGTTCACACTAACAAGATGTTTATACTGTTGGAAAACCGGTAGTCGGTTTTGGTTCGACTCTAGGCTACGTCAATCAAATGTCAAAATTGTCAAATTCACATTGTTGTTTGAGGTTAGAAAATCAGTTTCAGGGTGCTTCTTAATTTATTGAAACCATGAGTAAAAAGGTAAAAGATTTAAAATGGCAGTCCGTAGCTTTAGACGGCTTTCCCGCGTCCATGGGAGACAAATTACAGGGATTTATAGGCTTGGAAGAGTGTACAAGTTACAGTCTCGATAAAGAAAGACCACGCAATAAAAAGGTATGTTTTTAAGTTATTTAACAGACATTGATTGGAAAATCCTAGTGAATATTATCATATACTCTATCAAAATTATATGTATTAGCTATGAAGTCTCACATTCTGCAGTTTTGGGGTAAAAAAAAACTATTGGCTGATAACCTCCTCAGACATAATAGTTAAGAAAAACGATTATAAAACATCATTTAAACACGTTTTTGTGTCACACTTTCAGAAAAAGGAGCAAAAGAAACGCAAAAACACTAAATCCATCGAAGAAACGATACAAAAACAGATTCCAAATAAAAAAACGAAACTTAGCAATGGTTTCGTTGTGGAGTCCTGCGATACTGTTACACCTTCTCTTACCAATGAAGATAATACAGACAGTAAAGAGAGCACGAATAATAAAATTCTACCACCTGGCAAGAAGGCTAAAACTAGAAAGAAACTTGGTGAGAATGTAGCGGAGGTGGAGTCCCAGTTGACGCCTGAAGACATGCTGTCATGGGCAGAGTTCAAGTTGCCGGAGGAGATCACGCGGGCTCTCATGGAGCTTGGCTTCAAGCAGCCGACTAAGATACAGCAGCTGTCACTGCCTGCTGCCATCCATGGTATGTTATTGACTACTTTTACCAAAAGAAGTTGTAATTTTATAATTTGTGACTTGTTTTTAAATTAATCCTTGTCTATGCATGATAAGGATTCGGGGCGATTTGTCAGTGAGTAATCTTTATGTATTTTTTTAAGAACAAATTTTTTCTGCTCTATGGAGCACAACTGAGGTTGGAGACCACAATTTTTAGGGTTCTGTACCCAAAGGGTAAAAACGGGACCCTTTTACTAAGACTCCACTGTCCATCTGTCTGTTGGTCTGTCACTCTCCCTAGGGAGTTATAGCTCTTTTTTAATTATAGCACTAATTAATTCAACCAGGTTATGGAGTGGCCAATTACTCTGTAGTGGCCAACTATAGCAGTCACCCTACTATGTTCTATGTATATCGCTATTGATCATGACAATCTCTGTATATTTCAGGCCGCAGAGATATCCTGGGTGCAGCCGAGACGGGGAGCGGTAAAACCTTAGCCTTCGGTCTACCCATCCTCACCGGCATCTTAAGACTAAAAGAGAAAGCACAAGCAAAAGGCCTAGACGTGTATGAGATCCCGTACAAAAAAAGTAGTAAGAAGAAATCGGTACCCGAGCCTCCGAAAAAGCAATTTAAAAAGAAAAAGAATAAAATAAAGAATAAGAATAAAAAAGAGACTTCATCAGAAGATGGCTACAGTAGTGGAGAAGATGAGGAAGATAAGAATGAAGAAAGTAAAGATAAGGGACTTAAAGATGATGATGGTGATTTTATAGAAGAAATCGAAGTGCCGGTTAAAAAGAAGGAGTTATCGACAGATGAAGGGAACGATAGTGACGACAGTGCGGATTACGTGCATCTTTCTGACATATTTGACGGTGATGATGATTCTGATGATGGAAATGAGAAAGAGGGTGAAAAATCAGACAATAATGATGATGATGAAATTGAGAATGGTGGAAGTGGTGAAGATACGGAGAGTCAAGATGAAGTTGATGGCGATGAGGGAGGTAAATGTTTTATATCTATCTATCTATCTATATAGCCTTTTGTTTCCGATCCTTGGGTTTAAAAGCTTTTTTTTGAAATGTTATCGTGTTTTCTACAAAATGTCCCGCAGTTCGGTGTGCCTCTTGGCATAGGCCTCCTCCAACCTTCTCCACTGTACTCTGTCTTCTGCAACTCTGGACCAGTAAGGCCCCAAGGTTAAGCGGATTTCATCTACCCATCTTGTTTTTGGATGTTTTTGTTTTCTTCTTCCGTCTCTTGGGTACCATATGGTAACTTGTTTGCTCCATTTGTCTAATTTGCATCTCAGCATGTGTCCTGTCCACCCCCACTTTAGATGGTCTATCCGACTTAGTATGTCTATAACCTTGGTTTTACTTCTTATCGCTGAATTTGAGATTTTGTCATTTAGCTTGACTCCTAGGATACTTCTCTCGATTGCCCTTTGACATTTTGCCAATTTTTCTCTATCCTTGGCTGTAAGTGACCATGTCTCACATCCATAGGTTATGCATGGTAGAATACAGGTGTTGAAAGTCTTTCTCTTAATGTGCATACTGATATCTTTGTTTTTCATTATTTCTTTTAAAGACCAGTACTTTTTCCATCCACAAGCTATTCTTTTGTTAACTTCCTTGGCCATTGAGTCTTTAGGGGAAATAATTTGTCCCAAGTAGACATATTCACTCACATATTCATAGGTGTTTCCATTTGCTTCTATGTTTATCTCTTTGGTATTGGTCATCAGTTTTGTTTTGCTCGCATTCATTTCTAGCCCTACCCTACTGCTCATAACTGCTAGCGACTCTATCATGTGTTTTAATTTAATTGGGCATTCTTCTAATAGGATTATGTCGTCTGCGAATCTTAGGTGATTTAGACTGTTTCCATTGATCTTGAGGCCATAAGCTTCCCAGTCCAGTTGTCTGAAGATATGTTCCAGTACGGCATTGAACAACTTAGGTGATAATGGGTCGCCTTGTCTGACTCCTCGGTTTATTGGAAAAGGGGCTCCTTTTGATTCTAGTTTTATTCGACTATTGCTCTTTTTGTAAATGTTTTTGATTAATTCTATGTAGGTGCTACTCACTCCTTGTTCGCTTAGACTATACCATATGTATTCGTGATTCAGGTTATCAAAAGCTTTGGAGTAATCAATGAAAGCAATGTATGGGGGCTTCTGATATTCATTATATTTTTCCATTACTTGTTTGATTGTGTGGATGTGGTCAATGGTACTGAAGTTTTTCCTGAATCCTGCCTGCTCAAGTGGTTGGTTTTCATCCAGTGTTTGTGTGATTCTTTCTAGGATTATTTTTGCAAAGACCTTGTTTATATACTTTTGTTTTTTTGGCTAAGGGTCTAAAACTAGAGATGCCAAGAATATTCGGCAACTATTCGATTTCCGCCTATTCGGCCACTTTGCCGAATATTGGGTATCCGGCCCAATGTTGTCTACTATTCGGCCGAATACCGAATATATGTTGCACCTGCCTAATATGAAAAATTACATATTAAAAATTATAAACCAAGCCAAGGTACCACCTCTGGAGTTGCAGGAATCCATAGGCTACGGTGACTGATTACCATCAGGCGGGCCGTATGCTTGTTTGCCACCAATGTGGCAAACAACCGGTACCGGACCGCTAATTCTTTTTTTGTTGCGTTTGTTATTGTCAGGAGAAGGTTCTATGAAAATGAAATGAAAATTAATGTTCTTCAGAAAAGCCAAAAAAAAAGATAGATATAGGTCGCCGGGTCATCTAGTCTGTAATAAACTTAAGGGCCACTTGTACCATTCCACTAACCTGGGGTTAACCGGTTAAACCTGGCGTTACCATGGTTACCAGTACAATTTGACATTAGGTTAACGGTTTAACCGCTTAATCCCGGGTTAGTGGAACGGTGCAAGTGGGCCTTAGTGTCT
This sequence comes from Cydia splendana, assembly GCF_910591565.1. NCBI lineage: Eukaryota > Metazoa > Arthropoda > Insecta > Lepidoptera > Tortricidae > Cydia > Cydia splendana. The sequence continues at coordinate 293,168 of NC_085979.1, forward strand.
ATGGATAGCAGGTTTGTAACCATCCAATATTTTAGAATTTTTTTACTAACACAAACATATTATTTCCAGGCATGGGCTGTGTGAAAGTGATAGACAACATAGAGCTGCCGGGGACAGAGACGGTCCGCACCGGCAGCCCTCTCTACGCTCTCATTCTAACACCCACCCGGGAGCTGGCCATGCAGATATCCCAGCATTTGAAGGCTGTTGCCAAGTATACAGGTATTTTATAGCACGTGTAGGGTAATTTGCCAGTAACTGGCCACCGGCCAATAACTGGCCACCCTAAACTAAACATGAATTCTAGTCACCAATAAACAGAATTCATTTTGGTATAAGGTGGCTAGTTATTGAAGACTGGCCAGTTATTGAAACCTTATACTAAAATGAATTCTGTTCCAGGGTGGCCAGTTACTAACAGGTGGCCAGTTACTGGCGAAATACCCTATATACAAATAATACCGTTTATTCGCCTTTTGATAGTACGATAATGGTAAAATTATGACGATTATTAGATTTGAAATATTCTGATAAACAATAATTTACATTCATACATACATACATACAATCACGCCTATTTCCCGGAGGGGTAGGCAGAGACCACGGATTTCTACTTGCTGCGATCCTGACATACCTCTTTCGCTTCCTTCACTTTCATAACATTCCTCATACACGCTCGCCGGTTTAGGGTGCTCCTGACCTGGCCTTTCTTCAGGATTACAACAATACAAACAATAATTTATTTGCAGATAAAAGAGTTAAGATTACATGTGTTAGTGTAAAATAATATATAACATTTTCTAAATGTTTTAAACAGTATACATGCAACTCCATGTGTTTTGAAATTTCTAATATGGGAAACACGGTACTACTAACGCCATCCAGCGGCGAGCGTCATAACTAAAGAAGCTACCAATATTATAAGCAGTTATGAAATGTTGTAGAGAACCATAGAAGGTAGGATCGTATAGAAGTGGTATACGCGTGCCACGGTGAGGGACAAAACATACGCAAATGCGACACTGTGATTGGTCGAATTCATTTGTTGCCCACCATTATCCATACTAAAAAAAAAGGTGGGGAACAAATAAAATGTGAGACTGTGACAAGGACAAACAATAATAGCTCTTTCGCTGCTACTCCTACTGAAAGATACATAAGACTATCTAGTTCTGTCAGTTTGGGGGTAACTCATGCCAGATCCAGGTATATTCTAGATTCATGTAGAGAACATAGTACTACTAGCGCCATCCGACGGCGAGGAGCGGGACTATAGTTATTGAAGCGGTCAGAAGATGGCGCTGTTCTGGCTATTGTACACTAACTTGCTAAATATATATTTCTTAATGTAATAAAATGCACAGTTTATGGAGAAAACTAGGTAAAACATTTTTTGTAATGATTATAAATCGGCCAAGAACAGTCTGTGATAAAATTTTGACCTTATCACTGCATCTTATAAAAAAAAAACCCCGCCGCGTCTGTCTGTTTGTATACTTTGTATGTTCGCGATAAACTCAAAAACTACTTAACGGATTTTCATGCGGTTTTCACCTATCTATACAGAGATTCTTGAGGAAGGTTTAGGTATCTAATTTGTTAGAGGTCGCTAGTCAACAATAATTTTGTGAAACTGATTTCAACAGGTATTCGCATAGCGACGGTGGTAGGCGGCATGGCGGCGGTGAAGCAGGAGAGGGAACTCAAGCGGAACCCTGAAATAGTGGTGGCCACTCCGGGGAGGCTGTGGGAGCTGGTGTCCAGAGGAGAACCGCATCTACAGCAGTTACCTAGTGTAAAGTGAGTGTAACACACAGACAGACAGACATATACCTGAAATAGTGGTGGCCACTCCGGGGAGGCTGTGGGAGCTGGTGTCCAGAGGAGAACCACATCTACAGCAGTTACCTAGTGTAAAGTGAGTGTAACACACAGACAGACGGACAGACATATACCCTGAAATAGTGGTGGCCACTCCGGGGAGGCTGTGGGAGCTGGTGTCCAGAGGAGAACCACATCTACAGCAGTTACCTAGTGTAAAGTGAGTGTAACACACAGACAGACAGACAGACAGACAGACATATACCCTGAAATAGTGGTGGCCACTCCGGGGAGGCTGTGGGAGCTGGTGTCCAGAGGAGAACCGCATCTACAGCAGTTACCTAGTGTAAAGTGAGTGTAACACACAGACAGACAGACAGACATATACCCTGAAATAGTGGTGGCCACTCCGGGGAGGCTGTGGGAGCTGGTGTCCAGAGGAGAACCACATCTACAGCAGTTACCTAGTGTAAAGTGAGTGTAACACACAGACAGACAGACAGACATATACCCTGAAATAGTGGTGGCCACTCCGGGGAGGCTGTGGGAGCTGGTGTCTTGAGGAGAACCATATCTACAGCAGCTACCTAGTGTAAAGTGAGTGTGACACACAGACAGACAGACATGTACCTTGAAATAGTGGTGGCCACTCCGGGGAGGCTGTGGGTGCTGGTGTCCAGAGGAGAACCACATCTACAGCAGTTACGTAGTGTAAAGTGAGTGTGACACACAGACAGACAGACAGACATGTACCTTGAAATAGCGGTGGCCACTCCGGGGAGGCTGTGGGTGCTGGTGTCCAGAGGAGAACCACATCTACAGCAGTTACCTAGTGTAAAGTGAGTGTAACACACAGACAGACAGACAGACATATACCCTGGAATAGTGGTAAATAGCTGGAATGGTGGAAAATTTTGGAATCTTCTCATAGTATATTTTAAGTTAGTGTCAAAAACGAAATTTTCCGTTTTCAAAGTTAAGTTTCTTTTGTTTCTGTCGAGAACTTTTCCAACTTTTTGGAAGCTTTGCGCAACTTTTTGGAAAATTCGTGTAACCTACTTTACTTTCTTTACAGATTCCTTGCCATCGACGAGACCGACCGTATGATCGAGCGGAACCACTTCGAGGAGCTTCATCCGTTGCTCGAGAGGCTCAACTACGACGAGGCACAAAGAAACTCGCGACAGAACTTCGTCTTCTCAGCCACGTTGACTCTAGTTCACGATCTGCCAGCGCATATGAAGGGAAAGAAGGTATGCGCACAGAAAACTATTATTTACTACAGTAGCTCAACTTATAGACACAGAGGAACTCGCGACAGAACTTCGTCTTAGCTACCGAATGGACCGTTCTAGTATCCAAAGTTTTAGTAGGAATGTTGGTACACAATGTGAGGTCCCTAGCGACTTTAATATTGATTGTCACCGTGACAAGGTACAATACGGTCAATCACTTTTTATTTATGTAGACGTGTGACGTTCATAGCTGACAAAACTATGATCCAACGATTTTGGCAACTTGACAGGTTGGCGTCACCCATACGACTAACTAAATATAGGTTCCGGAACATATATTTAATGGCTCACGATCGTGCGCCTGGTACCATATCTACCTCAATTTACTTACATCTATGGATACGGTATGGATATTAAATTCTTTGACTTACAATGAGGCGAATGATATGCCCAGTAGTTTTAAAGGCTTGTGATGATGATCAATTTATCCGTATAGACAGAGTTTTTTAAATGGGACATTAGGGGATATCTGACACTATTAGAACTGGTTCTATTAGAACCTGGTTCTATTAGAACTGGTTCTATTAGAACCTGGTTCTATTAGAACCTGGTTCTATTAGAACTGGTTCTATTAGAACTGGTTCTATTAGAACCTGGTTCTATTAGAACCTGGTTCTATTAGAACTGGTTCTATTAGAACTGGTTCTATTAGAACCTGGTTCTATTAGAACTGGTTCTATTAGAACTGGTTCTATTAGAACCTGGTTCTAAACCAGGTAATTCACCAGTAACTGGCCACCGGCCATTAACATTATTATATTAAAATTATTTTAGTAAAATTAATTCTGTGTATAGTGAATAGAATTACGTTTTACTTTAGGGTGGCCAGTTACCCCATATATTAGTTATTTTTTGTGCAACAGTTTTCGTATAGTCAAAATGTTTGTTCCTAAAACTAAAATATAAATATGAAATACTTGTTTTATAACAAATATAAGTTCTGTTTATGTGTAACGTTAATTGTTTTTATATTGGTCTGTACAGGTGACAAAACGCGGCAAGATAATAAACAGAAAGATCGAGAAGATGACTTCGAAACAGAAGATCGGTCGGCTGGTCACACTCATCGGCATGACCGAACCTAAAGTCGTTGACATCACATCCGACAACCTGGGTGAGTACCTACGAGCATAGAATAAATAATAGTACTAGGTACAGAAGACTCACTCTCTAACAAAACGCGTCTGTTACGATCGGGACAGATATGGCCGCTAGGTGGCGCCAGCGCCACGCGCGGCTTATGGCTAGCCACCAAAATTGGTGTGGAACGGATGTACTTGTAGCTACCTGTTGCAAACCGACGAAATCGCGGAGTGAGCCACGCCTGGTACGAGTATGTGTATGACCGCAGCAATATTTGCTAAGCGGGCGAGGCGTTCAATATGAATTTGACGCGACTATATTGTTAAGAGAATAAGAGCGTGTCAAGGTAATTTTGAACACCTCAGCTTGTACACTCGGGCACAAATTTAGAGGAACGCAAAAAAAGATTAATGACTAGTTATTGAAATTACTTTAGGTGATATAATCCCGTAATTATACCTTTCTTTTTAGGGTTCCGTACCCAAATGGTAAAACGGGACCCTATTACTAAGACTCCGCTGTCCGTCCGTCCGTCCGTCCGTCCGTCTGTCACCAGGCTGTATCTCACGAACAGCTGTATGGCTGTATTTCTGTTGCCGCTATAACAACAAATACTAAAAACAGAATAAAATAAAGATTTAAGTGGGGCTCCCATACAACAAACGTGATTTTTGACCGAAGTTAAGCAACGTCGGGCGGGGTCAGTACTTGGACGGGTGACCGTTTTTATAGATAATGGTACGGAACCCTTCGTGTGCGAGTCCGACTTGCACTTGGCAGGTTTTTTTTGTGTTCTTCTAAATTTGTCCTTCTTCCTCGCGTTGTCCCGGCATTTTTACCACTGCTCATGGGAGCCTGGGGTCCGCTTGACAACTAATCCCAAGAATTGGCGTAGGCGCTAGTTTTTACGAAAGCGAGTGCCATCTGACCTTCCAACCCAGAGGGGAACCTAGGCATTATTGGGATTAGTCCCGTTTCCTCACGATGTTTTCCTTCACCGAAATAAATATCAAATGATATTTCGTACATATTCCGAAAAACTCATTGGTACGAGCCAGGGTTTGAACCCGCGACCTCCGAATTGAAAGTCGCACGCTCTTACCGCTAGGCCACCAGCGCTTCTCTCAATTTGTCCATGAGTATATAAGTATACTTAAGTACATAGAAAACACCCATGAGTCAGGAACATATTATTATATCCATCACACAAATAAAATAAAACGTACACTAATTTTACTAAATAAATTTTAATAAATAAAAGTAAACAATCAATTGGTACATTTTCGGGTAGTTATAACATTTATTGGTTAACCAACTAAATACAAAACCGCCTGGATCAGTCACTGAACGTCGTGACTTTAACCTACATTATTTGATCATGTAATCTACCCTCAACTGGCTTAAGGAGCCATTTAAGGGTGTATTTTGTGTACTTTTATTTAAATACCTCCTAAAGATACAGAAAATAGTATTACTTATGCGTTTTGTTTTCAATTTGACAGGCACAGCGGAGACCCTGACAGAATGTAAGATAGCGTGCGCCTTCGAACACAAGGACGCTTATCTTTATTACATTTTAAAACGACACCCCGGGAGGACTATAGTCTTCTGCAACGCCATTGGCTGCGTCCAACGGTGAGTTAAATGAAATCAATCTTGCTACTATGTTTAAAATGGGTGTCATTCTGAATTCCTAACAACGTTTGTCCTAAAGTCACTTGCCCTAACTGGTTTGTCCTAATGGGCACATGCCCTAACGATCAATTGTCATAACGATTATTTTCCATAATGTATGGTTCTGAAAAATGGTTAGGTTTTAGAACTTGCTGCCACAAAAGTGGGTTAGGTTAGGGTTAGAACTGCGAGTATCGGAGGTCTACAATCGAGTTCCCGTAACCCCGCCAACAAAGCGCGCGGCGGAACACCCCAGGGGGTTTAGTCCGTGGAAGTCGGACATACCCACTGAGCTTCTCCCGGGCCAGTGGGATCCATAAAGGATTCCCCCTGGGTCATCAAAAAAAAAAAAAAAAGGGTTAGAACTGCGACCCTCGCGAAAAAGAAAATATGCTTAATAACATTAGGATAAGTAATCAATAATTAGGGAAAACAAAATTAGGGTTTTTAGTGTTAGGACAACAGATCATTATGACAAACAATATTAGGGAATGCAAAGATAGGAGAAAAGACTTTAGGGATTCAGATATAGATCCTTTAAAATTCATTTATGAACGTTACATGACTGTCTTTGGGTCACAGACTTATAGGCCCCGTGCATAAACTAGGGGGCAGCATATGAGCCTTAAGATTTTTGGCGCTAGGCGTAAATGTGTCGTTTATGCTTCCGATGTAGCCCACAAGATGGCAGAACCTACTATGCACAAGGAAACGTACCGACAGAACGGTAGATGGTAGCACTTGCTTTGACAATGTACACGTGCACATATGTTTCCGATTCAGGCCACAATATGGCAGACCCTCCAACGCGCACGGTCCCTATATGTACCGAATAGCTTCGGAGCAAATAGGCTGCGACAGACAAACAGACAGAATGATCCTAAAAGGGTGTTTCCTTTTTAGGGTTCCGTACCCAAAGGGTAAAACGGGACCCTATTACTAAGACTTCGCTGTCCGTCCGTCCGTCCGTCCGTCCGTCTGTCACCAGGCTGTATCTCACGAACCGTGATAGCTAGACAGTTGAAATTTTCACAGATGATGTATTTCTGTTGCCGCTATAACAACAAATACTAAATAAAATAATAAAATAAAGATTTAAATGGGGCTCCCATACAACAAACGTGATTTTTGACCAAAGTTAAGCAACGTCGGGAGTGGTCAGTACTTGGATGGGTGACCGTTTTTTTTTGCTTTTTTTTTTGTTTTTTTTTTTTTTACATTATGGTACGGAACCCTTCGTGCGCGAGTCCGACTCGCACTTGCCCGGTTTTTTATTTCCTTTTGATGTACGGAACCCTAACCCTGTGCGGAGATATATGTATAAGTGGTATGTTGTCTTCCAGGTTAGCCCAGCTGCTGTCCCTACTGAAGTGCCGCCCTCTGCAGCTGCACGCCAGCCTGCAGCAGCGGCAGAGACTCAAGAATCTAGAGAGGTACAAACGGCTACACTGCTAGCTGTACATCGGTGGACCTAATACAGGGATAAGGTCCACCGATGTACAGTTAACAGTGTGGCCGACGGTATGTTTTAGTCAGTGTCAACTATATAGATACGGCCATAGTCTAATAAAACATGGTCTTCCATTCCCAGAGTGACACGGGTCTACGTCACAACAACATGGCCGCTATATATAGCGCTATCGCATATTATCATATAGCGCTGTCGCATGATGACGTAGGCGCGTGTCAGTTAGGTGACCTAGAAAAGACGGGAATGGAGTACCAGGCGGAGTATATTATTATACCATGGATACGGCCAAATTGCCCAAACATCGTTTGTTACCATAGGAATAAGGATGTGTACCAGGGACCGTTACGCGTTAGGTATAACTAAAAATCAAAATATCTCATACCTTTCACTATATTATTATTTTTATCTTTTTTTTTGTTACACAACACAAATTTATCTTATCTTTATCTTTTATCTTTATCTTTATCTTCAAAGCAGGGATGATAAAATTAATACATTAAAACCTAAAGGCTCTAAAACTAAAATACTACTAAATATAAAACACATATAGTATGTATATTATTATTTCTTTGATATTATAGAATAGTATTTAAGTAAGGATAATGAATGATCAGATTAGCTAAATTAAGTGCAAAAATATACATAAACAACCGAGACACCGAAATTGAATACCGGATAATTTGTATGAGAAATATACCGGTATTCGGTCCCTGAGGAGGGTGGGCGATGGTATGTTTTCCGTGTGGAAAACATACCATACAAATAAGGATGTGTAAAAATATGGACGCATACAACTTACTCAAAAATATGTCCCATAGTTCTTAATTCGCTGACATAAGCGCTATGGGACATATATTTGAGTATGTGTGCACCCATATTTTTACACTTGACTGTACCTACCGATATCCTGTATATTATTTATTTATTTAAAATTTGAGTCAGGCAACAAGGCCCATATTACAAATACCTTACAGACTAACATACATATGTATTTTATAAACTTAAAAACAAAATCACCCTGTATTTGGCTCACAGAACACCGCCTCTAGAAACCTAATATTGGCCATTTTGTTCCCGACGCAAATCACCAAACTGTGAGGTGCGGGAGGGGTGCTCACGGCGTTGCGATTGGTCGTTTCAAACATGGCGCGCTGACACGTGTAAGGGTAGGGATGGGACATGTTCATTACAGGTAGTGGTTACTGCTACCAGTGATACCGAAATTTATTGTGGTAAAATTGTTACCAATTTAGAATACTTAGAGTAAACTTACTTAATAATTATATTGATTAATTTAATATTTTATTAAGTAATTTAACAATGTACCTGAAATGTTTACTTAACATATTAGGGCATTTCTGTTTAAAGTACCCAGAACATGAATTTTAAATTTTAGAATTTTTATATTATTTCCACTCAGAATCGCAATCTTTCGATACGAGAAAAAAGTGTCGCCAAAATCTCATACAATTATTTTCTTTTGTCCGTTTTATTAAGGTCATAGAAGGTTGTATTGAAAACATATTCAAATGGACCAATAACATATGCCTATTACAAATCAACTCCGAGTTGTCTCGCACTTCTTTGAAGTTCATCATCAGGTCCATTTCGTGACATGAGACCTAACTGCTCACCTAGAGGATTCTAAAAAACCCATACAACATATGTCTAAGACATACCAACACCGAGTTCCCTCGCACTTCTTTGAAGTTCATCATCAGGTCCATCTCGTGACATGAGACCTAACTGCTCACCTAGAGGATTCTAAAAAACCCATACAACATATGTCTATCACAAACCAACACCGAGATCCCTCGCACTTCTTTGGAGGTCATCATCAGGTCCATCTCGTGACATGAGACCTAACTGCTCACCTAGAGGATTCTAAAAAACCCATACAACATATGTATATCACAAACCAACACCGAGTTCCCTCGCACTTCTTTGAAGTTCATCATCAGGTCCATCTCGTGACATGCGGCCTAACTGCTCCGCCAGGCCAGCCTAAAGGATTCTAAAAACATTTACACAACATATTACCTATATATTATGTCTAAAATGGTACAACACGGTATGACGAAGCACGAAGTTTCCGCAACTGAAAAACCATCATCGTCACATCACTAGTCGAAAGGGAAAGGGATAGCGCATTGCATTTTCAAGTTGACGAAAAGGGACGGACATACTTCGCCTCTGCTTACGACCAGTATAAAATGAACCCCGCGGACAAGAAACATTATTCAATGAAATAATGAATTTGACTTTCCTGTGGGATGTTATTCCATCTGTTTCGTAAGTCGATGTCTTAGATGACTTGCCACACCATTTTACGCTGCAATATCCCATGATTTCCCAATGAATTCAATAGTTTACGATTTATTTTCTTAGACTCGTGCACACTGCTAACAGGTCGTAACCTTGGGCGCAACTGATCGGAGTGGCGCGCGAACAATCTTATATTTGACCTATACACCATACGGGCGGTGGCCGCGAGTCGTCCTATAAGCTCGGTCTATAGGGGTTGGTCCGTGATTTGGCTACTCCACTGTACAGCTTTAGTTCTTGGATTTGGCCACATAAGAGGCCATATGTGACGTTCTCAATCAAAAGGTAACACTTTGTAGCTTGTAGCTTACATAAGGACGCTCTGACAGGTTATTCGTATAAAGATACACGCAAATTACGTCTTTATGGTAAGCGACAGAGTAGTACCTTTTGATTGAGTCACATATATGGCAGTTATAATATTCAACTCTAATAACAGCTATGAAATTTAAACGAATAATTTTTATTTTCCGAATTGGTGTAAATAATAGATGTAAGATGTATAGAAATATGTTTGAAAATTGTGACCTGTAATACCTTATTACCAATAAATGATGTCTATGTCTATGTCTATATGGCATGCAGTGAAGGGTTAATGTTATTTGTTGGTAGGTTCAGAGACGACCCGCACGGGGTCCTGATAGCGACCGACGTAGCAGCGAGAGGGTTGGACATACCGAACGTAGACCATGTGATACATTATCAAGTGCCCAGGACCGCCGAGGTAAGTACACTTCGACACCAGGCCCCAATTTCACCACGGCTACAATTGTCAGTGACATATGTCGAGCGACAATTGTCAAGCGACAGGTGACATATTACAATTTTATAAAATATTTTCTATAGAAATATTTACAAACATGACAGGCATTTTGCTACAATTGTATGTATTACAATTATGTTATGAAACAAGAATTATTTTTTCTAGTCGACATATTTGTAGAATTGTCGGTGAATCTTGACAGGAAATGAGTTATATGTCGGAATTTCGTGACAATTGTCGTGTTTCTTGTGACAATTGTCATAAACTTAGCAAGAGAAATATCTGTTTTTTTCCGATATAGTAAAGTTTTTTTAATAATACAATGATGGTGGCAAACAGAAATACGGCCCGCCCGATGATAAGCGGTAACCGCAGCCCATGGATGCCTGTGACGTCAGCAACAGTGATGTTTTACAATTGTCGCACCTGTCACCGTGATGAAATTGGGGCCAGCTCTAGACCTTGACATAAATAAAAACAAGTACAAAATTGTAACAAAAGTACTAAGTCCTAAATTAAATATGATACCAAAGACATATGTAACTTCGTATAAGACGAATAAAGTCTAAGGAAAAAACGTGCCTCGGAATTCAAGTAAAAGTCATTCTCGAATAGATGCCGCACACACCTTTAGCCTATCCTCGGCTAGATGGTGTGACGAAACCGTTTCATATTTAACAATTTTAACACATAAATATCAGTAAATGAACATGGATCAAAATGATATAAAAATAATAAAATCATTTATCCATATACAATACATTTTTTGATAAATTTATACGTTTTCATTTTGAGTTTTAGTCGTGTGTCGATAGATGGCAGTAAATTTACTGTGACTACAAAATTTACAATGACAGGACCCCTCTATACTATCTATTCTTTTTGATGATACTAAGGTACTGAAAAAAAAAATCTACGACATTCCGCAAATAATGAAAACGTTTCAAACATGTTTGAGTTGCGTACTATAGTCTATATCTTTAGGTATTTAAATAAAAGTAAACAAACAATTTGCAATTTTTCGGGTAGTTATAACATTTATTGGTTAACCGACCAATTACAAAACCGCCTAGATCTGTCACTGGACGACTTGACTTTAACCTACATTTTTTGATCGTGTAATGTTTTCATCTACCCTCTACTGGCTTAAGGAGCCATTTGAGGGTAGATTTTGTTTACTTTTATTTAAATACCTAAAGATACAGAGTATAGTCGCGAATTATTGACGGACTCGCTTCAGCTCGGCCGTATAACTCAACCGCGTTCTAGCTCTATCGTTTTCTACAGTAATGGTTATCTATTTACAAGAATGCGTGCCGAATATTTCCAGATATACTTCGTTTTTTTTTTAAGATTAGAATTTTTCTAACCTCATAAGTAGTAGTGTCAATAAACTTTTTCTTCTGAAATGCTAGGGTTCCTGCGATATCTAATATTGCGATACAATAATATGTAAACGATACTATAATTCAGTGTATAGTTACTCAGATTTTTTTGGAGGAAAAGTCACCACTATTTATGAGCTTATAAAATCTTTATACTCTAAAAAAACGCAGTATTTATATTGAAGATTCCCATCGGTGATCCAACTTACCCTCTTAGCTCCACCGTTTGCTACATATGTAAATGTTTGTCTGTCTGTCTACAGAACTACGTCCACCGAAGCGGCCGCACGGCTCGAGCCAACAAGGAAGGCCTGACCATCCTCATGATGGAGCCCCAGGAGGCCTTCAGATACGCCAAGTTGTGTATCACGCTTAATAAGAGTGAGTATTCAATCATTCAATCAATCAATCAGACAAGGAAGGCCTGACCATCCTCATGATGGGGCCCCAGGAGGCCTTCAGATACGCCAAGTTGTGTATCACGCTTAATATTAAGAGTGAGTATTCAATCATTCAATCAATCAATCAGACAAGGAAGGCCTGACCATCCTCATGATGGAGCCCCAGGAGGCCTTCAGATACGCCAAGTTGTGTATCACGCTTAATTAGAGTGAGTATTCAATCGTTCAATCAATTAATCAATCAGACAAGGAAGGCCTGACCATCCTCATGATGGAGCCCCAGGAGGCCTTCAGATACGCCAAGTTGTGTATCACGCTTAATAAGAGTAGGTATTCAATCATTCAATCAATTAATCAATCAATCAGACAAGGAAGGCCTGACCATCCTCATGAGGGAGCCCCAGGAGGCCTTCAGATACGCCAAGATGTGTATCACGCTTAATAAGAGTGAGTATTCAATCGTTCAATCAATCAGACAAGGAAGGCCTGACTATTCTCATGATGGAGCCCCAGGAGGCCTTCAGATACGCCAAGTTGTGTATCACGCTTAATAAAAGTAGGTATTCAATCAATTAATCAATCAATCAGACAAGGAAGACCTGACCATCCTCATGATGGAGCCCCAGGAGGCCTTCAGATACGCCAAGTTGTGTATCACGCTTAATAAAAAAAGGTATTCAATCGTTCAATCAATCAATCAGACAGTAAGGAAGGCCTGACCATACTGGAACCGCAGGAGTCCTTCAGATACACTAAGTTACGTGTCACACTTTAATAAGAGTGAATAATCAATCAATTTATCAGACAATAAGGAAGGTCTAACTATTCTGATGATGGAGCGAGAGGCTTGCAGATAGATATCGGCATAAGAGTAAGTAATCAATAATTCAATCAATTAATCAAACAATAAGTAACAACTTGCCCCCTTTCATAAAACTTTAATTATGTTTTATCCCTTTCTTACAAACTACTAATGAATGTTTCCTGCAGTTAAGTTTCGACTTTGTGTTTAAAAAGTATTAAAAATACATACATACAAATATAATCACGCCTATTTCCCGGAGGGGTAGGCAGAGACCACGGATTTCCACTTGCTACGATCCTGACATACCTCTTTCGCTTCCTTCACTTTCATAACATTCCTCATACACGCTCGCCGGTTTAGGGTGCTCCTGACCTGGCCTTTCTTCAGGATCTCCCCGATCTGATCAGAGAAAGTCCGCCGAGGTGTACCCCTTCCAACTCCCACTTCTGCCTTATACACTTTCTTTGTTAGCCTTCTTTCACTTATTAAAAATAATATTAGAGATGCAACGGATAGTTGTTTGGCCGGATACCGGATATTCGGCCTGACCATCGGCCGCATATTCGATATCCGGCCGCCGAATATTCGACCGGCGGAACTATGCCTGCATTGCGGTTTTTCAGTTGCGCATTGTGCAGATTTTGACCTGTTTCGTATTGAACGTTCGCGCGGACTCATTTATAGATTCGAAATGAGTGCGCGTGCACGTGAATGGAATGTTTAAATTGTTCTAAACACAGACCAACCCCTATAGACCGAGCTTATAGGACGACTCGCGGTCACCGCCCGTATGGTGTATAGGTCAAATATAAGATTGTTCGCGCGCCGCTCCGATCAGTTGCGCCCAAGGTTACGACCCGTTAACAGTATGCACGAGTCTAAGAAAATAAATCGTAAACTATTGAATTCATTGGGAAATCATGGGATATTGCAGCGTAAAATGGTGTGGCAAGTCATCTAAGACATCTACTTACGAAACAGATGGAATAACATCCTACAGGAAAGTCAAATTCATTATTTCATTGAATAATGTTTCTTGTCCGCGGGGTTCATTTTATACTGGTCAGTACGCAGAGGCGAATTATGTCCGTCTCTTTTCGTTAACTTGAAAATGCAATGCGCTATCCCTTTCCCTTTCGACTAGTGATGTGACGATGATGGTTTTTCAGTTGCGGAAACTTCGTGCTTCGTCATACCGTATTGTACCATTTTAGACATAATATATAGGTAACATGTTGTGTAAGTTTTTTAGAATCCTCTAGGCCAGCGGAGCAGTTAGGCCGCATGTCACGAGATGGACCTGATGATGAACTGCAAAGAAGTGCGAGGGAACTCGGTGTTGGTTTGTGATAGACATATGTTGTATGGGTTATTTAGAATCCTCTAGGTGAGCAGTTAGGTCTCATGTCACGAGATGGACCTGATGATGAACTCCAAAGAAGTGCGAGGGAACTCGGTGTTGGTTTGTGATAGACATATGTTGTATGGGTTTCTTAGAATCCTCTAGGTAAGCAGTTAGGTATCATGTCACGAGATGGACCTGATGATGAACTTCAAAGAAGTGCGAGGGAACTCGGTGTTGGCTTGTGATAGACATTTGTTGTATGGGTTTTTTAGAATCCTCTGGGTTAGCAGTTAGGTCTCATGTCACGAGATGGACCTGATGATGAACTTCAAAGAAGTTCCAGGGAACTCGGTGTTGGTTTGTGATAGACATATGTTGTATGGGTTTTTTAGAATCCTCTAGGTGAGCAGTTAGGTCTCATGTCACGAGATGGACCTGATGATGAACTTCAAAGAAGTGCGAGAGAACTCGGAGTTGATTTGTAATAGGCATATGTTATTGGTCCATTTGAATATGTTTTCAATACAACCTTCTATGACCTTAATAAAACGGACAAAAGAAAATAATTGTATGAGATTTTGGCGACACTTTTTTCTCGTATCGAAAGAGATTGCGATTCTGAGTGGAAATAATATAAAAATTCTAAATTTTAAAATTCAAGTTCTGGGTACTTTAAACAGAAATGCCCTAATATGTTAAGTAAAAATTTCAGGTACATTGTTAAATTACTTAATGAAATATTAAATTAATCAATATATTTATTAAGTAAGTTTACTCTAAGTATACTAAATTGGTAACAATTTTACCACAATAAATTTCGATATCACTGGTAGCAGAACTGGTAATGAACATGTCCCATCCCTACACTTACACGTGTCAGCGCGCCATGTTTGAAACGACCAATCGCAACGCCGTGAGCACCCCTCCCGCACCTCACAGTTTGGTGATTTGCGTCGGGAACAAAATGGCCAATATTAGGTTTCTAGAGGCGGTGTTCTGTGGTTCTAAAATAATAACGAGTACGATTATGACCGTGACTGTTTCTTAAATCCAATTTTCATCATCATCATCATCTCAGCCATAAGACGTCCATTGCTGAACATAGGCCTTGCCTCCCTTGGACCTCCATACATACCGGTTGGAAGCGACCCGCACCGGCCGCACCGATACCGGGTGGACGTCCTACGCTGCGCTTGCTAGTCCGTGGTCTCCACTCGAGCACTTTTCGACCCCATCGGCCATCTTCTCTGCGTGCAATGTGGCCTGCCCATTGCCACTTCAGCTGGCTAATTAATTATTATTATTTTAATTGCTAATCCAATTTTGTTTACTCCAAAATAAAGCAATGTGACTATCCGGTATCCGGCCGGATAATAGGTCACTATCCGGCATCCGGCCGGGTTTTGAAATAGTGACTGATAGTCCGGATACCGGATAGTAACCGCATATATTCCAGAGTCCGAGCTGCCAACATTCCCCGTGCCCCCCCTCGGGCTGGACTCCCTCAAGACCCTCGTGAACACAGCGCGCGAGCTCGACGCGCTCCTACTGAAGAGACGACGCGCTGCACAAGCTATAGGGTGGAGGGAGAAGGCTGCCAGGGAGATGGACATGATCGTTGATGATGATGACGCGTTAGTACCGGCCAAGTAAAACTTTGCCCCTTAACATAACTTTGCCCCTTAACATAACTTTGCCCCTTAACATAACTTTGCCCCTTAACATAACTTTGCCCCTTAACATAACTTTGCCCCTTAACATAACTTTGCCCCTTAACATAACTTTGCCCCTTAACATAACTTTGCCCCTTAACATAACTTTGCCCCTTAACATAACTTTGCCCCTTAACATAACTTTGCCCCTTAACATAACTTTGCCCACCGCGAAACTTTCTGAAGAAAGTCTATCTGTAACTACTTTTAAGTTCGAGGAAGGACATGATAGTTTTTTATCAATCATCATAATCCTAAAGTTTAGAATCAAATTAAAAGTGGAAAAATTCACTTACCCAATAAAGAGAATATTTCCACCATACATGAGCCTTAGGGAGGCCCTAGCGACATCTACCGTAAGTGTGTCATATATCTTAAACGGCTGTCACCACTCTCATCATCATCATTCCACCGTTCATTCCTAAATCATAAGTTTTTTTTATGTATTTAAACGCAATACTCTCAAAGATTCCATATCGTTCCAGACCCGTGAAAGACCTAGACCCGGGCATCGAGAAGGCAGTCAAGATCAAACAGAAACAGCTGAACACCATGCTAGCCCGGCCCGTGGTCCCGAAGGGGTTCTCCTTCAAGTACCCCACTCTGAACGAGCCTACGGCACTTTTGGGGACCCAGGACAACGCCTTACAGGTATATAACTAATTTTTTGGGAGAATATTGCTGTTTAACATCAAACATCAAACATCAACATTTATTCAGCAAATAGGCCACAAGGGCACTTTTACACGTCAACATTGAATTTACATACAAGCAAAAATAATAACATCAACAATTTTATAAAATAAAACTAACAATTCAATCTAACGTATTACAATTACTAAGCTTAAATGTGAATAAGTATTACCCCAAATTATAGGGCCATAGCAAAATAATAAAGAGACAACCACGATAAGCAGGCATTCGGACCAAGGTAATTATGCATGGCATTCGAATTGATAAACTGTGGAAATGTCAACATTATTGTATTTTTTTTTCATGAAAAAATGAAATTCCCTCTCTTTGATATATTCAAGTCTGTACACAGTTAGCTTAGACGGATTCTAACTAATATTTTATGAATATTGCTGTTTAAATGTCGGTAAGTAATACCCCAAATTATAGGGCCATATCGAAATATTAAAGAGACGTAACCACGATAGGACAAGATCAAACAAGCAGCTAAACACTATGCTAGCCCGGCCCGTGTTCCCGAAGGGGTTCCAAACGAACCTACTGCACTTTTAGGAACACAGGACAACGGCTTACAGGTACCTATATAGACTCG